>NC_143030.1:34422369-34744592 GCF_057628025.1 Oncorhynchus mykiss | reverse complement strand
CTTCTGAATATTAATGGCAGAAATGCTTTTAATTAGGTTTCGGGTGTCATAGACAATAAAGAGGAATGATAGAACAAGAGGAAGAGGACTCAAATGAAAAGACTAATAATGATGAAATGACAGATTGTCTTTCTTCTCTTAATTTGAGCGGTGAATGAAAGTGGGAATAGAGAGAGTAGACGGTTAATGTGACGTGTGTGAATTAAACATTTTATCGGTGATATGTAGCCCCTGCTCTGATGTTGCGGCCTGTTATGTCTGTGATTTCTTGTTGTCTCCCACGTAGGAGGTGTTGTGTCCAAACCAGACACTATCTCTCTCTTTCTCAGGCTTTCTGTGTCCTCCCTTGAACTACCAGCCTTAAAAGAGGCTGTTATTTATTTGCCTTCTGACTTCACATCTTTACAACTTATTTGACACCCGTCTCTCTCTGCCTTTTCTTCTCGCACCCATCTCTCTCCACGTCATTATCAAACATGACCACCAAGCTGAATGACACATATTCAAAACAGCATGCCTCTCTCTTTTTTTATTATCTTTATTTAACTAGGCAAGTCAGTTAAGAACAAATTCTTATTTTCAATGATGGCCTAGGAACAGTGGGTTAACTGCCTGTTCAGGGGCAGAACGACAGACTCTGTACCTTGTCAGCTCGGGGGTTTGAACTTGCAATCTTCCGGTTACTAGTCCAACTCTCGAACTAGGCTACCCTGATGCCCCAGTCTCTACACATGTAATTGCAATAAACCATTTAAATAAACACCACTAGTTGAGAAGTTGCTGTAGGCCCTGTATCCATTTCCATGGCAACTGCAAATGCAAGTCCGTTTTTTTTCTTCCTTTTGCGCAGATTGAGAAAAAGAAGGGAGTGTGCTTTTGAAAAATGCCACAAAAGTGAGAAAGGGTGACAAGGTGTTCCGAGTCTCTACACAGAAGACAGTTAGGAAATGTTTTTTTGGACGCTTGGTAACTGGGCAAGGTTTAGAGTTCTGAGGAAGTATGAAGTGCCCATTGTTTTACATCAGATGATGTTACTCCTTCCTACATGAAGCTCATCCCTCAACCGATCTGTCTTGTAGAACATGGCACTAATTTTCTAATTTGAATATGCCCAAGAATCCCCCATTAAAAAATGAGAACAATGCCACTGATGCGTCAAGTTTTTAGGGAGCACGCAATTGGCATGCTGACTGCAGGAATTTCCAGCAGAGCTGTTGCCAGATCATTTTATGTTAATTTCTCTACCACAAGTCACCTCCAACGTTGTTTTAAAGAATTTGTCAGTACGTCCAACCGGCATCAAAACTGCAGACCACGTGAAACCATGCCAGCCCAGGACCTCCACATCTGGCTTCTTCACCTGCGGGATCGTCTGAGACCAGCCATCCAGACAGCTGATAAAACTGTGGGTTTGTACAACCAAAGAATTTCTGCACAAACTGTCAGAAAACATCTCAAGGAAGCTCATCTGCGTGCTTGTCGTCCTCACCAGGGTCTTGACCTGACTACAGTTTGGTGTTGTTAACAACTTCATTGGGCAAATGCAAATTTTCAATGGCCTCTGACATGCTGGAGAAGTGTGTTCTTCATGGATGAATACCGGTTTCAACAGTACAGGGCAGATGGCAGACAGCATAGATGGCATCGTGTGGGCAAGTGGTTTGCTGATGTCAACGTTGTGAACAGAATGCCCCATGGTGGCGGTGGGGTTATGGTATAGGCAGGCATAAACTACAGACAATGAACACAATTGCATCTTATTGATGACAATTTGAATGCACAGAAATACTGTGATGAGATCTAAGGCCCAATGCTGTGCCATTCATCCTCCACCATCACCTGTTTCAGCATGATAATGCACCGCCATATGTTGCAAGGATCTGTACACAATTCCAGGAAGCTGAAAATCCCCCAATTCCTCCATGGCCTGCATACTCACCAGACATGTCACCCATTAAGCATGTTTTGGAATGTTTTGGATCGACGTGTACCGCAGCGTGTTCCATATCCCGCCAAAATCCAGTAACTTTGCACAGCCATTGAAGAGGAGTGGGACAACATTCCAGCTACTGCAATGACTCGATGCAAAACAGCCTCTTCATGAAAACTCAAAATAGTGTTAGCATTAGCACTAAAGTTTGCTAGCTAGCTTTTGTTGGAAGCGTTCAACATTATGTTTGCAGCACTAAGTAGGTAGCTGGTTGGTTAGCAGCATTGTTTTAATGACTGACTCAGCTAGCAATCTATGTTGGTCAGATTTATGCTAGCTTTCATGCCCATTGTCACATTAGAGAAATAATGCCTGGTCAGCACAAACATCCTTATCTAGATGTAAAATGGAGCTTTAAAAAAAAGGTCACACCAAAAAAAATAACATTATTGACAGATTTAGTGTTTAAAGTTTAGATTTATTTTGATGGTTTGCAGGCATAAATGGGCTTCAGCAGACAATGTCACACAGGTGATATTTTTGAATGTTTCACAGCCTATTGCATTCAGAAAAAAATTGTTATAACTTTTACAAGTCCGTACGGACTCGGAAAAGGCAAGGTTGAGAGCCATCCTAAACACAACCCAACCAAACCACACTTCTTCTTGACACAATGCTCACTTAACCCAGAATTCAGCCATACCAATGTGTCAGAGGAAACACTGTACACCCAGCCCGCTACAGGAATTGCTAGCGCATGATGGGACAAGGACATCCCTGCCAGCCAAACCTTCCCCTAACAAAGAAAATGCTGGGTCAATTGCGCACCACCCCATGGGTCTCCCAGTCGCAGCCGGCTGCAACAGAGCCTGGACTCGAACCAGGATCTCTAGTGGCACAGCTAGCAACTGCAATGCAGTGCATTAGTCCACTGAACCAGGAGGCCTACACACACTACTTTTGATCTATCCCATTATCCTTTACGAGATGGATCAGTGCAGGTGAAATCAATATGCTATCTGATTTAAGACAATATGAAATACCTTTCTGTATTTTACAATAACTCACCCATGTTATAACAACCACAATTTAATATGTTGCTATATATTTACGATGTGCAGGGATACTGGAGTGATAGAGGTAGATATGTATGGTGATTGAGCTTCAGAATATATGAACAGCAGTGTATATGATCATTGTATGGGAGTGGGTGTGCATGTGTGTAGAGTCAGTATAAATGTAATCTCAGCAAAAAAAGAAAAGTCAATTTTTCAAGACCATATCTTTCAAAGATAATTTGTATCCAAAAAATCCAAATAACTTCACAGATCTAAATTGTCAAGGTTTTAAACACTGTTTCCCGTGCTTGTTCAATGAACCATAAACAATTGATGAACATGCACCTGTGGAGCAGCTTACAGACAGTAGGCAATGAAGGTCACAGTTATGAAAACTTAGGACACTAAAGAGGCCTTTCTACTGACTCTGAAAAACACAAAAAGAAAGATGCCCAGGGTCCTTGCTCATCTGTGTGAAAGTGCCTTAGGCATGCTGCAAGGAGGCATGAGGACTGCAGATGTGGCCAATGTCCGTACTGTGAGACTCCAAAGACAGTGATACAGGGAGACAGGACGGACAGCTGATCATTCTCGCAGTGGCAGACCATGTGTAACAACACCTGCACAGGATCGGTACGTCCGAACATCACACCTTGCGGGACAGGTACAGAATGGCAACAACACCAGGAACACACAATCCCTCCATCAGTGCTCAGACTGTCCGCAATAGGCGGAGAGAGGCTGGAATGAGGGCTTGTAGGCCTGTTGTAAAGGCAGGTCCTCACCAGACATCACCGGCAACAAGGCTCATCCTGACATGACCCGGAAGGGTACCACATGAGGGAGGAGGATGTCTTCCCTGTAACGCACAGTGTTGAGATTGCCTGCAATGACAACAAGCTCAGTCCAATGATGCTGTGACACACCATCCCAGACCATGACGGTCCCTCCACCTCCAAATCTATCCCACTCCAGAGTACAGGCCTCGGACTAACGCTTATTCCTTTGACGATAAATGCGAATCCGACCATCCTCTCTGGTGAAACAAAACCACAACTCTTTAGTGAAGAGCACTCCAGCATGACAATGCCACCAGCCATACTGCTCGTGCCATGCGTGATTTCCTGCAAGACAAGAATGTCAGTGTTCTTCCATGGCCAGCGAAGAGCCCAGATCTCAATCCCATTGCGCACATCTTGGACCTGTTGGATCAGAGGGTGAGGGCTAGGGCCATTCCCCCCCAAGAAATGTCTGGGAACTTGCAGGTGCCTTGGTGGAAGAGTGGGGTAACATCTCACAGCAAGAACTGGCAAATTTGGTGCAGTCCATGAGGAAGAGAATCACTGCAGTACTTAATGCAGCTGGTGGCCACACCAGATACTGACTGTTACTTTTGATTTTTACCCCCCCCCCCTTTGTTCAGGGACACATTATTAAATTTGTGTCAGTCACATGTCTGTGGAACTTGTTCATATTGTCTCAGTTGTTGAATCTTGATAAGTTCATACAAATATTAAACTTGTTAAGTTTGCTGAAAATAAACACAGTTGACAGTCAGAGGACGTTTATTATTTTGCTAAGTTCATGTGCATATTATATGTGTGAACATATGTTGGAGGGTCTGTTTGCTTGAATGTTTAGGGCCCTGTGTGTGAGCATACAAACAGTTTAAAAATATAATACAAGGGTCAATTCAGATAGTCCCGTTTAGCTATTTTGTAAGCTGTTTAGTTAGTTATTTAGCAGTTTTATGGCTTGGGGATAGAAGCTGTTCAGGATCCTGTTGGTGTCAGACTTGATGTATTGGTACCGCTTGACATGCGGAAGCAGAGAGAACAGTCTATGGCTTGGGTGGCTGGAGTCTTGAACAATTTTCCGGGCCTTCCTTTCACACCACCTGATATAGAGGTCCTGAATGGTTAATTTCCTAGACCCAGTGACCTGTCTACACCACCCTCTACAGTGCCATGCGATCGAGGGCTGTGCTATTCCCATACCAAGCAGTGAAGCAGACAGTCAAGATGCTCTCAATGGTACATCTGCAGAACTTTTTGAAGATTTGAGGGCCTATGCCAAACCTTTTCAACCTCCTGAGGGGGAAGAGGTGCTGTTGCGTCTTTTTCACGACTGCGCGTGTGGACCAATTTAAGTCCTTAGTGATTTGGACACAGAGAAACTTGCAGCTCTCAACCCACTCCACTGCTGTCCCGTCGATGTGGATGGGGTTCTGTCATCTAATGATTAAAATACTTATATAATATTTTTACTTTACAAGTAACCATGTCAGTGTATCATTTACACCTTCTGTATCTTTTGCATGTGGACCATTTTAAGTCCTTAGTGATTTGGACACTGAGGAATCTGAAGCTCTCCACTGCAGTCCTGTCGATGTGGATGGGGGTTTGCTGTAAGCGTCATCTAATAATTAGAAAATATTTATACAATTGTGAACAGATCAGCTTGTCCGAAACACCGCAACACAGGCGGAAGGCACAAAATAAACAGACCAGAGGTGTCACCTTCATCTGAAGAGGAGAGGCGAGAAGGATCGGAGGACCAAAATGCGGCGTGATATGTGTTCATGTTGAATGTTTAATTAAAGAAAGAACTGAACACTGAAACACTATACAAAAACAGTAAACAAAATAACAATCGTGAAGCTAATGCGAGCAGCGCTGAAACAAGCCATCAACATAGACAATCACCCACAAACAAACAGTGCAACCCAGGCTACCTAAGTATGATTCTCAATCAGAGACAACTAATGACACCTGCTTCTGATTGAGAACCATACTAGGCCGAAACATAGAAATGCCCCAAAACATAGAAAAACAAACATAGACTGCCCACCCAACTCACGCCCTGACCATACTAAATAAATACAAAACAAAGGAAATAAAGGTCAGAACGTGACAAGAGGCAGTTGTTGTGATTCCTTTTCTTGTGATTGTTTAATAAATGGGTCTTCTTTCGCCCGACACAATAACTCCAGTACAGGGTAATATCCAACGCTGAAACACCAGCACAACAAAACAAATAAACATAAACTAAGCCGTTGACCAAAAGGCCATGGCCAAAAAGGGAAAGTAAAACAACAAATGGCTACTCCTGTCTTTAGACTATCGTCTACACATAATAGTTACAGGAGGAACGCTTCTCTCTACCTATAGCCTGCCTTGGTTAAGATATTATTTTATTACCAGATAATATGCTTATGGAAACTCTGTTACTGTTCATTTGTGGCAGTTTTTCTGGTATGAAATGGTCAGATAGCAAGT
The DNA here is from genome assembly GCF_057628025.1 of Oncorhynchus mykiss. Taxonomy (NCBI): domain Eukaryota; kingdom Metazoa; phylum Chordata; class Actinopteri; order Salmoniformes; family Salmonidae; genus Oncorhynchus; species Oncorhynchus mykiss. The sequence goes on along the minus strand of NC_143030.1, from coordinate 34,738,326 downwards.
TAATTTGCTTTGGCTAGCATATTCTATGTTAGCTCATGATTGGAACATATGAAATCATTCTAGCTAGCGCTATTTAGTCCAATTTATATGCTTTATATTCATGTCATGTGGATACAGTAACTTGTTGGATGTAGCTAATGTAAAAAAAGATTCACACATTCATATAGAATTAAAATATTAATAATATTCACTTCTGTTGATATGCTATGTATTTTTGTTTGCTTGCTAATGTGTATGCCAGGCTGTAAAACTGAAGTTTTATTGTAACATATGTGTGTCCTAAAACCCCTCAGTACGGAGCCTTTAAAAGGCGGAGTTTACACCTTCGTCAGCATTCACGCATGATCAGTCCTCGCTTATTGTTTTGCAAAAAGAGAAAGCGCAAAGGAAGGAGAGGTAAAGCGAGAGGGAGAGCATGAAGTGGAAAAGTGGATTGGGATCCACAACAGAAATGCTTTTGTCGGTTCTCTCGGCTTTATTATGTGAGTGTGTGTGGGTGTCTGTGAGGAGAGCCATGCTAAGTGTTTATAAGGTATGCACAAAGATATGGAGGGGGGGAAAGGAGAGGTGGGTGGAGGAGTTGGCTCTCTCTCAGCCTCCTTAAACGGGTTCAACACAGCTTTGATATGGATCAGTGTGTCAGAAAACAATCATACACTGAACATGACTTGCCATACAGATGTCAGATCTTAATTTGATCTTAATTTGATTGACTTATTCTCTTAAAATGAGGAGTTCTCTTTCTCTCCATGCGGGGGCAGTCGAGTCATTGGGATCAGGGCTTGCTATCAATAATCTTCTCTCTCGCTCACTCAAACTCTAGGCCTAGGTCCTATTACTGCAACATTCAAATGTACAAAAATGTATCTGAGATGCAGCCATGCACATCCACAACTGTTGTTGTATATAGAGCAATCACAATTAATATTGGTCTCCACTAGGCTACGCCATGCAACTGTAAAATATATCCTAAGGTTATGAATGAACTGTCAAAATTGAATTGAATCGTGTCCAGGGGTAGCTAACTGCTTAGGGCTGCTGCCTTCAGTGTGCACATATAGGCCTATTGTGTTAGCATGGGTTTGATTATGGCCTACACCCTTCTGGCACAAATAACTAAATCCCCTGATTAACTTGATTTAGTTAAACATTTCAAATATGAACAGTCCAATAATATTTTTACCCCTGACCCTGATAAGAAATGACTATACCAGACACTTTTGGATAACATAAATAGGAAGCAAATAAAATAATAACAGTATGCTACACCAACATTAGTGTCAGCGATTAGGTGAAAGGATAAGCGGAGTCAGGCGCAGGACACAGGTATGAGTAATTATCTGAATTTACTCAAAATGTAAGTAATGTTCCAACCAGGAAAAATACAAATATCCAGAGCACAAGAACGAACCCACATGACAAATACAATCACTCACAAAACAGAAAGGAAAGCCAGAGGGTTAAATAAGGAACATTGATTATGGAATGGAAACCAGGTGTGTATAATGAATACAAAACAAAAGTAAAATGAAACATGGTTCGTGGTGACTAGAAAGCCGGCGACGTCGACCACCGAACGCCGCCCGAACAAGGAGAGGGACCAACTTCGGTGGAAGTCGTGACAGTACCCCCCCTTGATGCATGGCTCCAGCAGCGCGCCGACACCGGCCTCGGGGATGACCCGGAGGACTAGACGCAGGGCGATCCGGATGGAGACGGTGAAATTCCTGCAGTAATGACGGATCCAGGATGTCCTCCACCGGCACCCAGTATCTCTCCTCCGGACCGTACCCCTCCCACTCCACCAGGTACTGAAGGCCTCTTGCCCGATGCCTTGAGTCTATGATGACTCGCACAGTATACGCCGGGGCCCCTTCGATGTCCAGAGGGGACGGAGGAACCTCCCGCACCTCAGACTGCTGGAGCGGACCAGCCACCACCGGTCTGAGGAGAGACACATGGAACGAGGGGTTAATACGGTAATCAGGGGGGAGTAACCAATAAAAAACCTTGTTATAAATCGTGTTAGGGATAAGGGGCAGCATTTTCACTTTTGATGAATTGCGTGCCCATAGTGAACTGCATCCTACTCTGCCCTAGATGTTAATATATGCATATTATTATTATTATTGCTATTGGATAGAAAACACTCGGAAGTTTCTAAAACTGTTTGAATTATGTCTGTGAGTATAACAGAACTCATAGGGCAGGCAAACTTCCAAACAGGAAGTGGAAGTCGAATTTTAAGTCATCGCCTATCCACATCCAAACTAGATTTGGATCTGTCCGCACTTCCTACGCCTTCCACTAGATGTCAACAGTCAGTAGAACGTGGAATGAAGCCTCTAGTGTGGTGTATGACCGGATGGGAGGGGAATGGGTCAGTGGACTGTCAGAATGCGAGTTCCTGGTTGCGCAAATTACTGTTGATATCGCCTGCGTTCCATGACTCTGTAGACAAAAACGAATGCTCCGGTTGGAACGTTATTGGATATATATGAAAATACCACCCTGAAGATTGATTCTCTACTTAGTTTGACCAGTTTATTCGACCTGGAATATAACTTTTTGAAGTTTTCTTCCGAGTTCGCCTGGACCAGCGCCAGCTTTTGGACTTTTGAGCTAAACCTGCTAGCAAAAGCAGCTAATTGGACACTAGTAATGGACATTATGGAACAAAACAACGATTTATTGTGGAACTAGGACTCCTGGCACTGCATTCTGGTGAAAGATCATCAAAGGTAAGGGAATATTTATGATGTAATTTCGTATTTCTGTTGACCCCAACATGGCGGAGAAATATATTTACGTTTTAGCGCCGTCTCAGATTATTACATGGAAGGCTTTTTTCGTAACGTTTAAAAAAAATCAGACACAGCGGTTGCATTAAGAACTAGTGTATCTTTAATTATATGTAAAACATGTATCTTTCGTCAAAGTTTATGATGAGTATTTCTGTTATCTGGCGTAGCTCTCTGTAATTACTCCGGATATTTTGGAGGCATTTCTGAACATGGCTTCAATTGAAACGAGATTTGTGGATAGAAATATGCATATTATCGAACAAAACATAAATGTATTGTGTAACATGATGTCATATGAGCGTCATCTGATGAAGATTATCAAAGGTTAGTGATTCATTTTTATCTCTAATTCTGCTTTTGTGACCATCTTAGGCTGGGAAAAATGGCTGTGTTTTTTGGGGGATTTGGTGGTGGTCTAACATAAATATATGTTGTGTTTTCGCTGTAAAACATTTAAAAAATCGGACATGATGGGTAGATTAACCTGTCTACGATATTGGTTCCCAATTGGGAATCAACCCTCCCACGTTCAGCTGAAACGGTGGCGCATGGAACGCAAAAATATTCTTAAAAATATTTAACCTCCACACATTAACAAGTCCAATAGCTCAAATGAAAGATAAACACCTTGTTCATCTAGCCAGCAAGTCAGATTTCTAAAATGTTTTACGGCGAAAACATAGCACATATATATGTAAAACCACCACCAGACACAGCTCATTTGAATAGCCAAAACATGCAATCAACAAAACGCAGGATTAAAAAATAAATTGTTCACTAACCTTTTGAAAATCTTCATCAGATGACAGTAATATGACATGTTACACAGTACATTTTTTTTTTCAATAATATGCCATTTATATCCATAAATGTCCATTTACAGTGAGTTCACGTTCAGAAATTACTCAAAAATGCCCGCAGGAAATCTAGGTAGCGCGGCAAGATAACGTAAATAGACATCATAAACTTTGACTAAATATACATGTTCTACATATAGTTAGAAAGATACACTGCTTCTTTATGCAACCGCTTTGTTAGATTTATTTTTAACGTTACAGAAATCGCACACTATTCAATATGCTGAGACGGCGCTCAGTTCCAAGCTACATTTCTACGTAATGTTGGAGTCAACAGAAACACAGATTTAAGCATAAATATTCCCTTACCTTCGATGGTCTTCGTTCAGAATGTTCTGGAAGGCTTCATACTTACCCAATACATCGTTTGGTTTCAAGTCTTGCGTCTTTGTATTAGCTACTGCTAATAACATCAGCTGAAATGCACCCAAAACGTCCTCTGGTCCGGAAAAGTTGCGCATCAAAACTTCAAAATTACATATTATATGTCGACTAAACAGGTCAAACTAAGTGCAGAAGCAAGCTTTATGATGTTTTAGACACGCAAAACAAACTTCAATTCAATCGGCCATCGTCTGCCCTTCTCTTGAGTGCTGGAACAAAGGAATGGCTGGGACCAATTCGCGCCCCTACGCACAGCCTATTTTCTCGTGGCACGCACTAATTTCACTCCCATAGGGTCAATTCTCGCGGGATTTGAACGATTCAAACGATTCTCTACTGAAAGAGGACATCTAGCGGAAGAGATAGAAAGTCTCCCCAGAATCATAACTGGTTGGGAAGGGTGGGGGCCATGACGTCAAAGTTGCTCCAACTTTCATGGCCACAAAAACTAGTTTGGAAGAATGCCTGCCCTGTGAGTTCTGCTATACTTACAGACATAATTCCAACGGTTTTAGAATCTTTAGAGTGTTTTCTATCCAATAATAATTATTATATGCATATATTAGCAATTTTTGACAGATTTTTTTTTCAGTTTACTAGGGGTACCCAATCTCTCCAAAGGGGGCATATGTCTGCCATATCCTTAACAGGTTTTAACAAGATGTTTATCTTTAATTTACTGTATTGGACTTGTTAGGGTGTGAAAGTTAAATATTTCTTAAGAATATTTTTGAATTTCCCTCGCCACCTGAATGGTGGGGGGGGGGATCCCCTAGGTGAACGCCTAGCTATAACAGGTTTTTAAACAGGGAATTTTTACTGGGATTAAATGTCAGGAATTGTGAAAAACTTAAATGTATTTGGCTAAGGTGTATGTAAACTTCCGACTTCAACTGTATGTTGAGAGACATAAGAGACATATTCAGAACTTTTAAATAAAATTATAAACGCTTTACACATACTTATGCTACTTTCCCATAACAAAATACAATGCCAGTGTCAGCATCCTTAGATGCTGTGGGGAATGTGCTATATCTTGTACATGTTCCCCCTTATAGATATTCCTTAAAATCCGATATTAGTACATTAGTAGTACATAACAGTGTAATAGTGTAGTACTACAGAACGGACCTGTCTTGACATCCTCATTTGAAACTTTAAAGCTTCTTGTTTATTGTCAGAACGAGCCTTCTGGATATGTATAGTACTTTATATAAAATTTCAGTGACTCTTCGATTCACCAAAGGTTCTTGTTCTCTCCAGTATAACATAAACAATATTTCACTCCACTCTAAAAATATACTTTTGGATTACAAACATCTAAACAAAAAAAGGAATACTAAAATAGCAAATGTATCGTCATGTCATATACATCATAACCGGAGTGTGATCACAGTTGTTCAAATGTTGCATATACATTTTTAGTATCTAGTCATTGTGTTATATGTTAGAATGTCTAACAAACAACTATATTGTATAAGATTGTTTTTTCAGAAATATAAATATTATAATAATTAAGGTTTTACTTGCACCTGTATGCAGACGATCCAGTTGTGTACTTTATCGCCCGCCCTGCTGATCATGCTCTATCTGAACTACATTATGCTTTCATTATTTTGCAGAAAACCTTTATTGTGAACATGTGTAAAACTAAGTATAGGTTGTTTTCTAAAGTGTACAACATTTGTTATAATGATTGAAGTGTTTGTACTGTACCTTGTATGTTGTATCAGTATAGATGTTAAGCTGACTGTTCAAAAAAAATTGATGAGTTAGTTAATTAAGAAGCTGAATATAAAAAGTGGCTTCTTCTATTGAAATAGGTCAGGCCTCTCACTTAATAGTACAAAGCAGATTATTCAATCTATGTTCTTGCTGGTGCTAGACTATGCTGAAATCATCTATATGAATGCAGCTGCCACTTCATTAAAGCCTTTGGATGCATTATTATGGGTGCAAGTTCAGTACACACCCCTGCATTCTCTATCATAAAGTAGGCTGACCCTCTTTGAGGTCACGTAGGTCAATTCATTGTTCTCTTTGCCTTTTATAAAGCTCTTTGACATACTGTAAACTCTCTCTGTAGCTAACATCTACAATAACCATTAGCCGTACGAGTCAGAGTTATCATACACAATCTTAGGGATTGCTAACTCTGGAAATTCATTTAGTCTGTACAGAGTTAGGTAAATCAGCTATTTGTCCCTTACTTGAGGAATAATCTCCAAGCTTCTCTTAACATTGATGTTTTGGTGACTCTAGGTTAATTCAGACTGCTGAATGAGGCATGTTACATCTTACTTACAAAACCTTTAAAGGAGTTTGTGAAACCATTCAGTAATGGATGGATGCAACCATATGTAATACTTATTGCTTATTACAGAAGACTACTGTTGTACATTGAATAACCACTCATCCCTGTTACACCTTCTTGATGTGATAGTTCTCTATGTCTGTACATGTTTATAAACCACATAGTGTGAAAAGTGGTTTCCATATAGTTATTACGCCCCTAAACCTGAACCTTTATGATCTTTCTTACCACTATTTCTTTGGGGTTCTAGTCGCCCTCTTTCAAAATCCCTACTGTGAGCAAATCTTTAACATTCATTAACCTTCAATATATTTATCCCTAAACTACCCTTAATAACTATTGTCTATTGTTATTTTCAATGACCTTACTGCAAATATGAAGGTTTTACACATAGCTAAATACATTGTTGGAGACCGTTTTCATGTCTTTGGTTATGCAAACATTTGTTTATTAGATTATATTTCCCATTAAGAATAATGTTGATTTAATTCTATATGGGTCATGCCTTGCTTTGGTCATGTGTTCACTTATGGGTCAATGATTTTAATTACAATATAGCTATTATGTTCTCGGCTCAATTACTTAGAAGGGCATGTGGTCCCACCCTCCCATGTGTGCCCAGGTGCATATTTTATAGCACATACACATTCAGGATGTAAGGCTTACTAGTTGTGGCAAATGTTAGGAAGACCTGGTTGTTGTAACAGATAAACAAATAACAGCAACGTTTTATATTTTGACCATATCTTTTCACATACGTTTTATTTGGGTCCTTTTTATTTACCATGTTGCTTGGCTCCAGCCATTGGAAGCTTGGTGCATGTTTTATATAAAAATAAAACAAATTCACAAGGTAAGCCAGTGGAGAACAAGTTCTCATTTACAACTGCGACCTGGCCAAGAAGAAGCAAAACAGTGTGACACAAACAACAACACAGAGTTACACATGGAATAAACAAATGTACATTCAATAATACAATAGTAGCTTGTAAAAAGAAAAATAATGCAATTCAACCATTGATGGATGGTGACGAAAATAATGACATTGCCAGTAGTCATATTAAGGTTTTCAATGTTTTATCGGTGGAGTTTATGGATTTGCATGTGACTGTGCGTTATATGATGCCTGAATAGGAAAGAGGATCTGATAATGCCTATTAGTAATCTTGATAAATTCTTGACCCAAAAAGTCACATCTGCTTGCAGTGTATTAGCATGATTTGAGACAACATGAATAATACAATTTAAGTAAAATAAAAATAAACAGTATTATCCTAAATTACAAAATGTGTTATCACATTAACAACAAAATCTTTCAGAATGTACCTGTATTCATTATAGAATGATATGCATACAGTTTATATAACAAATTGTGTGTTTTGTCTTAAATAGGAAACTCTATAGTGTATTTGTCCGAGAAACATTAACTAGTTAGTTGTATGTTTGTGAAACCTTGAAATAGACACAATGAGAAGTGATTTTATAACAACAGATTTTAAGGGGTAATTGTATCAAATATATATCATTATATGTTTGAATTAGAGCTCATTTAAAATGTTTTCATCAGTGCCTTGTAAACACACACAGATACATACATAAAAGAAATACATACATATACATATATATACATATATATATATATATATACATATATACATATACACATATATATATATACACATACATACATATACATATATACATATATACATACATACATATATATATATATATATATACATCAACTATGACAGACAAAATGAGAAAAAAAATCCAGAAAATCACATTGTATGATTTTTTATGAATTTATTTGCAAATTATGGTGTAAAATAAGTATTTTGTCAGATGAGACTAAAATTAAGCTTTTTGGCCATCAAGGAAACCGCTGGCACAAACCTAACACCTCTCATCACCCTGAGAACACCATCCCACAGTGAAGCATGGTGGTGGCAGCATCATTCTTTGGGGATTGTTTTCATCGGCAGGGACTGGGAAACTGGTCAGAATTGAAGGAATGATGGATGGTGCTAAATACATGGAAGTCCTTAAGGGAAACCTTTTTCAGTCTTCCAGAGATTTGAGACTGGGACGGAGGTTCACCTTCCAGCAGGACAATGTCCCTAAGCATACTGCTAAAGCAACACTTGAGTTTTTTAAGTGGAAACATTTAAATGTCTTGGAATGTCTTGGAATGGCCAGGTCAAAGCCCAAACCTCAATCCAATTGAGAATCTGTGGCATGACTTAAAGATTGCTGTACACCAGCAGAACCCATCCAACTTGAAGGAGCTGGAGCAGTTTTCAATTAATAATGGGCGAAACTCCCAGTGGCTAGATGTGCCAGGGTTACAGAGACATATCCCAAAAGACATGCAGTTGTAATTGCTGCAAAAGGTGGCTCTACAAAGTATTGACTTTGGGGCGGGTGAATAGTTATGCACGCGCAAGTTTTCTGGATATTTGTCTTATTTAACAATAAAAATATTTTGCATCTTCAAAGTGATTCTGTAAATCAAGTTCTGTAAATCATATGATTTAAAAAAAATGTTGTATCATCATCTTTAAAATGAACAAGACAAAACAAACATTCAGATAGGATGATGGGGACAATTTCAGTGAAAACATAAAAGAGGGCAACAGTACTGGTGCAAAGTTACAGAATGATAACTTCCAAAATGAGTGTGCTACATGACATTTATCATGAAGTCACCCAGGTGTCCCACACAAGTAGCCCAAATGTACCCAAGTGGCCAAATTGGTGAAGTTATACATTTTGAATGGCATAACTATATACAAAATACCAAAATGGTATTCTAACACACCCCCCCAAAAAATGGAGAAAAAAACATGAAAAAAAATGAATAAATACATTTACAAAATAACACTTTCAATATTTGGAAGACCCTCAGTCCTCTACACAATATTATGTTGCTGATGCCAGGTGCCATAGCACATCCATGCTTGCAGAAATACATTTGGGCAGATGAACACCACTTGTGGCAGGAGCTGGATGAACCAGCTTCATTGGGGGATGGACACCTTGGCACTGGGGGCTCCCATTCGGAGTCAGTGTCACTGTGAAAGAAAATGTTCAGTTAGAATAGTTTCACATATGAGCCCTGGATCAACAGGTATAATAAACAGATATATATAGAGTACAGGGAACTTAAGGTTGAATATATTATTATAGACCTGCTAGATCTACTGTCTCATTTATAATATGACATTTCAGCATGATCTACTGTCTCTATTATATTACAACAGACGAGCTGTATCTACTGTCTCCATTTTACTTTGGCCATTGTTGTGGGCCTGCCCTCCCCTCAACATCCTCAAATAGGCTATTTCATTTCACAAATAATATTTCATATTATTAATTTCAAACAATGGCATTAGCATGAGAAGAACTTACCAGTCCAAAACAATGTCCTCTCCTTTCAATAAATATTCCTCCATTTGGGAATTTCTAAATTAATCGTCCTCGATCAATTTCTTCTAAAATTGTGTGTACATCTGTATATCTAGACTTAGATTTAGCTTTCCCTGACTTAGTCGCCATACTGATTGTAATATAAACAGCTGAATATCCGCTTTACCAAAACAATGCTGTGCGCAACATGCGTTGCTCCTTCCGGTATGAAACTTCAATGGCGAATGACCCTCTTTACGCTGGAGTTTACATGGGCTGGTCTTCCAACACATAAACATTACATTTTGTCGTTTACCTCAGCTCATTGGCTATCTACCCAGCTAGATTTCAAGACGATCAGTGGTCATTGGGTTAAAATACAGTCAATCAACGAAACAGCGGGCAAATCATTGGTGCACAATGATGTCATTACTTGTTGTCTTCGAATTGGTTTCTTTCAGTCAATACGTCCCACGTAATGACCCATCACGTTTGAAAAGTCACGTTTTGGAAAAGTCACATTTTGTGTGTGTATTTACCTCTAGTGTGTCGTCGAAAATGGAATGAGATGGAATTCACGACACAAGCGGTTCATAAAATGTTTCGTGTTAGGCTATAAAAATGTATTTGATCAAACAAAAGACCATTCATTGTGTAACAACGAGCATTGGGATTGCAAACAGAGGAAGATCGTCAAAGGTAAACAATTTATTTTATTGCAGTTTGTGATTTTGTTACGCATGTGCTGGTTGAAATAGTTGTTTTTTATGGGGCTCTATCCTCAGATAATCGTATCGTATTCTTTCGCAGTAAATCCTTTTTTAAATCTGACAACGCAGTTGGATTAGCAAGATTCTAGTTTTTCGAAACATGTGAGACACTTGTATTTTCATGAATGTTTAATATGACTATTTATGTAGAAATCACCGTATGTTGTAAAATTTCATCCCGAGAGGTTAAAGCATCTCTGCTCTAAAGCAAAATTTGAGTATTGAGATGACAACTCTGGTGCCATGATAATGCTATAAATGTATAGTGAAATTCTCCCTGAAATCTAAATGTAAGTAAAACAATACATTTGTACCTAAAATACATGTATTCAAATTGTTAACAACATTAATAACATCATTGAGAATAGAAGTAACAGATATGTAACCGAGAGCATCATTACAACACTAATCTAATACCTATATTGTGTGTCTGTGTAAGGTGTGCTGAGAGACAGACAAAAAGGGAGAGGGAGATTGGGATTAAAAATCCCAGAGTAAAAATTGGGATTGGGTACCATCCTAGATCTTTGCACAGGGGCATCTTTACTCGGGGTAAGGGGTTTTAGAAGTCGTGAAATGCACAATGAGACAGTTTGGGTAGGAGAGCATCCAGGAGAGAGAAGTCAGAGCAGCATCAGGTGTTCCTCAGGGGGCCCTGTAACAATCCTCCTCAGTTCTCATTTGTTATCGCTTCTCAACCTTAACTATGACAAGCACATAAAATGAATTAATATACTGAGACAGAGCACCAGGGCTGTTACTCAGCGGGTAAAAAGACAGGTGACTAGGGACATACAGTATCAAGCAGGTGTTTTGTGTGAATGTTTACTTACCCCACTAGAGGTCTTCAATCAAATTTAGTGAGCGGGGCAATGAAGGGCTTGAGAACAGCTGCCTTCCTCTGGGCCACCTTGCCATGTACTGTGTCCCATCTTCAGGGTTCATCAACTCAAATATAGTTTATGAAATCAATTGAGGCATTGAACAAATAGAAATAGATACACCTAACTCAAACACTTGCTAATTAATAAAACATACACAATACCACAGAATATTTTACATTTAATTTTCTTTCTGTTCTACCAAATGTTTGTATACTAACAGGAACTGGAATTTGCCGGATCAGGCAATGTTTTTCCACTCCTCAACTGTCCAAATCGCTTGCCCACTGGAGCCTCTTCTTCTTGTTTTTAGCTGATAGAAGTGGAACCGGGTGTGGTTGTCTGCTGCAATAGCCCATCCGTGACAAGGGCCAACGAGTTGTGCGTTCCGAGATGCCGTTCTGTACATCACTGTTATACTGAGCCGTTTTTTGCCTGTTAGCTTGCCCTATTCTTGACATTTTCCTTCCATCGTTCTCATCAACAAGCTGTTTTCGCACACAGGACTGGCGCTGACTGGATGTTTTTACTTTGTCGCAGCATTCTCGGTAAACCATAGACACTTCGTGGATAAAAATCCCAGGATGCCGGCCGTTTCTGAGATAATGGAACCGACGCGCCTGGCACCGATGATCATACCATGCTCAAAGTCACTTAGGTCATTAGTTTTTCCCATTTAGACGTTGAATCGAATCCCTGTCTGCCTGCTTAATATAGCAAGTCACAGCCCTGTAACTCATTGTCTGTAGGTGCTAACCATTTTCTTGAATGGGGTGTTGTACCTAATAAACTACTGAGTGTATGTTGCACAGCTGAGAGCCAAGTGAACTGAATCACACAGGGTTGAGGAGGTCACTGTGTTTCGGTGTTGTTGCCATTCATGCTCTCCCCACTGACTAGTAAACTATATCATGGTGACATCTAGATGGGTAATAATATTAGTTATGTCTTGTGTACACTGCCAACCTATTTGAAATATAACATTACTAGCTAACTCCGGCGACACTGTGATAGGCTACAGCGGACCACTGAGCCTTAGGTCGGCATGCACCTCGATACAACACCGGTGCACTGGTCATTCCCATCGGCTTTAGTGTTTCGCAAGTAGGTCCCACGAATGGTTTATGTGTAAAATGCGGCCCGTCAATGCTGTTAAAAGGGAAATTACACCAACATTCATTACCGGTAGGTACTGTAACACAGCAGGAAGACAAAATACCCTTATCACCTTCATTATCATCTTAAATTGTGTTCATTTACCTTAAATTACTTTTTGTTGATTCCCGGTGATTTGGAGGGACAAACGGGGAAATTAGCTCAAAGGGATTCAAACTCTCTCTCTTTCTCTCGCTTGATAACATTGGTCTGAATATTCAGTATTGCACACAGTTGCTTGCCCTTGTAGACCATTTTCCCCTTCATCTTATTTATTTTGAGAGAGGCTCATATACCGGCGAGGTGCACCTAGGAACCTCTGTGCATTTCTAAATGGCCAATTTTATAGCCACGATCCCCATTCTGTATGGCAATTAGCTAGTCAGAGGAGAACAATGAACATGTAGTTGATATGCAGAGAGGCAGGCAAAGTTAATGGACTTTTAAAATTCACACCGTGCGCCAAATTCATTTATTAATATTGTCCCAGTCACACGGAGCTTTGTCTAATGTGGAGTTTTTATTCTAAAGGTCAACCCTGAAATGTCAGCAGACCGACTGTAAATCGGATACACCTTTATACCCCGCCATATTGTAAAGCTTCATTGATCACTCCCTCACTGAAAAGAGAAGTTCGAAATTTGAGATTTAGTTGAGAAGTACACTCTTTTTACCAAAAGGTTCTTAAAGGGTTCTTTGAGGGCTCTTACATTGGGTGAAAGGGTTTGACCTAGAACAAAAACAGATCTCTTTGATCTACAGTGACAGACACAGAACCCTTTATGGTTCTAGGTAGTGACCTTTTTCTAGGAGTGAAGCACAGAGAAGAAGCCTCCATATGAGGAAAGAATGAATACACATATTACATTGATGGTTGATGTGTGTAAAACATGGTGCATTCATCGGTTAGCTTTTATGGTATGTATGATGTATCACGTGGCTGGTGAATCACATGATTGACAGAGGGAATCTGCTTGGGCTGCTTCTGTAAGCTAGCCTCGTTGGACCCAGAGTTTGAGGGGGAAGTAGAGGATGGAAGCTCATACTACATACTAGTAAATCCATAGGAAGAGCCTAAGGCAAAAAACGGTTAGCTCCAACATTATCAGACTGGGGGAACATAAAGTAATGCCAGAGGCATATCTGAATGCTGTAAATCAAATATTAATTTATTATACAAACTGAAACACACCAACATGTTGAACATAGATTAAGTCTACGGGCTACACTGTAAAACACACAGACAGATGGAAGATATATCCAATATGGTGGAAAGTTGAACTGGAAATAATCTTATTCAGTATCAACTGTGGTGAGTGACAAAAAGTGATGAAGGACAACAATATCTATGGCTGCTGTTTTATGGGCTCCTAACCAACTGTGCTATTTTGTGGGTTCTTTTCACATTATTTGTAACTTATTTTGTTAATAATGTTGCTGCTATTGTCTCTTATGACCGAAAACAGATTCTGGATATCAGAACAGCGATTACGCACCTCGAACTGGACGAAGATTTTATACTGTTATATATACTGTTTCCCCGAGACCGGGCCCAATCCCTGTCGTTCGGGGTACCTTGTGAGAATTTGTCGGTGAGTAGGTAACACGCCTCTTCCATCCGTTCTATTGGCCAACGTGCAATCACTGGAGAATTAACTGGATGAGCTCCGTTCGAGACTATCCTACCAACAGGACATTAAAAATGAACATCTTACGTTTCACAGAGTCGTTGCTGAACTATGACACGGATAATATACAGTTGGCTGAGTTTTCCGTGCATTTTCAGGACAGAACAGCTAGGTCTGGTAAGATGAGGGGGGGGGGGGGGGGGGGGAGTATTTGTCAATAACAGCTGATGCGCAATGTCTAATATGAAGTCTTGAGGTATTGCTCGCCTGAGGTAGAGTACCTCAAGATAAGCTGTAGACCGCACTATCTACCAAGAGAGTTTTCATCTATATTTTTGATAGCCGTCCATTTACCACCATAAACTGATGTTGGCACTAAGACTGCACTCAGCGAGCTGTAAAAGACGATAAGCAAAACAAGAAAATTCTTATCCTGAAGCTCCTAGTGGCCGGGGACTTTAATGCAAGCAAACCTAAATCCATTTTCTATCATTTCTACCAGCATGCCACGTGCAACCAGAGAAAAAACAACTCTAAACCAGTTTTACTCCACACAGAGACAAGCACAAAGCTCTTTCCCTCCCTCCATTTGGCAAATCTGACCATAAATCTCCTGATTTCTTCTTACTAGCAAAAACTAAAGCAGGAACTACCAGTGAATCGCTCAATAAGGAAGTGGCCAGATGACAAGGATGCAACAGTGTTGTTTAGCTGGCACAGGCCGGAATATGTTCTAGGATATATCCAATGGTATTGAGAAGTATACAGCCTCAGTCATTTTCTTCATTAATAAATTAAGAATGTGAAATGTCAGAATAATAGTAGAGAGAATTATTTATTTCAGCTTTTATTTCTTTCATCAAATTCCCAGTGGGTCAGAAGTTTACTTAAACTTTAAACTTTAAATAGTTGAATTTCGGATAGCCTTCACAAGCTTCCCACAGTAAATTGGATGAATTTAGGCCCATTCCTCCTGACAGAAATGGCATAACTGAGTCAGGTTTGTAAGCCTCTTTGCTCGCACGCGCTTTTTCAGTGCAGTTGCAAAATGTAGTCTGGCTTTTTTATGGTGGTTTTGGAGCAGTGGCTTCTTCCTTGCTGAGCGGCCTTTCAGGTTATGTCGTTAGAGGACTCGTTTTACTGTGGCTATAGATACTTTTGTACCTGTTTCTTGCAGCATCTTCACAAGGTCCTTTGCTGTTGTTCTGTGTTCTGGGATTGATTTGCACTTTCGCACCAGAGTATGTTCAACTCTAGGAAGCAGAATGTGTCTCCTTCCTGAGCGGTATGGCGGCTCCGTGGTCCCATAATGTTTATACTTGGGTACTATTATTTGTACAGATGAACGTGGTAACTTCAGGCGTTTGGAAATTTCTCCCAAGGATGAACCAGACTTGTGGAGGTTTACAACCAACAAAATCTGAGATCTTGGCTGATTTCTTTTGATTTTTCCATGATGTCTAGGAAAGAGGCACTGATTTTGAAGGTAGGCATTGAAATACATCCACAGGTACACCTACAATTGACTCAAATTATGTCAATCAGCCTAGTTAGCCTATCAGAAGCTTCTAAATCCATGACATAATTTTCTGGAATTTTCCAAGCTGTTTAACCTCTCTGGGATATGTGGAATGCGTCGCACCTGGCCAAGCGCCAGGGAAAATGCAGAGCGCCAAATTCAAATAAATGACTATAAAAATCTAACTTTCATTAAATCACACATGCAAGATAACACATTAAAGCTACCATTGTTGTGAATCCAGCCAAAATGTCAGATTTCAAAAATGCTTTTCGGCAAAAGCAAACGATGCTATTATCTGAGGATAGCACCTCTGTAAACAAAGAGAGAAAAACATATTTCAACCCTGCAGGCATTACACAAAAGGCAGAAATAAAAATATAATTCATGCCTTACCTTTGACGAGCTGCTTTTGTTGGCACTCCAATATGTCCCATAAACATCACAAATGGTCCTTTTGTTCGATTAATTCCGTCTATATATATTACGAAATGTCAATTTATTTGGCGTGTTTGAACCAGAAAAACACTGGTTCCAACCTGCGCAACATGACTACAAAGTATCTCAAAAGTTACCTGTAAACTTTGCCAAAACATTTCAAACTACTTTTGTAATACAACTTTAGGTATTTTTTAAGTAAACAATCAATACAATTGAAGACGGGATGATCTGTGTTAAATATAGGAGGAAAACAAACTGTAGCTAGCTTTCTGGTCACGCGCCTCTATCTAACAGTACGCTTCAAGTGACCCTCGTTCAAGATGGTCGTACTTCTTCATTTACACAAAGGAAAAACCTCAACCAATTTCTAAAGACTGGTGACATCCAGTGGAAGGAACTGAAAGAAGGTCCCTTAGACATCTGGATTCCCAATGAAAATACATTGAAAAGAGAGTGACCTCAAAAAAAATCTGAATGGTTTGTCCTCTTATGTTCTGTTATTTTCATATGGCTGCAGGGGCAGTTTTGAGTAGCTTGGATGAAAAGGTGCCCATTGTAAACGGCCAGCTCCTCAGTCTCAGTTGCTAATATATGCATATTATTATTAGTATTGGATAGAAAACACTCTAAAGTATCCAAAAAGGTCAAAATATTGTCTGTGAGTAGAACAGAACTGATATTGCAGGCGAATCCCTGAGGAAAATCAAAACAGGAAGTGGCTTCTATTTTGAAAACTCAATGTTCCATAGCCTCCCTTTGCTGCATTTAAAGGGATATGAACCAGATTCATTTTCCTATTGCTTCTTCAAGGTGTCAACAGTCTTCAGACATAGTTTCAGGATTTTATTTTGAAACATCAGCCAGAACAATAACTTAGCATCAAGTGGTCACATGAGTTTTGCTTGCGCAACAGAATTTGTACAGCCATTGTTTTCCCCTCTCCTACTGTGAAAGACATTTGCGGTTTATATATTATTGATTATTTATTTTAAAACAACCTGAGGATTGATTATAAAAATCGTTTGACATGTTTCTGTGGACATTATGGAAACGTTTTGGAATTTGTCTGCGCTGTCATGACCGCTCTTTCCTGTGGATTTCTGAACATAACGCACCAAACAAACGGAGGTATTTTGGATATAAAAATCATCTTCATAAACAAACGCAACATTTGTTGTGTAACTGGGAGTCTCGTTAGTGAAAACATCTGATGATCATCAAAGGTAAACTATTAATTTAATTGCTTTTCATCACCGAGCTACCTGATGCTAAGTGTACTTAATGTTTTGTCGAGCGATCGATAAACTTACACAAACGCTTGGATTGCTTTTGCTGTAAAGCATCATTTCAAAATCTGACAGGTGGATTAACAAAAGTCTAAGCTATGTTTTCCTATATTGCACTCGTGATTTCATGAATAAATATTTATAGTAAAATGTATTGTATGTAGCGCTATGCTATTCAGCAGTTGTTGATGACACTCATCCCGATAGGGGGATTGCAGCCATAACTGTAACGAATTTCCTCCTCTTTGCCTGAAGAAGTGTAGCAAGAATCGGACCAATACGCAGAGTGGTAAGTGTCCATATTTTAATAGAAAAGACTGAACATGACACAAATACAAAATAACCAAGTGAAACGGAAACAAAACAGTCCCGTGTGGCACAAACACTGACACAGGAAACACTCACCCACAAAATACCCAAAGAATATGGCTGCCTAAATATGGTTCCCAAATCAGAGACAACGATAAACACCTGCCTCTAATTGAGAACCAGTCTAGGCAACCATAGACCTACATAAACACCTAGATGGAAACAACCCCTTAAATCTACAAAAAACCCTAGAAAGTCCAAGCACCCTATATGAGACAAAAACACACATATCACCCATGTCACACCCTGACCTAACTAAAATAATAAAGAAAACAAAAGAATACTAAGGTCAGGGCGTGACAATAACAAGTTATACTCACAGACATGATTAAAAAAGTTTTAGTCTATCCAAATCTACTATTAATATGCATATACTCTATTCTGGGGATGAGTAGCAGGCAGTTGAATTTGGGCATGAATTTAATCCGGACGTGAAAATACTGCCCCCTATCACCAAGAAGTTAAAGGCACAGTCAATTTAGTGTATGTAAAGTTCTGACCCACTGGAATTGTGATAAAGTGAATTATAAATGAAATAATCTGTCTGTAAACAATTGTTGGAAAATGTCTTAGATGTCCATAGTAGATGTCAAATCAAATCAAATGTATTTGTCACATACACATGGTTATACATACACCCCCCTACTTTTTTCAATTTCCACCCTGAAAACATACCCAAATCTAACCGCCTGTAGCTCAGGCACAGAACCAAGGATATGCATATTCTTGGTACCATTTGAAAGAAACCACTCTGAAGTTTGTGTAAATGTGAATTGAATGTAGGAGAATATAACACAATAGATCTGGTTTAGATAATACAATGACAAAAACCATACGTTTTTTATTTTTATTTTTGTATCATCATCTTTAAAATGAACAAGATAAAACAAACATTCAGATATGATGATGCGGACAATTTCAGTGAAAAACATAAGAGGGCAACAGTACTTGTGCAAAGTTTCAGAATGATAACTTCCAAAATGAGTGTGCTACATGATATTTATCATGAAGTCACCCAGGTGTCCCACACAAGTAGCCCAAATGTACCCAAGTGGCCAAATTGGTTGAAGTTATACATTTTGAAACAAATAACTATATACAAAATACCAAAATGGTATTCTAACACACCCCCCCAAAAAATGGAGAAAAAAATATGGAAGAAAAAAATATAGACATTTACAAAATAACATGGGTAACTATTTACACACATTCAATATTTGGAAGTCCCTCAGTCCTCTATCAAATCAAATGTATTCATATAGCCCTTCATACATCAGCTAATATCTCAAAGTGCTGTACAGAAACCCAGCCTAAAACCCCAAACAGCTAGCAATGCAGGTGTAGAAGCACGGTGGCTAGGAAAAACTCCCTAGAAAGGCCAAAACCTAGGAAGAAACCTAGAGAGGAACCAGGCTATGAGGGGTGGCCAGTCCTCTTCTGGCTGTACCGGGTGGAGATTATAACAGAACATGGCCGAGATTTTCAAACTTTCATAGATGACCAGCAGGGTCAAATAATAATAATCACAGTAGTTGTAGAGCATGCAACAGGACAGCACCTCAAGAGTAAATATGAACAGTGTAGGGTTCCACAGCCACAGGCAGAACAGTTGAAACTGGAACAGCAGCAAGGCCAGGTGGATTGGGGACAGCAAGGAGTCATCATGCCAGGTAGTCCTGACGCATGGTCCTAGGGCTCAGGTCCTCCTCCTCCGAGAGAGAATTAGAGAGAGCATACTTAAAATCACACAGGACACCGGATAAGACAGAAGAAGTACTCCAGATATAACAAACTGACCCTAGCCCCCCGACACATAAACTACTGGAGGCTGAGACAGAAAGGGTCAGGAGACTCTGTGACCTCATCTGATGAGAGCCCCGGACAGGGCCAAACAGAAAGGATATAACCCCACCCATTTTGCCAAAGCCCTACACAATATTGTGCTGCTGCTGCCGGGAGCCATAGCAGTCTCTTTCTGCTGTAAAGCAGAGGGTCACCAAGCATGTGGGGCAGGTGATGGGGGACTTAATTTTGCAAAGAACACAGCGACGCCTCCATGCTGTACCCTTTTGGCCCTGAGGCACATCCATTTCTGCAGAAATAAATTTAGTCAGATGAACACCACTTGTGGCAAGAGATGGAAGGAACCAGCTTCAGTGGGGGATGGAAACCTTGGCCCTGGGGGCTGCCATTCGGAGTCAGTGTCACTGTGAAAGAAAATGTTCAGTTAGAATAGTTTCACATATGAGCCCTGTATCAACAGGTATAATAAACAGATATATAGAGAGAGTACAGGGAACATAATAAGGTTGAATATATTATTATGACCTGCTAGATCTACTGTCTATTTTATATTATGACATTTCAGCTTGATCTACTGTCTCTATTATATTATGACAGACCAGCTAGATCTACTGTCTTTATTATATTACAACAGACCAGCTGTATCTACTGTCTCCATTTTACTTTGGCCATTGTTGTGGGCCTGCCCTCATTTGGGGGTGGGGTGGGGTGGCAGACACACGCATCTCACATTTCATGACATTACATGTTTATATATTGCTTCTAAAATTAAAAGAAAATCACAAATAATAGTTGATATTATTAATTTCAAACAAGGGCATTACCATGATAAGAACTTACCAGTCCAAAACGATGTCCTCTCCCGTTCAAAAAATATTCCTCCACAATCGCTAAATGAATCGTCCTACAACAATCTCTGTCTCACTTTCCCAATCAATGTATTCTAAAATTGTGTGTACATCTGTATATCTAGACTTAGATTTAGCTTTCCCTGACGTAGTCGCCAAAATGATTGATATATAAAACAGCTGAATCTGCGCGTTTACCAAACAATGCAGTGCGTAATATGTGTTTCTCCTTCCGGTATGAAACTTCAATAGCGAATGACTCTCTTTACGCTGGAGCTTACTACATGGGTTGGTCTTACAACACATAAACATGACCTATTGCCGTTTACCTCAGCTCATTGGCTATCTACCCAGCTAGATTTCAAGACGATCAGTGGTCATTGGGCTAAAAGACAGTCAATCAACGAAATCATTGGTACACAATGATGTCATGACTTGTTGTCTTCAAATCGGTTTCTTTCAGTCAATACTTCCCGCGAAATGGCCCATCAGGTTTGATTGTGTTACAAACAAACCAGTTGATTGCAGTGAAACCAAACATGACTGGAAAAGTCACGTTCTGTGTGGGTTATTTACCTGGAATGTGTTGTCGAAAATGGAATGAGACGGAATTCACGACACAAGCGGTTCACAAAATGTTTTGTATTAGGCTATAAAAATGGATTTTATCAAACAAAATATCATTCATTGTGTAACAATGAGCATTGGAATTGCAAACAAACTATTTATTTTAATGCAGTTTACAATTATGTTACGCCTGTGCTGGTTGAAATAGTTGATTTTTATGGGGCTCTATGCTCAGATAATCGCATTGTATTCTTTCGCAGTAATCCCTTTTTTAAATCTGACAACGCAGTTGGATTAGCAAGATTCTAGGCTTTCGATACATGTGAGACACTTGTATTTTCATGAATGTTTAATATGACTATTTATGTAGCAATCACCGTATGTTGTGGAATTTCAGCCCGCTAGCTGGTTCCGTGCTCAGAGGGGTTAATTAAAATCACAGTGATCACAAAACATCTTATTTTATGTGTTATAGCCGATAGGCTATAAACCCCTGGGGAAGTTGTGGAATTCAAATAAATCCAGATAGGAAGAGGCCAACTTCAGGCTTACTTGATGAATTTGCAAGGCATGCAAGACAACACATTGCGAAATGCAGATTACCAAAACATATGGCCAAGCTTCTGCCGCTCTCACCCTCCCGCAGGCCTGCCTGCATGCTCTGTTTTTCTATGCTAATGATGCAAGTGTGTGTTCAGACCTCGGTCTGGTTCATGTACAATAGCCTAGCCTATGCATGGCACCGATGTCTTCGAGGGTGGCAGGTAGGCTGGCAGGTAGGAGCGTTGGCACACTAACTGAAATTCTGCTAGATCTAATCCTTGAGCTGATTTGGTAAAAAGCTGTTGTTCTATCCCGGAGCAAGGCAGTTAACCCACTGTTCCCCGGGCTCCGATGATGTGGATGTCGATTAAGGCAGACCACCAACTCTCTGATTCAGAGAGGGTTAAATGCGGAAGACAAATTTCAGTTGAATGCATTCTGTTACAACTGAATAGTGCGTGGGAATACCCCTTTCAGGCCGGTCTTACGAGCACATGGTAACATATCCTTAGTTTTTTGCCTCATATAAAAATACAGTAGGCCTTGCTTTTCAGACATATTGAAAGCGCCACAATTGCTTGTCTACAATGTGTTACCAATTAAATAAAAAACATTATTTTGATAAATGTATTCATCGGCTACTATTTCATCCCTCAACAAAAATATAGGCCTTATTCCTACACATCTATGGTTGCTAGACAAGACGCCTGGCCGCCCATTTTATCTGTTAGGTTGCCAGCGACGTGACCCAGTCTTGAAGTATTTTTGTTCTATATCTATGGACGCGACCCAGACGTTTGTTCTAGAATGTTCCATTGTCATGCTGGCTGGCAAAACACTTATTCACACAGTCACGTAAAACTGTGCAGCATTTTGTTTGACCTGTTTGCTATTGACATTTCTTTGTATATATCCATAAAATCAGTTTTAGCTCTATGACGTCCACACGCGTCTTGGGACTCGCCTAAAGACGGTACAGCCGATCTGTCAACTTCTGTCTGTAGCGTCTGAACAGTTTGGGCTACACACTAATATGACCCCTCTCACGAACACGTGAGGTTGTTTTGCTCTAGGATGCCCACAGGCCTCACAAGACTTGTCTGATGGTCCGCCGATACCAGTTGAAAAAATATCATGGAACTACAGGATATATTGAGACTGTCTAGTGTTAAAAATAAGGTGTTGAATACAAAAAAGAATCACACATGTTTCCTGATCTTTCTTTTGGGGGGGACTATCTGTTGTTCCATGAAGTGAATCTGTTATTCAATACATTTGTATGTGGTAATACTGTAGCAGGAAGGCCAACAACAAAAAAGTTTAATAAAATATGTTTTTCATATTTACATTTTTATACTTCATGGGGTCTTGAAATGCCAAATCAAATAGCAAAATGATCCTTGGTATGACCTTCTTAAAACAATTCCATATAGCTCAGTAGATCCCCTCTCCCGGCTTAGGCAGGGATTAGACTTTAATAGGTTAGACGTGAAGCACAATTCTTCATTTGTAACATCCCTAGTCTACATAAGCTTCTAGATTAATTCCAATGACATTCCCTGAAAACTTTGGGCAAACCATTTGCATTCAAGTTTTGGCATAATTAAACTATGGATTGACAGGATAAAATGTAGATCAAAATAATGTAAAAATGCATATCAGGTTTGAGCTTTCTAAATGCTTTACTGTTACAGAATCTCAGATGCACTTTATGTACCCATCAATTTACTCCATAATAAGTAGAAAAGTGCTGTTTGTCCCCCTTCCCCAATACTCTTCCACCTTCCACTCTCTCATCTCTCCATTTCCTCCATCTCATCTCTAGCTTTAATGAAATCACCCCAGGACATGCCCAGTCAGTCCCATAAATAAAAGGGCTGCACACGAACGCGCACACACGCAAACCCATCTCTGTTTGTTCTTTATTCACTAGATATGTGTATGACATGCATGGTGATGGCAGAGTTGGGAAATTTTTATCCAATACTGATATCCTAGTAGTGGCTTAGAGAATATTTCAATTACATTCGTGTTGAGGCGTGACACATAGAGAGAAATGAATGGTTAACTTGTTATGGCTGGGGGCAGTATTGAGTAGCTTGGATGAATAAGGTGCCCCGAGTAAACTGCCTGCTACTCAGGCCCAGTTGCTAATATATGCATATTATTAGTAGATTTGGATAGAAAACACTCTGAAGATTCTAACTGTTTGAATGATGTTTGTGAGTATGACAGAACTCATATGGCAGGCAAAAACCTGAGAAAAAATTCAAACAGGAAGTGGGAAATCTGAGGTTTGTAGTTTTTGAACTCACCCCTATTGAATACACAGTGGTATATGGGTTATTTTGCACTTCCTAAGGCTTCCACTAGATATCAACTGTCTTTAGGACGTTGTTTCAGGCTGCTCCTGAGAAGGGGGAGCGGATGGGAGCTCTTTGACTAAGGGGTCTGCCTGCAGCCTCGTTCTCAGTCACGCGCTTTCACATGAGAGGTATCTCTCGTTCCATTTCTTTTCTACAGACAACGGAATTCTCCGGTTGAAACATTATTGAACATTTATGATAAAAACATCCTAAAGATTGATTCTATACTTAGTTTGACAAGTTTCTTCGACCTGTTAACTTTTTAAACTTTTCATCCGACTGGACCAGAACGCGCTTTTGGATTTGTTTACCAAACACCCTAACTTGATGTTGGCATTGTCATGTCAGGATGGTGAAGGGGGGGCCGTTAGACACATTTGGATATATCTACAGTGCCTTGCGAAAGTATTCGGCCCCCTTGAACTTTGCGACCTTTTGCCACATTTCAGGCTTCAAACATAAAGATATAAAACTGTATTTTTTGTGAAGAATCAACAACAAGTGGGACACAATCATGAAGTGGAATGACATTTATTGGATATTTCAAACTTTTTTAACAAATCAAAAACTGAAAAATTGGGCGTGCAAAATTATTCAGCCCCTTTACTTTCAGTGCAGCAAACTCTCTCCAGAAGTTCAGTGAGGATCTCTGAATTATCCAATGTTGACCTAAATGACTAATGATGATAAATACAATCCACCTGTGTGTAATCAAGTCTCCGTATAAATGCACCTGCACTGTGATAGTCTCAGAGGTCCGTTAAAAGCGCAGAGAGCATCATGAAGAACAAGGAACACACCAGGCAGGTCCGAGATACTGTTGTGAAGAAGTTTAAAGCCGGATTTGGATACAAAAAGATTTCCCAAGCTTTAAACATCCCAAGGAGCACTGTGCAAGCGATAATATTGAAATGGAAGGATTATCAGACCACTGCAAATCTACCAAGACCTGGCCGTCCCTCTAAACTTTCAGCTCATACAAGGAGAAGACTGATCAGAGATGCAGCCAAGAGGCCCATGATCACTCTGGATGAACTGCAGAGATCTACAGCTGAGGTGGGAGACTCTGTCCATAGGACAACAATCAGTTGTATATTGCACAAATCTGGCCTTTATGGAAGAGTGGCAAGAAGAAAGCCATTTCTTAAAGATATCCATAAAAAGTGTCGTTTAAAGTTTGCCACAAGCCACCTGGGAGACACACCAAACATGTGAAAGAAGGTGCTCTGGTCAGATGAAACCAAAATTGAACTTTTTGGCAACAATGCAAAACGTTATGTTTGGCGTAAAAGCAACACAGCTGAACACACCATCCCCACTGTCAAACATGGTGGTGGCAGCATCATGGTTTGGGCCTGCTTTTCTTCAGCAGGGACAGGGAAGATGGTTAAAATTGATGGGAAGATGGATGGAGCCAAATACAGGACCATTCTGGAAGAAAACCTGATGGAGTCTGCAAAAGACCTGAGACTGGGACGGAGATTTGTCTTCGAACAAGACAATGATCCAAAACATAAAGCCAAATCTACAATGGAATGGTTCAAAAATAAACATATCCAGGTGTTAGAATGGCCAAGTCAAAGTCCAGACCTGAATCCAATCGAGAATCTGTGGAAAGAACTGAAAACTGCTGTTCACAAATGCTCTCCATCCAACCTCACTGAGCTCGAGCTGTTTTGCAAGGAGGAATGGGAAAAAACTTCAGTCTCTCGATGTGCAAAACTGATAGAGACATACCCCAAGCGACTTACAGCTGTAATCGCAGCAAAAGGTGGTGCTACAAAGTATTAACTTAAGGGGGCTGAATAATTTTGCACGCCCAATTTTTCTGTTTTTGATTTGTTAAAAATCGTTCCACTTCATGATTGTGTCCCACTTGTTGTTGATTCTTCACAAAAAAATACAGTTTTATATCTTTATGTTTGAAGCCTGAAATGTGGCAAAAGGTCGCAAAGTTCAAGGGGGCCGAATACTTTCGCAAGGCACTGTATATATCTTTAGAGTTTAAGTTGGGAGATAGTAACTTGTTAAACAACTTTTCCCATGGTTCCCCAAATTTGTAATGAATTCATTGTTGCATGATTGATTATAATCGAGTAACAATTACACATAGTTAGTTGATCAAATAAATAATAGTTCAGATTAATGATAGTCACGTCACGACAAAATAATAAGCTACAGATAAACCAAAATAACCTGGTGTATATTGCACTTAAACTCCCCCCGTACTCATCTTGAGGCCAAGCATTTTAATCAGCTAGGCTGGCCATCAGTAGAGAAAAAGGTATTTATAATTTAACTTGGTCCTGTCCAAGGAATTTTGACTCATAAATGTGTCCCCAGGGCATTCATAAAAACTGAACTTGACGTGAGAATGTCCACCTAAACTTTAGACCATTCATACGCACATTTTCTAGTGGTTGAAATATGGTATTGTAAGCAGGCAAGAAAGTATTTTGTGCAAATGGGGGATATCATGACATGCTTATTCATAAAAACATAATAACAAGATGCAGCCATTTGCCGTTAGTGAGAATAGCGAAAAGCTATGTGTTTTATTTTTTGAGTAATTAGACAAACGAATCTATTCCTATTTATTTTATTTTCCTAACTATTGCAGAATAAATTCCTTACCTTTTCTGGCCGTGATGGGTAAGTATCTCAAAGTAGCCATACAACAAATGACCATGCACATCTTTCATTTAGTTGGGACTTGTAGCCTAATAAATAAAAAGGCTATGAATTTCAAGTTTTGCTGTATGCAGTCCCATAGGAAACCGGTCTATAGCCTACATTTGAATTTAACAGATGAACATGCAGACAGTTGATCTTTTACTTTGAAGTATGTATGCTACTACTGTTTGTAACCTACTGTGATAAAACATTTAAAAATGAGTAGACCCAATACAATGTTTCAGAATTTAAGGCTAGTCCAGCATATTAGGTTGGGGGGACAGTCGATACAAAACATTGTTGAATTCAAATGTTCTGCTGAAAAGGTCAACAACAATTTGTAATTGTTTTCTCTTTCAGGAACTGTTACAGTCCTTTGCCAAATACAGCATAAGTTAAATTAAAACAATTTTAACATTCTGCCAAAACAGTAAAGAGAGTGGTAGTGTACGTAAAATATTTGACAGTATCGGTATATGCTACAGTATTGCTGTGCGATAGGAGCACAACATCAGAGCCTATAACCTGGCAGGAATATAATCACAATAATCTTGATAAACAAAATATTGAACATCAAGTTGTCTTTTGTACAGTATATAAGTGTGGGCATCTTTGAAATTGTTTCAAATATACAATCAATCAAGTGTTTGGCACTCGGTATAGGCAGCATGTATGTTTAGTTAAAAAAAAAAGATGAAATCATTCTGCCCATACCTCTACAGAATTGTGAGCCATTGTTCTTTTTTTTTTACAAACTGCAGTGGACTAATTAATTGTAAATCAAATAACGGCTGTTATTGTCACCATAAAAGATGAATGAAGGGTATTTTCCTGTTCGCTCCCGCGTGCAGTTTTACAACAGGTCTGATTTACTGTATAATAGGAAACACATGCGCCAAGTTTATAAATATCAATGTTCTTAGACTTACATATTATTTTCAGAAATGGTGCATGCAGATATTTAGTGTGAAAGTTATGCAACGGTTATAAATGATGCCCCAGGTACCTATCAAATTATCAAAATAGTTTGTGACAAAACCATCGGTGGGGTTAAAAATGAGATGGAAACACATTGAACTTCTATTTTATTCTGATATGATATTCTGATATGAAAACTGCAAAAAGTTCAAAAGTGCAAAAGTGCTTTAATGTGCACTATGTCATCACACAGCTTTTTATCCGCAACAAGTCAGTTTGCATATATTCTTTATGCAGTTTTGAGAATATACACATGAAAATCTGTCGCCAATTGGAAAGGTAGCTACAGAGACACATTAAGGTGCCCCCATCCTCCTGTGTCCACCACACAGTGGGTATGATCAGAGCTGATTATGGTGACCCTCAACTATGGCATACAGTTGAGTGTGTGGAACGATGAGGGTATACAACACGTCCATCACTGTTTGTTTGGCCCAATCAAAAACGTTCCCTGTGCTTCTCTGGGCTAATGAAATCACCTGTATAAGAAAATAATATTTGTATCTGTTTGTGTTATCTATAATACCATTAAGTAATTATACCCTCTTGAATGTTGAAATGTAGTAAGGCTAAGAAAACAGCATGCCATTGTTTTCTGAAGTCCATCTTCAATCAGACTCAAACACTATTTTCCCATTTTCATAGGAAGCTGATTTTGCCCTTACAGCACATAATGAAAAAAACTAAATGTTTATTGACAGCTATTTGATTGGACCAAATACTCAATGCCTTCCATATTAACTGACTAACACTGTCTAATTACTATGATGCATTGATAATGAGCTATTGAGCGCTGTGATTGGTCAGTCTGTTTTGCACAAGGACAGTATGTCAGTTATCATAGGGGGAAGACACGCGCACACATACACACAGAGAGAGACACCCAAGCCTACACACACAGACACGCAGGAACACACACACACATTCTCTCACTCTTTCTCTCTCTCTGGAGAGTCCCACCAGACAGAAAATCTATGTATCTTTAATGAGTAAATGTTAGAGTCAATTCTAAATTAGGCTTTTGCCGTGTTGATAACATAATTTAGGCCAAGTAATGCTGGAATGGGAGGATGGCTATAGTATTTCAGAATTATCACAAAATCTTTTTCATAAATACATTATGCCATTGCTTTCAGAATAAGGCATCAAATACCTCCAGTTCGAAAGTACATATATAATCACTATCTGTGTGCTTGGGATATGGGAGAACTAGAGAGAGAGAGAGAGAAATTCATACAGAGCACTCAGAAAGTATTCAGACCCCTTCACTTTTTCCACATTTTGTTAAGTTACAGCCTTATCCTAAAATGGATTAAAAAACCAATTTCCTCATCAAATGTGGCGGGAAGAATCAGAATTAGTTAGGTAACAGAGATAATTATGTCTTATCTGCATAATATGCTTATATAATTGAACAGTTTAACTCTTGTTATTAGAATGTATCCCTTCGGACTCTGGTGTTGGCAGTTGGGCTTCCTCCCTGAGGAGACAAGATCTGAGACAAGATGTGTGGGGTAGTGTCTGGAACCATTGAATGTCATCTCTGATGTTGCACCTACAGTTGAAGTCGGAAGTAGCTAGAATCAAGAGAAAATCACTTGTTTAATAAAAGCATACACTCTTAGTTAAAAAAAGGGGTTCTCTTATAGAACCTTTTGGTCAATTCAAAATGTACCTGCTACTCTAAATCAAAAAACAACTGCCATTCTATTATGACAACGTAACTGACAACGTAAATTGGTGGAACCAACTTGCAAGTAGCCTACCAATAAGCATGTTATTTTTCAACATAGCTAAGCAAAGATGAGTATTTTATTCAAATAAATAAAGCCAAAGTAATATCTACAGGCTAGATTAATAAAGTAAACATTATTAGAGCATGTTTGTAAACTTTAATCCAGTTTATGTTAGCTAATTTAGCTAGCTAAACAGAAAAAAAGAGGCTACTGTCCTTTAATTTAACACTTTACAAGCTAGCCAGACAATTTCAAATAAACAGTATTTCCGTGTGGAGTCAATTGAGGGACTATATTTCATGACACTATTAGAAGACTGTAAAATCATGCTAATTTCTAAAGATGAAGTCATATTTTTGCTAATTTTTGCTTGTGTTTCTTGGCCCAAGCAAGTCTACTCTGGAACCAGTCAGGCAACAACACATACTGTAATGGTGGTAGGGATCCCAGAGGCTAAAGAGTTGGACCTGTGGCAGAAGATGGACCTGTGGTTGAAAAGGTGGCATGGTTTGAATCCCGGGCCGTGTGCTGGAAAAAAGCATTCACTCTCACAACTGGATGGCCGCTTGGTTCACATCCTCAAAATATTTTCCTACTGTTGGGACCTTGAGCAAGGCCCTTAATCCCACAAAATGCTCTCCATCCAGGGGCACTGCAGTTTGAACCTGTGCTCCTCTCAAATGTATGTGTGAGGTCTGCTGTGTGGGGGATTGAGAACAGATCAGAAGTTACGTTTTTGTTGTTCGCTGTAACTAATTAACAAAGTTGTATTGTATTGTAAAGAAGTCAGCCATCGTTGCCGTGGCCCTCATTCAAACAGAGATGCCACCCTGGCCACCAGTGCACACTTCCAAACAACATATGACAATGACAATTAGTAAAACATAAAAATAAAAAGATACTGATAGTCTTTGGTCCATCATTTAACTGTTTATTAAATTAAATTCTTAGCCTAAAATGTTACTATTTAATAGTAATAGACATAATTTATAAATGCATCATGAAACAATTTTGGTTCAGGGAAGAACCTCTTGGGTTCTGATCAAAAAAAGGGTTATAAATATAACTTTTACGGGTTTCATATATGAAACAAGTGGTAAAACCTTTTTCTACTGAACCTTTTTACTAAGACTGCAAGTTTCTGTAGCTTTGCACAAATTATAGTATAGAGCCAAACCTACCGAGTTGATTTATGATTTCTAGAATGTTTTAATTATATGACTGGACTTTGCTGGGGTTTTTTTTTGCAATTCCTTTCGTGTTAAATATTAGCCACTATCGGGAGCCACCGTCAGTTATACCCACATACATTTTTTAACTGTCTCTTTAGTGTAAGTTTCCTTACATTTTGCATCATTCCATTACAAAGTTAGTTTACCTTTCTTTCATGTGATTCTTCCTGAGGATCACTAGCAATAGTGGATCATATTAGGCTAACATATTACAGATTGTGTTCTAATTTGGGACATGTAGCCTATTTAAATCACAATGGAATGCAGACCATTCATAGCAGTTTAAACTTTGAGCATGGTGCACGGTTCACAAAGACTGGAACATTGTCATCACAGTTCCATGATTAGCAACGATTATTAAGGTAGTTTTATAGAGTTAGTGTTCAACCCATATTGTATACTTTTTGCATTTTCCAATACTTCATGGATTGAACAATTGAATATAGCAACTTCCAGGATGAATCAAACCACTGTATTTTTGACTCAACAATATACACTGTGTGTGTGTGTGTGTGTGTGATGGTTTTCTTGCAGTGAAGGAGAGTCGGACCAAAATGCAGCAATAATTTTCATACATGTTAAATAATGAAGAAAAGCGAACAATACAAAAACAACAAACGGAACGTGAAAACCAATACAGCCTATCTGGTGACAACAGAGACAGGAACATTCACCCACGAAACACTCAAAGAATATGGCTGCCTAAATATGGTTCCCAATCAGAGACAACGATAATCACCTGCCTCTGATTGAGAACCAATTCAGACAGCCATAGACTTTGCTAGAGAACCCCACTAAACCACAATCCCAATACCTACGACAACCCCAAGACAAAACACACCACATAAATAAACCCGGCTCTGGCTGCTCCATGCAGACTGGCGGCTCTGGCTGCTCCATGCAGACTGGCGGCTCTGGCTGCTCCATGCAGACTGGCGGCTCTGGCTGCTCCATGCAGACTGGCGGCTCTGGCTGCTCCATGCAGACCGGCAGCTCTGGCTGCTCCATGCAGACTGGCAGCTCTGGCAGCTCCATGCAGACTGGCAGTTCTGGCTGCTCCATGCAGACTGGCAGCTCTGGCAGCTCCTTGCAGACTGGCAGATCCTGGCTGACTGGCGGATCCTGGCTGAATAGCGGATCCTGGCTGACTGGCGGATCCTGGCTGACTGGCGGATCTGGAAGATTCTGGCTGACTGGCGGATCCTGGCTGAATGGCGGATCTGGAAGATTCTGGCTGCTCCATGCAGACTGGCGGCTCTGGCTGCTCCATGCAGACTGGCGGCTCTGGCTGCTCCATGCAGACTGGCGGCTCTGGCTGCTCCATGCAGACTGGCGGCTCTGGCTGCTCCATGCAGACTGGCGGCTCTGGCTGCTCCATGCAGACTGGCGGCTCTGGCTGCTCCATGCAGACTGGCAGCTCTGGCTGCTCCATGCAGACTGGCAGCTCTGGCTGCTCCATGCAAACTGGCAGCTCTGGCTGCTCCATGCAAACTGGCAGCTCTGGCAGCTCCATGCAGACTGGCAGTTCTGGCTGCTCCATGCAGACTGCCAGCTCTGGCAGCTCCTTGCAGACTGGCAGCTCCTTGCAGACTGGCAGCTCCTTGCAGACTGGCAGCTCCTTGCAGACTGGCAGCTCTGGCTGCGCTGAACAGGCAGGAGACTCCGGCAGCGCTGTAGAGGCGGAAGGCTCTGGCAGTGCTAAACAGGCGGGAGACTCTGACAGCGCTGGAGAGGAGGAAGGCTCTGACTGCGCTGAACAGGCGGGAGACTCCGGCAGCGCTGTAGAGGAGGAAGGAATTGATTGCGCTGAACAGGCGGGAGACTCCGACAGCGTTGTAGAGGAGGAAGGCTCTGGCAGCGCTAGATAGGCGGGAGACTCCGGCAGCACTGGAGAGGAGGAAGGAAATGATTGCGCTGAACAGGCGGGAGACTCCGACAGCGTTGTAGAGGAGGAAGGCTCTGGCAGCGCTAGATAGGCGGGAGACTCCGGCAGTGCTGGAGAGGAGAAAGGCTCTGGCAGCGCTGGACAGGCGAGGCGCACTGTAGGCCTGATGCGTGGTGCCGGCACTGGTGGTACTGGGCCGAGAACACGCACAGGAAGCCTGGTGCGGGGAGCTGCCACCGGAGGGCTGGTGTGTGGAGGTGACACAGGATGGACCGGACCGTGAAGGCGTACTGGAGATCTTGAGAGCAGGGCTGGCACAGGACGTGCAAGGCTAGGGAGGTGCACAGGAGGCCTAGTGCGTGAGGCTGGCACAATCTTCACCAGCCGACTAACACGCACCTCAGGACGAGTATAGAGCGCTGACCCAGGTGCCATCAAATCCCCGACACGCTCCGTCGGGCGAATTCCGTACCTAAAGCACCAACACAGTAACTCTCTCCTCCAATTTCCCCATTAACTCCTTCACATTCTCTGCTTCGCTCACCTCCAACACCGGCTCTGGTTCTGGTCTCCTCCTTGGCTCCTCACGATAAACAGGGGGAGTTGGCTCAGGTCTGACTCCTGACTCTGCCACACTCTCCCTGAGCTCCCCCCCAAGACATTTTTGGGGCTTACTCTCGGGCTTCCTTCCGCGCCGCCGTGCTTGTTTCTCCAACTCCATTCTCCTATACCCCTCTTCGCACTGCTCCAGCGAATCCCAGGCGGGCTCTGGCACTCTCCCTGGGTCGACCGCCCACCTGTCTATTTCCTCCCAAGTCGTGTACTCCAGACTTCGTAGCTCCTGCTGCCGCTGCCTGTCACCACGCCGCTTGGTCCTGTTGGGGTGGGTGATTCTGTTACGGTTTTCTTGCAGTGAAGGAGAGTCGGACCAAAATGCAGCGTGGTAATTTTCATACATGTTTAATAATGAAGAAAAACGAACAATACAAAAACAACAACCGGACCGTGAAAACCTATACAGCCTATCTGGTGACAACAGAGACAGGAACAATCACCCACGAAACACTCAAAGAATATGGCTGCCTAAATATGGTTCCCAATCAGAGACAACGATAATCACCTGCCTCTGATTGAGAACCAATTCAGACAGCCATAGACTTTGCTAGAGAACCCCACTAAACCACAATCCCAATACCTACGAAAACCCCAAGACACCGCAAAAATAAACCCATGTCACACCCTGGCCTGACCAAAATAATAAAGAAAACAGAAAATATAAAGACCAGGGCGTGACAGTGTGTGTGTATTATATACAAGATCAGATTATTTTTAAATCTAACAATTGGTGCTGAAAACCCCATTGAATGAAAACTCCAAGAGAAAATCTGTTGACCAGCAATGGGAGGCTTTTCATCTGTGGAAATACATTTATTCAGCACGCACAAGGAAACCACGCCTGCAAAGCCCATAACGGGCACCTGCATAAGGCAAGTCGGAATACCAACTACTGAGAAGTGCGTAGGAAAGCCTTGTGTAAGAAAGGGGTACATTTCCAAGTCTGAATCAGGCCTTCACTGATTTGAATTTGAGTTATTGTGTATTGTAATAGCTGTGTAGTAAATTGTGTGTGTGTGTGAGTGTGTGACTGAGAATGTACCCATCCTTCCGGGCTCCTCATCACAATAGAGCACGAGGAAAATCAGTAGCGTTAGATGTCCAGAGAAGCTGTCACTCACCTGTCCTATTTTAATTTTCTCCATTGACACTCGTCCACAGATTCCTCCGGTGCTCACTCTCTAACTCATCAAGGCATCCGAGTCCATATTCACATATCCACGAGGTCAGGACCTGATCAATAAAAGCCGACAATTTTAAAAAAATCACACTGGATTTAACAAAGTTTTCAATTATCTGTTACCACACCCTCTCCGATTAATTCAAACTCTTTTCACGTTCAGTACAATGGCTCAACATCCATAATTCTGAAATAACTGTTATCACTTTTGTTATTGTTTTTTCATCTACATCCTCTGGCTTTCTCTCTCTTCCCCAACCGTTCTCTCCCTCTCTCTGCTTCTCTCTATTTTCTAACCATCTCGCTCTCTCCCTTTCTGTGCTCATCCTCAACATTGCCCAGGCAAACATAGGTAACCGCTCCCCCCACCTCCAACATACATTGCTTTAGCACTCCTGCCTTACACAACCAACATCTGCAACCTTTCTTGAGTCTCAAGGTCACCACGGAGCTCATAATGACACTAATCACATCACTCATTCACTTAACTCCCTCTCTGCTGCCATATGGTGACCTTCCTGCAGCGAAAGTCGGATGTGGATTGAGTACTATTCTATTACCAAATAAAGAGAGCGTGTGTGTGTGTGTGTGTGTGTGTGTGTGTGTTTGTGTGTGTGTGCGCGTGTATGTCCATGAATGTTTTGTGTATATGAGTACATGTGTGTGATGGCCTTGGAGGCTTCAGTGAGCACCCAGGGGCATAGACGTGTGTAGATGCAGGTGGAGAGTCCCGGGAGCCATAGTGTCTTATCACAACCTCTACTTCAGTGCTGCTGAGTTTAAACAATGACATCTGGCTGTACTGGAAGTGTGGAGGAGGCTATAAGGTTGGAGCTATTGACAAAAGCAAGAATCAAAGAGCCTTTAGCATTATACAGTTGGTTTGGAATCAAAACAAACTGTCAAGGATGGGCAAAAGCAAAGACAATATGCACAACAAAGACAGATAGTACAAAAGAAGGATGTTTCATTTCAAAATATCCAACGTTGTACAAAACCATCGAGAAGCCAGTGTTATGAAACAGTACTAGCATTTCAGTCCACATTTTGAAATTAATATAAAATAAAATGTATATTACAGACCCAGTACATTACATATATTTACAATGTGAGAACAAAAAGATTGTAATTAATAAGATATCTTAAGACTATACACATGCAGTAGGTGCATAAACAAGAAGTATGCAGTCTTATTTGCTTAATATATGGACTTTGAAATGATTTATACTTTAACTTTTGATACTTAAGTATATTTAAAACCAACTTTTTCAAAACTTTAACTCAAGTAGTTGTTTACTGGGTGACTTTCACTTTTATTTCAGTCATTTTCTATTGAGGTATCAAGTATGAAAATGTACGTTTTCCACCATGGCAATTAAAAATGAAAATTATCTTGGTCTCATCCAGCTCATCATATAACCTAACCTAACCAATGTCCACTTCAGAAAACAGTTGTCTAGAGAGCATGAGCAAACAATTTGTGTGACAGAACTATCTATTAGGTAGAGTGGAAAACTCATGTTATTTATTAGGTACATGAAAGTCTACGTGCAAAAGTGTACTATGCCAGCACTACTCCATCACGCACAGCCTTTTATCTATAACAATGTCAGTTTAATGGAAAATGCTCATATTTTGATTTATTTAGATTGCAGCAAATGGAGTAGAAATCTAGCTTTTCAGGAAGACTCTCTCAAATCCTATAATTTGGAATGGTACATGCACTTGCACTTAAAATATTGAATGTTTCTTTGAATAAAAATGTATTAGTATTGATGTAAAAATCACATGTTGTCTCTAAAGGAAATACTATGTAATGAAATATAATCTTTAAAAAAATATAAACGCAACATGCAACAATTTCAACGATTTTACTGAGTTACAGTTCATATAAGGAAACCAGTCCGTTTAAATTAATTCATTAGTGCCTAATCTATGGATTTCACATGACTGGGAATACAGATATGCATCTGTTGGTCAAGGATGCCTTTTAAAAAAAAGTTAGGATTCGAAAACAAGTCAGTATCTGGTGTGACCACCATTTGCCTCATTCATTGCAGCACATCTCCTTCACATAGAGTTGATCAAACTGTTATCGCCTGTGGAATGTTGTCCCACTCCTCTTCAATGGTTGTGCAAAGTTGCTGGAAATTGGCACAACTGGAAAATGCTTTTGTACACATCAATCCAATGTATCCCAAACATGCTCAATGTCTGTAGAGTATGCAGGCTCAGCTTCCAGGATTTGCTTACCGATCCTTGGGACAAGGGGCTGTGCATTGTCATGCTGAAACATGAGGTGATGGTGGCAGATGAATGGTACAACAACGGGCCTCTGGATCTCATCACAGTATCTCTGTGCATTCAAAATTGCCAACGATAAAATGCAATTGTGTTCGTTGTCCCTTGCTTATGCCTGCCCATTCATAACCTGTTTTGAGAATTTTGTTCTCAATGTTCATAAACTGAACTTCACTTTAATGACTCTGTCTATTACTAAGAATTTGTAAGGTTCTTATTGAAATGAATTATACAGAGGCCAGTTTACAATAGTCAGTAAGGTTTATTTATGAGAGCGCTGCTGTACATATACAAAGACATTCCTTTTATAACTTTCTCTTACCCTACACACATACATACACACCAACATAGGGATTTTCTCATGAGTCTCACCACAGTTTATTACCACTCAGCTGACAGTTCCAGTCTCCCCCGGATACAAGAGCTCTGGAGGGGCTCTCCCTGTCTTATCTAATCTCCCCAGAGATACAGCCAGGTCGGTTCAAACATAGGTTAATGCCCCTCTTCGTTCTCTTTCGACACACACATACATTCCTTTCTTCCTATGTCTATGCTACATAACCCCTTCCTAATGAACAAACATTATTTATCATTACAGAAAGACAGGGTAGAATTCTGTTAGTTATAATTCTACGTTAAATGTATACATCATTTAGTCATTATTCATAATAAATCCCATAACATAACCCCACCGTCACCTTTGCGCTCTCTGATCACAACATTGACGTAACCAAACCGCTTGCTCACACGATGCCATACATGTGACATGCAATAGTGAGGCCGGTTTGACGTACTGCCAAATTCTCTAAAACAATGTATGGTAGAGAAATTAACATAACATTCTCTGGCAACAGCTCTGGTGGATTTCTTCAGTCAGCATGCCAACTGCATGACTTCTCAATACTTTGAATACACCTGCTAGTCGAACATTTCATTCCAAAATCATGGGCATTAATGTGGAGTTGGTCCCCCTTTTGCTGCTATAACATCATCCACTCTTCTGGGAAGGCTTTCCACTAGATGTTGGAACATTGTTGCAGGGACTTGCTTCCATTCAGTCACAAAAGCATTAGAGGTTGGGCAATGATGTTGGGCGATTAGGCCTGGCTTGCAGTCAGCGTTTCAATTCATCCCAAAGGTGTTCGATGGGTTGAGCTCAGAGCTACGTGCAGGTTAGTCAAGTTCTTCCACACCGATCTCAAAAAAACATTTCTGTATGGACCTTGCTTAGTGCACGGGGTCACGGGGGGCCTTCCCCAAACACAGAATCGCCTAGAATGTGATGCTGTATGCTTGAATGCTTTAGTGTTAATATTTCCCTTCACAGGAATTAAGGGACGTAGCTCGAACCATGAAAAACAGTCACATACCATATCATTATTCCTCCACACATGCTGAGATCATCAGTTCACCTACTCTGTGTCGAACAAAGACACGGCGGTAGGAACGAAAAATCTCAAATTTGGACTCATCAGACTGAAGGAAAGATTTCCACCGATCCAACGTCCATTGCTCGTGTTTCTTGGCCCAAGCAAGTCTCTTCTTCTTATTGGTGTCCTTTAGTGGTGGTTTCTTTGCAGAAATGTAACCATAAATGCCTGATTCACAGTCTCCTCTGAACAGTTGATGTTGAGATGTTTCTGTAACTTGAACTCTGTGAAGCATTTATTTGCGCCACAATATGAGATGCAGTTAACTGTAATGAATGTATCCTCTGCAGCAGAGATAACTCTGGGTCTTCCTTTTCGGTGGCAGTCCTCATGAGAGCCAGTTTCATTATACCGCTTGATGGGTTTTGCGACTGCACTTGAAGAAACTTTCAGCCCAAGTAGGTGTGTCCAAACTATAGACACACGCAGTTGAAGTTGGAAGTTTACATACACTTAGGTTGGAGTCATTAAAACTCGTTTTTCAAACACTGCACAAATGTCTTGTTAACAAAATATAGTATTGGCGAGTCAGTTAGGACATCTACTTCGTGCATGACACAAGTCATTTTTCTAACAATTGTTTACAGACAGATTATTTAACAGTATTTTTGGCACACAAAAAATGCAAACCATGCCACAAATTATTTTTGAAAATTATTATTATTATTGTTATAGGCTCCATTCATGATTGAATATAATAAAATATTTTGGGGTATCGTTCCGTCTTTCATAGTCCTATACCGAGGTCAAAATTACATTATGAGTTTCCATACATGTATTAAATCTGTAAAATTATGGAAAAATTAATTGCGGAGGGGAAAATCTGGATCCACTTCCTTTACTCCAAGCACAAGTATGCTGGCCCCAATATCTTGGGATCTCTGTTGTGGAGTGATATTCAAAGCTCAGGGTAGATATCCTCTCTGAATAACCTCTGTTTACCTTGAATGGCCTGTTCAACAGCATCGGCCATCGAACCTCCAGCCGGTTATTTCCATATTGATGATTTTGATTTTGTACCTTGCTCTCTAACAAAGGTGATTTTTCTCAGCATCGGGCCATGCTTGTGATACAGTAAAATCGTCTTCACTATGAAAATGGGGAAAGGTTGAATCTGGATTTATTACGAGATATGCAAATAATGTAAGCATACAAACAATAATGAATGGAGATGATTGGTACACAGTCCATGGTGTTGAGTTCAAGAATCTCTGATCTGTATAGACATTGATGGAACATGGCTGATGAGGGCACTTAGATCAGAATTATGATTTCAGCATGGGTTACATCATGAAGTCGAGAGCCAAGTGTGTCAAGAAAGCTAGGCCCTGTGTGCAAGAAAAATGACATCGAGGGCACATCGTTCTTCAACAACACAACATACAGGTTGATCAAAACAGACCAAATGGGTTACACACAAGGAAACAGGCTTGTTTATCAATTGATTAAACAGCTCTGGTACTCTGCTTCAAACACACTAGAGGCATTGCTTAACAATACACTTGCTTGCCAATGCCGATTTATGTACTTAATGCATCTGCAATAGTCTTGAGAACCTGGTCATGCCGCCAACCCACTCCCATAGGGTTTGGGTTGCATCTCAAAATGTGTTTCAGCAATCGTCATCTGAAGCATAGCAGGTATGCTAGAAACTCCAACTGAACAGGTTGGATAGGCTGCATTGAACCTCAGAAACTTCCTGGATATGTGACTTGATGCACTGTGGCCCCACTTCCAACTGCCAGCTTCCACCAAACTCCTTGCTTCCTCATACCCACTATTTTACATATCTTATCTCCCTCCACTGCTGCTCTTACTTTATCCTACACTAAAGGCCCTCTTTCCCTTGACAGTCATATTTGGGGATAGGTTCCAAGACCAGCTTTTTCCCAGATTATTGCTCGGCCGCAAGTTTATTCACACACAGGGTTACTCCATTACACATGGAACAACTTCACATGTATCCACAACCACAAGCAGCCCTATCCAGGCTCCGTGCAGGCTGTCATCCATGGCCATTAGCAATCTGGTCCCTAACATGAAACAAAGCTGCATTGTGCCCACATTCAAGTAAATGTTGAGACATAAATTCCTGACTTTTCCTGCAAGTCTTCTTTAGCGAATAGAAAAAGGACAGCCCTAGCAACATTTTACTTTACATGTTACTTTGATTTTAGCATTGTTTTAATATACAGTTGAAGTCAGTAGTTTACATACACCTTAGCCAAATACATTTGAATTCAGTTTTTCATAGTTTCTGACATTTAATCCTAGTAAAAATAGCTGTTTTATGGCAGTTAGGATCACCACTTTATTTTAAGACTGTGAAATGCCAGAATAATAGTAGAGAGAATGATTTATTTCAGATTTTATTTCTTTCATCACATTCCCAGTGGTTCAGAAGTTTAATTACTCAATTAGTGTTTGGTTGCATTGCCTTTAAATTTTCTAACTTAGGTCAAACGTTTTGGGTAGTCTTCCACAAGCTTCCCACAATGAATTGGGTCAATTGTGGCCCATTTCTCCTGACAGAAATGGTGTAACTGAGTCACGTTTGTAGGGCTCCTTGCTCGCACATTCTTTTTCAGTTCATCCCACACATTTTCTATAGGATTGAGGTCAGGAATTTGTGATGGCCACTCCAATACCTTGACTTTGTTGTCCTTAAGCCATTTTGCCACAACTTTGGAAATATGCTTGTGGTCATTGTCCATTTGGAAGACCCATTTGCGACCCAGCTTTAACTTCCTGACTGATGTTTGTGATGTTGCTTCAATATATCCACATAATTTTCCTTCCTCGTGTTCAATCTATTTTCTGAAGTGCACCAGTCCCTCCTGCAGTAAAGCACCCCTACAACATGATGCTTCCACCCCCGTGCTTCATGGTTGGGATTGTGTTCTTAGTCTTGCAAGCTCCCCCTTTTTCCTCCAAACATAACAATGGTCATTATTGCCAAACATTTCAATTTTTGTTTCATTAGACCAGATTACATTTCTCCAAAAAGTACGAGCTTTGTCCCAATGTGCAGTTGCAAACCGTAGTCTGGCTTTTTTTATTGCGGTTTTGGAGCAGTGGCTTCTTCCTTGCTGAGCGGCCTTTCAGGTTGTCATTATAGGACTTGTTTTTACTGTGGCTATAGATACTTTTGTACCCGTTTCCTCCAGCGGTATGACGGCTGCGTGGTCCCATGGTGTTTATACTTGCGTACTATTGTTTGTACAGGTGAACGTGGCATCTTCAGGCGTTTGGAAATTGCTCCCAAGGATGAACCAACTTGTTTTACTGAGGTCTTGGCTGATTTCTTTTGATTTACCATGATGTCAAGCAAAGAGGCACTGAGTTTGAAGGTAGTCCTTGAAATATATTCACAGGTACAAATTACTCAAATTATGTCAATTAGTGTATCAGAAGCTTCTAAAGCCATGACATAATTTTCTGGAATTTTCCAAGCTGATTAAAGGCACAGTCAACTTAGTGTATGAAAACTTCTGACCCACTGGGATTGTGATACAGTGAATTATAAGTGAAATAATCTGTCAATAAAGAATTGTTGGAAAATTACTTGTGTCATGCACAAAGTAGATATCCTAACCGACGTGTCAAAACTATAGTTTGTAAACAATACATTTGTGGAGTTGTTTAAAAAATAGTTTTAATGACACCAACCTAAGTGTATGTAAACTTCCGACTTCAACTGTATTTGTAATGTTCACAGAAGGTTTATGAAATGTACTGATTGTCAGGTCACTTTGGCAATATTTTACTTAACATTCCCAGTGAGTCCAGTGAACGTCAGATCTCTTTTGTGATATCCAAAGAACATTGAGGGATGTTCCTTTGAGAGTCCTGATGTGTCTACAATCAACATTGCAGTTGTTACTCAAAATAATTAGGAAAGTATGTATTGTGCAGTATGTCCCTTAGTGATCTATACGTCACATTTTCTTTCTGAGCATAAGGGGACATTAGAAATGCTATTTTAAAGTATAGGCAAGTTCTAACGTCACTTAACAATATGATGATTTGGGTGCCATTTTGGGAACCATCCTAACATTCCCAGTTAGTCCCTTCAATGTTCTAAATGTCAGGTCAATGTTGGGATATAAACATTTCAGAGAATTTGGTATTGTTTTAAAAACCGAGTAATGTTGTGGGTCCATCAAACTCGCAAACATTGGGTGATTAACAAACACATGAACGCATGTCAAGGGTTAAATATAATTTAAAGTGTTGATACATTTTGGAACCAGCTTGTTGAAATGCTATGAAAACACTTCTAATTATATGGTCTCTTTCCACTAAGAGTATAAAAACAAAATAATTCAGGAACAAATTGAGAATGATACACATACAAAAATACATAAGAGTAAAGTGCTGTAAAGTGTTTGAGGTCACTCAGCGTTAACATAAATTCCAATATGTGGAAAAGTTTCTTAGCCGGTGGAAAAAGGTCAGGAGGAAAGTAATAATCACATTGGCGAGAGGAACAGTAGAGTACTTAGCCCGCAGATACAGTTAAGCGTTGTTACTGTCATTGGCTGACACAGCACATAGCCACCATGAATAATGCAAAGCAAACACTGGGAGAGGCGAGAAGCTGCAGATGAGAGAATGTCACTCTGTCCTTTTCTAGTTCTGTTGTTATCTCTCCCTAATTTTCTCTCTCTCTATCGCCTAATACCTTATTATTCTCTTCATCAGGATTTAAGGGTTATTTTCCATTTCATTGTCATCTTTTTCTAGTGCCAAACCAGGGCTAGACTTTTTGGTTAGTACAATGAGAAAATATAGATTTTCAGATTACATAAATTGAAATATGATATTATCTAATCTTTATCAAAATCTCTAACTTTGGATCCCAGGTCTATAAAATGAAACCTCAGCATTCATCCTTATACGGTTCTGATAACGTTGTGAAACACTGCTATTTTCTTGTCTACAAAAAGAGAAATCATAGTTTGCCATTGCCTTATTTGTGTATTGTGATCATTTTTATTTGCGTTAATTGATTGTTTAGCCTTCTGGCCTACTTCACGATTACATCACCTGTGCTCATTGTTTTTCACAGGTCAAACAGGTACTTACTGTAATACCTCCTTTTCAGTCCCTCTTAAGGATCTGCCCCTTTTTAAAAATGTTCACCTAAATTTACATACCCAAATCTAACTGCCTGTAGCTCAGGCCCTGAAAGCAAACACTTAGAAGTTTTTGGAAATGTGACTTCAGGCGCCGACAGAGATGGCCGCCTCGCTGCGCTTTCCTAGGAAACTATGCAGTATTTTTTTTTTTTACGTGTTATTTCTTACATTGGTACCCCAGGTAATCTTAGGTTTTATTACATACAGTTGGGAGGAACTACTGGATATAAGAGCAACGTCAACTCACCATCATTATGACCAGGAATACGACTTCCCAAAGCGGATC
Organism: Oncorhynchus mykiss; assembly: GCF_057628025.1. Classification (NCBI taxonomy): domain Eukaryota; kingdom Metazoa; phylum Chordata; class Actinopteri; order Salmoniformes; family Salmonidae; genus Oncorhynchus; species Oncorhynchus mykiss. Next base: position 34,694,926 of record NC_143030.1, on the reverse strand, counting down.
CTGTGATTTGCCCACCCCCAGGACAATGGATCGGATCTCAGCCGGCGAACTAAAACACGATCCGGAGACGGGCATATCACGCACCGCTCCCGAGCATATTACTCGTCAATGTCCAGTCTCTTGACAACAAGGTTGATGAAATCCGAGCAAGGGTAGCTGAAACATGGCTCACTCAAGACACGCAATCGGAGTCGGTACAGCCAGTTGGTTTCTTCACGCATCGCGCCGACAGAAACAGTCATCTTTCTGGTAAGAAGAGGGGCGCCTTAAGATTAATGAGACGTGGTGTGATCATAAAAACATACAGGAACTCAAGTCCTTCTGTTCACCTGACTTAGAATTCCTCACAATCAAATGCCGACCGCATTATCTACCAAGAGAATTCTCTTCGATTATAATCACAGCCGCATATATTCCCCCCCAAGCAGACACATCGATGGCCCTGAACAAACTTTATGTAAACTGGAAACCACATATCCTGAGGCTGCATTCATTGTAGCTGGGGATTTTAAAAAGGCTAATCGGAAAACATATCAATTGTGCTACCAGGGCTGGTAAAACCCTGGATCATTGTTATTCTAACTTCTGTGACGCATATAAGGCCCTCCCCCACCCTCGTTTCGGAAATGCTGACCACAACTCCATTTTGTTGCTCCCTGCCTATAGACAGAGACTAAAACAGGAAGCTCCCGCGCTCAGGTCTGTTCAAAGCTGGTCCGACCAATTGGATTCCACGCTTCAAGATTGCGTCGATCACGTGGATTGGGATATGTTCCGCATTGTGTCACAAACAACATTGATGAATACGCTGATTTGGTGAGCGAGTTTATTAGCAAGTGCATCAGCGATGTTGGACCCACAGCAACTATTAAAATATTCCCAAACCAGAAACCATGGATTGATGGCAGCATTCGCGCAAAACTGAAAGTGCAAACAACTGCTTTTAACCAGGGCAAGGTGACCGGAAACATGACCGAATACAAACAGTGTAGCTATTCCCTCCGCAAGGCAATCAAACAAGCTAAGCATCAGTATAGAGACAAAGTAGGGTCACAATTCAATGGCTCAGACACAAGAGATATGTGGCAGGGTCTACAGTCAATCACGGATTACAAAAAGAAAACCAGCCCCGTCACGGACCAGGATGTCTTGCTCCCAGACAGACTAAACAACTTCTTTGCTCACTTTGAGGACAATACAGTGCCACTGACATGGCCCACTACCAAAACCTGCGGACTATCCTTCACTGCAGCCAACGTGAGTAAAACATTCATGATGACGAGTTTGCAGGGTTCTATGGTGTTAAATGCTGAGCTGGGTCTCGACCCCACCCTGTGCAACTGGGTACTGGACTTCCTGACAGGCCGCCCCCAGGTGGTGAGGGCAGGTAACAACATCTCCACCCCGCTGATCCTCAACACTGGGGCCCCACAAGGGTGCGTTCTGAGCCCTCTCCTGTACTCCCTGTTCACCCACAACTGCGTGGCCATGCACGCCTCCAACTCAATCATCAAGTTTGCAGAACACAGTGGTAGGCTTGATTACCAACAACGACGAGACGGCCTACAGGGAGGAGGTGAGGGCCCTCGGAGTGTGGTGTCAGGAAAATAACCTCACACTCAACGTCAACAAAACAAGGAGATTATCGTGGACTTCAGGAAACGGCAGAGGGAGCACCCCCCTATCCACATCGACGGGACAGTAGTGGAGAGGGTAGTAAGTTGTGAGTTCCTCTGCGTACACATCACAGACAAACTGAATTGATCCACCCACACAGACAGTGTGGTGAAGAAGGTGCAGCAGCGCCTCTTCAACCTCAGGAGGCTGAAGACATTCGGCTTGTCACCAAAAGCACTCACAAACTTTTACAGATGCACAATCGAGAGCATCCTGTCGGGCTGTATCACCGCCTGGTACGGCAACTGCTCCGCCCACAACTGTAAGGCTCTCCAGAGGGTAGTGAGGTCTGCACAACGCATCACCGGGGGCAAACTACCTGCCCTCCAGGACACCTACACCACCCAATGTCACAGAAAGGCCATAAAGATCATCAAGGACAACAACCACCCAAGCCACTATCATCCAGAAGGCAAGGTCAGTACAGGTGCATCAAAGCAGGGACCGAGAGACCGAAAAACAGCTTCCATCTCAAGGCCATCAGACTGTTAAATAGCCACAACTAACATTGAGTGGCTGCTGCCAACATACTGACTCAACTCCAACCACTTTAATATTGGAAAAATGTATGTTAAAAATATATCACTAGCCACTTTAAACAATGCCACTTAACCTCTCTGATCTCCCAAACCCGGATCCGGTATCGTGACTACAGCCTCAAGCTCATTACCATAACGCAACGTTAACTATTCATGAAAATCGCAAATGAAATGAAATAAATATGCCATCTCGCAAGCTTAGCCTTTTGTAAACAACACTGTCATCTCAGATTTTCAAAATATGCTTCTCAACCATAGGAAAACAATAATTTGTGTAAAAGTAGCTAGCTAGCAAAGCATTTAGCGTTAGCATTAGCGTTAGCATCCAGCACGCAACATTTCAACAAAAACATAAAAGCCTTCAAATAAAATCATTTACCTTTGAAGAACTTCTGATGTTTTCAATGAGGATACTCTCAGTTAGATAGCAGATGCTCAGTTTTTCCAAAAAGATTCTTTGTGTATTAGAAATAGCTCCGTTTTATACATCACATTTGGCTACCAAAAAAAACCTGAAAATTCAGTCCTCAAAACGCGAATTTTTTTCCAAATTAACTCCATAATATCGACTGAAAACATGGCAAACGTTGTTTAGAATCAATCATCAAGGTGTTTTTCACATATCTCTTCATTGATACATCGTTCTTGGACACATGGTTTCTCCCCTGAATCAAATGGTAAAGTACAAGCAGCTGGCAATTGCGCACCGAATTCCACGCAGGACACCAGGCGGACACTTGGAAAATGTAGTCTCTTATGGTCAATCTTCCAATGATATGCCTACAAATACGTCACAATGCTGCTAAGACCTTGGGCGAACGACAGAAAGTGTAGGCTCATTCCTTGCGCAATCACAGCCATATAAGGAGACAATGGAAAACAGAGCTTCAGAAATTCTGCTAATTCCTGGTTGATGCATCATCTTGGTTTCGCCTGTAGAATGAGTTCTGGGGCACTTACAGACAAAATCTTTGCAGATTCTGAAACTTCAGAGTGTTTCCTTTCCAAAACTGTAAAGAATATGCATAGTCGAGCATCTTTTCATGACAAAATATCGCGCTTAAAACGGGAACGTTTTTTATCCAAAAATGAAATAGCGCCCCTAGAGATCTAACAGGTTAATATAATGTTTACATACCCTACATTACTCATCTCATGTGTATATACTGTTCTCTATACCATCTACTGCATTTTGCCATCTTTATGTAATACATGTTTCACTAGCCACTTTAAACAATGCCACTTTTATATGTTTACATACCCTACATTACTCATCTCATATGTATGTACTGTACTCGATATATATATATATCTTTATGTACATATTCTTCATCCCTTTACACTTGTGTGAAAAAGGTAGTAGTTGTGAAATTGTTAGGTTAGATTACTCGTTGGTTATTACTGCATTGTCGGAACTAGAAGCACAAGCATTTCGCTACACTCGCATTAACATCTGCTAACCATGTGTATGTGACAAATAAAATTTGATTTGATTTGATCTGGTCAAAGATAATACCAAGAAAAAACCAACCATTCTTTTGTGGTTTTGTTTTGTACCATCTTTGAAATGCAAGAGAGAGGCCATAATATATGATTCCTGCCCAGGTGCAATTTAGATTTTGGCCTGCAGATGGCAGCCGTGTATGTGCAATGTTTTAGACTGATCCTATGCATTTCTGTTCAAACTTTTGTTCTAGATTGCCCAAATGTGCCTCATTTGTTTATTAACGAACATAAAGTGAAGACTCTCTGTTGTATGTGCCTAATTTGTTTATTAACGAACAAAAAGTGAAGACTCTGTATTACTTATACAACTAGTACAAGGACAGGACTTGAGACGGGAGTAGAAACTAACATTGGCATTGTTTAATGCGTTTCACTGGACAAAACATTCCAAGCATTAAAATGTATTTAATTAAGTAGGGGAGTATTACAGGTGCGCTAAAGGGACGAACTAGAATATCAATACACAACCTATTCCTCCCCCTTTACTTTTGATGCCTCATAAGAAAAAAGTAAATATTCACTGTTTTGCATATTTTATTTTTAACATAACTGTCCTCTTAATATAAATAAAATAACTTTTCATAATAACCTTTCAAGAGGTTGTCTTTCTCTTGCAGGGTAATGATGATGTACAGGTCAGTCTATAGGTCTCTGAGTGGTGATGGTGTAAGCCCAGGCTGGGGTGGAACAGTACCCTGAGTAGGCACTCTTGCTGGTTTCGTCTGGAGCACTTTCCACATTTGTAGGTTGCTGCAGTGGATGTTCAGGTGATGGCTCGTAGTCATGGTATGTCTCCAGTAGCTGATCTTGGTTTGTCACTTGACATGAGTCCTCTCTGAGGTTGGTTCCTGGCAACAGATGATTCACGCGTCTCCTCCAGATGATGATCTCTAGTGTGTGAACTGTGTACGACACAGGCCCTGTTTGTGCGACCAATGTTGCTGGTATCCACTTTGGACCTTGGCTGTAGTCCCGAACAAGAACTCTCTCTCCAGCATTGCTCCGTCTCTCTGCTTGTGTTCTCTGCTGTGTCTGTACAACCTATTTAGTTTTTGGAGGCCTCAGGAGGTCAAGTCGCACGCGAAGCTGTCTTTTCATCATGGCTGATGCGGGTGCCACTTTGGTTGTAGCATGGGGGGTGTTTCTGTAGGTCAACAGGAAGGTGTTTAGGCGCCTATTGAGTGGTGATTTGAAAGCTTGCTTCATCGTCTGGACAAATCTTTCAGCGAGGCCATTTGTTGCAGGGTGAAACGGTGCTGAATTGATGTGCTGAAATCCATTTGCTTCCATGAATGACATGACATCTTCAGACACAAGATGGGGTGGATATTATTGCTAAGAAGTTGCGTTGGCAATCCGAAGCGACTGAAGATTGACCATAGCAGTTCAATGATTTTCTCCGCTGTGGTGCTCTTCATCACTGTGACCTCAGGCCATTTGCTGTGTGCGTCAACAACGACAGATGCACACAGAACAGACGATCCTCCAGTGGGCCTGCATAGTCTGCTCCTCTGGGAAGTCCCATGGGTGTAGTGGCACTAGCTGAGGCATGTTCCTGATCATTTGACAAGCAGAAAATGACTTGGCCTTGTCTTTGATAGCTGCATCCAAACCTGGCCAACAAAAGAAGCTGCATGCAATCTCCTTCATTCGCACCATGCCACAGTGCCCTGAATGTAGGTCTTCAATATGATGACTCGAAAGCCCCATAGCAAGCATCCAGACTAAACTGTGAGCTCACACACACACGCACACAGCTTTAAAATATATATATTGTACTTTATTACTCCCACTCCTCCCCTAATTGGAGTAAACTAGTGAACAACAATGCTTAGGCTTCTACTTCCAGCTTATACATACTGTATACATTTTATGGACACATTCTATTTTACACTAGTTCTATTTTGTTTGTTTTTACTCTGGTCCTTCCTCTACCCTCAGCCTCTCCCATCTATTTCTGATGTCTATCCGGAATTTTCCACATCTTTCAAACTGTTCTCTTTCACAAAAGTTCTGAACCTGCAGTATATACATGTTTTACAGACAGTATGCTTTACATCTTGTTGTTATTAGTCCCAACCTTCAGCTCCATTCAACCCCTCCCATCTATCTCTTAATTTAGGGCTAGGTGTCCCGTCAGCGGATATTAAACATCTAGGTACATACAAGTGTCTTATCTTGGTTAAAAGCCTACATTCTTGTTAATCTAACTGCATTGTCCAATTTACAATTGGCTTTACAGTGAAAGCATGCCATGCGATTGTTTGAGGATGGAGCCCCACATCAAAATATTTTTCAACCAGCACAGGCTTCGTAAAATCACAAACAGCAATTTAATATTCACTTACTTTTTGAAAATCTTCCTCTGATTTGCAATCCCAAGGGTCCCAGCTACAACATGCATGGTCGTTTTGTTAGATAAAATCCTTCTTTATATCCCAAAAATCAGTTTAGTTGAACATTGAGAGAAAGGAATCCAAAAAACTACAGCTAAACTTTGTTAAAACAAGTCCAAATACGTTTCTATTTACTCCTCAGGTACCCTAAAATGTAATTAAACTAAAATATTTCATACGGAAATAAGTATGTTCAATAGAAAAGCTAGAGGACGCAAGTGCGCATCCTTTTCGTCGCGTGAGCAGACAGATTTCCAACTCCCTGTACCAAAACTCAGAATTATTCCTCGTTTGGGAAGAAACAAGCCTGAAACCTTGAACAAAGACTTGACATCTAGTGGATGCCATGGGAATTGCAATCTGGGAGCTGGAATTGCTTAGGACCCATAGCTTCAACAAAGTGCTGTCATAATACTTATTTAAATGTGATATTTCAGTTTTTTATGTGTAATAAAATTCACAAAAATGTATAACCTGTTTTTACTTTGTCATCATGGTGTATTGTGGGTAGATTGATGATGGGGAAAAAAAACATACATTTTAGAATAAGGCTGTAAGGTAACAAATGTGGGAAAGGTCAAGTGGTCTGGAAACTTTCCAAAGGCACTCCATCTATCCCTTTGTTGCTTTAATTGTGCAGACCTTGAACTCAGACAATAATTTATCATAGCATGCGACAATAAATTTAACTCATTCATGTACATAACAGAAATGTATGTATGTTCCACTTGCTAACTGATGAACAAATCTGAAGATTTTTTTTTTTTTAATCGGTCAAAGTGTTTGTGAATTACAGCCATCTCCATATTGTGCAAAAGCTATCAACATTTGTCTTTTTTTTCAAAGTCACGAGAGGGGATGTTCAAATGATCAGATTCTCTTGCCTAATGGAGTAAAAAATGTAATTAGCACACACACGATAAACACTGTTTTTGATTGGGTATTGTGTGCGCATATGTGGATTTGTTTTGTATATATTTGCACAGAAAATCTGTATACCAAAAATTGAGATCTGATCATTTGAACATACCTTTTTGCCTTTTGAAACAAACAAAAAAAATTGGAAAGCTGTTGTGTGCAAAAACTATAGTACAATAAGGAGACGGCACACATGTCGCTATAGTTCACAAATGCTGTAGTTCTTCGATCAAAAAATTCTCCAAATTTGGTTTACAAATAATTTGTAATAACGTATAAAGTAAATATTGTGAGGAAAATACACCAATGTCTACATTATTTAAAAAAATGACTGGCTGACACTGGAGGTGTCACCTTTTATACAATTATAAATTCAATCACCGATGTGGCCCATCTAGACACTTGTACTCGATGCTGACAATACATTGTCCGATGCCTCTACAGTGATAAACATGTTTTACATATTTCTAATATGGTTTCAGAAACTCTGCCATAACAAATTCATGGACTTCTTTTTCCAGTATGAGTCCACTTGGAGAAGTTGGAGAAAGCACAACAGTTTGATTAAAAAGAATGGACTACATATTCTAAAACTCCTCTAACAACATCTAGTGCCCATTTATCTTCAATATGATGGAGAATAATGGCTTTATCAACAATATCAGTTAGCGTTTGTGCCATTGTCTCTCTTGAACTAAATCAGAGTATTTTTTGGGCCAGAGATACTGAGCCACCAGCTTCGGTGGAGAGATTTGATTGTCGAAGGGTTAAGACTCGGTGTTCCTGACAAAAAAATTGATCGCGCTAGCTGGTACTAAACTTTAATGACTTGTCCACCTCCTGTTTACAGGCTGACCTGTGAACCCCTTTCCTGAACCTAATATAATCTATGCTGGAACATGTGCTTGTACCTTTTGTATCCCCACCCCTCCCTCCCCCAAACTCTAAAAAGCCAGAACACCTGTGCCAGTTGCCATGGAAACACTTTCCAAAAGCCAAATGCCTGCTAACAGGTAAGAAGAAAGTGAGAAAATTGAACTATTCTCTCCTTCCTTCCCCTTTGGGAGGAATCTAATATTTTTAGCCTGCTGTTGTCTGCTATAGATATAATTGTTGGAGACTGACTCAGAGCTGAAACCTTCTGCAAGGGGCAGGAAAATAAGTCAATGATTCACAATGAAATACACACCCAGATACAAATAGCAAACACACTAGTCAAATATTGCCTTCCAGTTTAGATCAATCTTCATGAGAACAAGTTTCCACTTTTACCTACAAACTTAAAGTAATGGTATCCCGTTCACGGGACAGTTGAGCCAACGTAGGCTTATGCGACTAGCATGAGGTTGTAAGTAGCAAGAACATTTCACAGGACATAGGCATATCTGATTTTGACAGAAAGCTTAAATTCTTGTTATTCTAACTGCACTGTCCAATTTAAAGTAGCTATAACAGTGAAAGAATACCATTCTATTGTTTGAGGAGAGTGCACAATTTTGAACATGAATCAGGCCACAACATGCTCGAAAATGAAAAGTTAATTTCAGGGTCGTTCTCATTAAATTTTGGCAGCTACCGTAAGTTTCCAACAATATCAAATGTGTCCGGGGCACGACTGAGAGAGGAGCAACCCCTAGGTAAATCATGGTCACCTTCCCAATGCAAAGTCTTCCTCGAGAATTTTCCTTCCCTAACCAATTCTTGCCACTCTTGTTGCAGCTCGATTTTTAGTAACACTCCAAATCCTGTTTAAATTCCGATTCCTTTTCATACTTAACAGGATCATGCTCTACCTTAACACGATCATGCTCCTGTTTAGCTTGTTCCAACGCCCACTACCAACCCTGCTCATTCTCAACTATGAAATAACACCCATGGAAACATGTAGTAACCAAAAAAGAGTTAAACAAATCAAAATGTATTTTATATTTGAGATTCTTCAAAGTAGCCACTCTTTGTCTTGATGACCGCTTTGCACACGCTTGGCATTCTTTCAACCAGCTTCACCTGGAATGCTTTTCCAACAGTCGTGAAGAAGATCCCAGATATGCTGAGCACTTGTTAAATGCTTTTTCATCACTCTGCAGTCCAACTCTACTGCAATCTACTGCAGCCTGCAAAGTTCTGTCATACTATCCAGGTCTGTGCCCAAACAATTCAAGCTTCTACTTTTAAAAATCCAACTTTTCAGAAACAAGTCTCTCACCATTGCCACTTGTTACAGACACCCTTCATCCCCCAGCTGTGCTCTGGACAAATGTGATTGATTGCCCCCCCATCTATCTTCAGATTTCGTACTGTAAGGTGACCTAAACTGGGAAATGCTTAACACACTGGCAGTCCTACAATCTCACACAAATTATCAAGGAACCTACCAGGTACAACCCTAAATCCGTAACCATGGGCACCCTCTTAGATATCATCCTGACCAATTTGCCCTCTAAATACACATCTGTTGTAATCAACCAGGATCTCAGCAATCCCTGCCTCATTGACTACGTGAGTAATGGGTCTGCGGTCAAACCACCCCTCATCACTGTCAAATGCTCCCTAAAACACTTTAGCGAGCAGGCCTTTCTAATCGACCTGGCCCAGATATTCTGGACGGATATTAACCTCATCCCATCAGTATTAAAAGTGCTTTCCTCATCATCTTAAATAAGCATACCCCATTCAAAAAATGTAGAACTTAGAATAGAAATAGCCGTTGGTTCACCCCAGCCTTTGACCAGCACAAAACATCCTTTTTGGAATTAGTGCTACAGGAAGCAATTTCTGTATAAAAAAGCTATCCTTAGCTTTCCTAACTGACTGAGTGATATGCAACTTTTCAGGGGTCAGTAACCAATATACTCAGTCAGATAGGAAAGCTAAGGCTAGTTTTTTAAACAGAAATTGCTTCCTGTAGCACGGGGGCTACTCGATGCTAATGCAGAGAAGCCCCCGTGATATGCAACTTTTCAGGGAAGTCAGTATAGTCAATATACTCAGTGGATTTAGTCTATCACAGTGCTGTTTTATCACCAAAGCCCCATATACTACCCACCACTGCGACCTGTACGCTCTTGTTGCCTGGCCCTCACTACATATCCGTCGCCAAACGCACTGGCTCCAGGTCATCTATAAGTCTTTTGTGTTATTGACTGTACGTTTGTTGTTTTTGTCGCACTGCTTTGCTTTATCTTGGCCAGGTCGCAGTTGTAAATGAGAACTTGTTCTCAACTGGCCCACCTGGTTAAATAAAAGTTAAATAAATCAACTCACCCCAAACCATTTCAATTGGGATGAGGGCATTGAGGCCTGATTCACACAGTTTCCTCTGAACAGTTGATTTTGAGATGTGTATGTTACTTGAATTCTGAAGCATTTATTTGGGCAGAAATGTCTGAGGCTGGTAACTCTAACGAGCTTATCCTTTGCAGCAGATGTCACTCTGGATCTCCTTTTCCTGTGGCGGTGCTCATGAGAGCCAGTTTCTTCATAGGGTTTAAATGTTTTTGCGACTGCACTTGTAACGGTCGTCGGTGGAAGAAGGTAAGGACCAAAGCGCAGCGTGGTACTTGTTCATGTAATTTATTTAAACTGAACACTATCAAACAAAGAAACAAAAAATCACAACCAAAACAGCTCCGGCAGGTGCAAAACACACTAAACAGCAAAATAATCATCCACAACTCAAGGGTGAAAACAGGCTGCCTAAGTATGGTTCTCAATCAGGGACAACGATTGACAGCTCTGATTGAGAACCATGCCAGGCCAAACACAAAAATACCAAATCATAGAAAAAAGAACAGACTACCCACCCAACTCACGCCCTGACCATACTAAAACAAAGACATAACAAAAGAACTAAGGTCAGAACGTGACAGCACTTGAAGAAACTTTCAATGTTATCAAATTTTCCGTATTGACTGACTTTCATGTCTTAAAATAATTATGGATTGTTGTTTCTCTTTGCTTGTTTAAGCTGTTCTTTCCATAATATGGTCTTAGCCCTATTTGGTAAAATACCATCTTCTGTATACCACCCCTACCTTGTCAAAACACAACTGATTGGCTCAAATGCATTAAGATGGAAATAAATTCCACTTTGAACATGGCGCACCTATAAATAGACTGTGAGAAAGCCAAGAGTCTGCAAAGCTGTCTTCAAGGCAAGGGGTGGCTATTTTGAACAATCTCAAATGTAAAATATATTTTGATTTGTTTAATACTTTTGGGTTACTACATGATTCCATATGTGTTATTTCATGGTTTTGATACCTTCAATATTGTTCTACAATGTAGAAAACAAAGAAACACCCTTGAAAGAGTAGGTGTGTCCAAACTTTTGACTGATACTGTATATATATATTTGCGCAAAAATATATGGGGGATTGGAAGTGATGCAGACATTTAGATTGTTGGAAGCTACAGTCATTCTGCAACATTAAAGCTGACCTACTCCCTAAAAATAAATAAAAATACAAATAAAATAAATACGTATTTTCAGCCGAATCTGAGTGCTATCCAACCGGGTTGAGCAAATCGGTTGCTCGGCAACAACACAACTGCAACAAGCTGCCAGTAATAAGAAGTGACTGTAAGCAGACTTAGGCTACTATAGATAGCTAACTATATGGTGGTATTCAATCTGAGGTTAATTAATAAGTGCAAACAGCTATTTTGATTAGCTAGCTAAGGTTAGCTTGCTTGTACAAAGTCCAGCAGCTGACCTCGAAACAGAAGCTAGCTAACGATAGGTAGCTCATGTCAAAATGACAATCCTATATTTTACCACAAAACAGCTAGCTACATCCAAAACCAAAAATTGGGCAAATTACAATGCGTGCAATGCAATGCGCTTTTGCAACATTAACTAGCTTGCTACTCCATAGTCCAAAGTACGGTATGAGCTAGCCATATTTCAAATCAAATCAAATCAAATCAAATTTATTTATATAGCCCTTCGTACATCAGCTGATATCTCAAAGTGCTGTACAGAAACCCAGCCTAAAACCCCAAACAGCAAGCAATGCAGGTGTAGAAGCACGGTGGCTAGGAAAAACTCCCTAGAAAGGCCAAAACCTAGGATGAAACCTAGAGAGGAACCAGGCTATGTGGGGTGGCCAGTCCTCTTCTGGCTGTGCCGGGTGGAGATTATAACAAAACATGGTCAAGATGTTCAAATGTTCATAAATGACCAACATGGTCGAATAATAATAAGGCAGAATAGTTGAAACTGGAGCAGCAGCACAGTCAGGTGGACTGGGGACAGCAAGGAGTCATCATGTCAGGTATTCCTGGGGCATGGTCCTAGGGCTCAGGTCCTCCGAGAGAGAGAAAGAAAGAGAGAATTAGAGAGAGCATATGTGGGATGGCCAGTCCTCTTCTGGCTGTGCCGGGTGGAGATTATAACAGAACATGGCCAAGATGTTCAAATGTTCATAAATGACCAGCATGGTCGAATAATAATAAGGCAGAACAGTTGAAACTGGAGCAGCAGCACAGCCAGGTGGACTGGGGACAGCAAGGAGTCATCATGTCAGGTAGTCCTGGGGCATGGTCCTAGGGCTCAGGTCCTCCGAGAGAGAGAAAGAGAGAAGGAGAGAATTAGAGAACGCACACTTAGATTCACACAGGACACCAAATAGGACAGGATAAGTACTCCAGATATAACAAACTGACCCTAGCCCCCCGACACATAAACTACTGCAGCATAAATACTGGAGGCTGAGACAGGAGGGGTCAGGAGACACTGTGGCCCACTCCGAGGACACCCCCGGACAGGGCCAAACAGGAAGGATATAACCCTACCCACTTTGCCAAAGCACAGCCCCCACACCACTAGAGGGATATCTTCAACCACCAACCTACCATCCTGAGACAAGGCTGAGTATAGCCCACAAAGACCTCCGCCACGGCACAACCCAAGGGGGGGGGGGGAGGGCGCCAACCCAGACAGGATGACCACATCAGTGACTCAACCCACTCAGGTGACGCACCCCCTCCAGGGACGGCATGAGAGAGCCCCAGTAAAGCCAGTGACTGAGCCCCTGTAATAGGGTTAGAGGCAGAGAATCCCAGTGGAAAGAGGGGAACCGGCCAGGCAAAGACAGCAAGGGCGGTTCGTTTCTCCAGAGCCTTTCCGTTCACCCTCCCACTCCTGGGCCAGACTACACTCAATCATATGACCCACTGAAGAGATGAGTCTTCAGTAGAGACTTAAAGGTTGAGACCGAGTTTGCGTCTCTGACATGGGTAGGCAGACCGTTCCATAAAAATGGAGCTCTATAGGAGAAAGCCCTGCCTCCAGCTGTTTGCTTAAAAATTCTAGGGACAATTAGGAGGCCTGCGTCTTGTGACTGTAGCGTACGTGTAGGTATGTACGGCAGGACCAAATCAGAGAGATAGGTAGGAGCAAGCCCATGTAATGCTTTGTAGGTTAGCAGTAAAACCTTTTTTCATTGTCAGACAGGGAACAATTCAAACTGTAGCTGAGAAAACAAATGTACTTGTAAACAGTGTGTAGATGCATGCTTGCTAGAATCAGAAAAAAATCACCAGTTTCGAACATCTAGAATATATTCTACTCTGCTGCTGCTGCTTCTTCTTCTATGATATCATGGCATTCCGCAAACAATCGTTTAAGTGCATGCCGCCACCTACTGTGCTGGAATGTATGATCAATCATGATCTGCCCAATTCTGTACTACCATGAAAATAGAACTCTAAGCCAAATAAACCCCTAACTTCTACAACGATTTCTGAACATGTCTCAAAACCATGCCAGGACCATCCGAATTACCAGCCCCGACAGCAGGTCCACTTACTACAGGTACATCCCATGTAAGCCCCATCAGTCTGCACTATATTTCTACCAATCTGTTTTATGTCCTCTGCATACTTCCCAAATGCACTGTATTTGGTCTTTAATTAAGCTCCTGCGCCACTCGGGAGCGCCCATCTGCATTTTTTTTAATGCTGATCAGTTGCCTTGCACAAAGTATCTATTGTCCTGCGAATAGCCCATAATGACTCTGTACAACGTGAGTAGGCTACAGTACTACAGTAAGAGCAAAACAATCCTAACATTTCCACACCCTGATTTTTCTAACCAAAACCCAAACGGAGATTCAGGGAAAATAAAAATGCCATGGATTTACCAAGACCAGTCCCCAAGCGTGTCTCAGAGCAGCGTGAAACGGTGCTGAAGTAGTTGACCACATGAGGGTAGGCTATTGCTTAAAATCCTTTTGCTTCTAACTTCCAGCATACTTTTTAAATAAATAAGACATACACCACTTTTAACAGCACATTACTCAAATGACGTGACTCTCTGCCAATAATTCGATTTAGAGGATTGGAGGATTCTAAATTAATAATTAAGGGGCATTTTTCATTAGGGCAAATCTGCGAGAATATCTAAGGGTCTTTTTTTTAATTCTAAATGAATTAATAATAATAATAATAATCACTTTAAAAAAAGATATGAGATTTTGTTTTCAATTAACCAAAAGCAAGCGATTTGTAATCTGAATAAAGGCCAAAATAATATTTATAAAAATCAAAATATGTATTTCTGTTTTTAGAGGAAGAGAAACCAAAATCCCACCGTGCCTATTTTATTGGAGAAGGACATCCTGGCCAGCCAAACCCTCTAACCCAGACGATGCAGGGCCAATTGTGCGCCGCCCTATGGGACTCCCAATCACAGTCAGATGTGATACAGCCTGGATTTGAACCAGGGACTGTAGTGATGCCTTTTGCACTAAGATGCAGTGACCACTGCTTCACTCAGGATTCATGACCCATATGACCAATGTATATTGTCCTGCTATTAGCCCATTCTAGAAACATTTTGCAGAATTCACAGCCTGCAAAAGTTGTTAAAAACAGGGTTAATAATATTTTTTTCCTTACACTTGTTAAAAGGTTGAAATTGATAAAGTTATGTCTTTATCAATTAGTATTTTTGAGTTGAACCATAATATTTGTTGTATTATTTGTTTGGTCTTTTCTGGTGGATTAAAAAATATATATTTTGGAGATTTCGTTGGAGCTGTACAGCATTACCTTTATTTAACTAGGCAAGTCAGTTAAGAAAAAAATATTTTTTTCACTGATGGCCAAGGAACAGTTGGTTAACTGCCTTATTCAGGGACAGAACAACAGATTTTTACCTTGTCAGCTCAGAGATTCGATCTTGCAACCTTCTGGTTACCAATCCAATGCTCTAACCACTAGGCTACCTGCCTCCCCTCAATGCAAAAAATACACTTATTTTTTTGTTTCTACTTGATCAGAGCAGGCTGTAACTGTACTGTAGCATATTACTTACTAAAATTTCTGTTACACTAAAGTTTTTGTAAATCCCTAATTCTAAAAGTAATTGGAAAGGTAGATACAAATTATTTGTGACATTGTGGTTACAATAAAGAATGTAAACAAGATGCTGTGTTTTTATTTACAGTAGTGATGGAAAGCTGGAGGCATTTTGAAAACAGGTATTCAGTGTACTTTAGCAGGTGTAGCCCATCATGCAAACACAGTTTCCTATTACCAGGACAATAGACTCTTCATAGCCCGGCTACTGTAGGTGTGAAAATCCCCCAATTTTCCATGTAATCGATGCTTAAGTACTCTAAAGTGTTGCATTTCTAACTCAAGACCTCATGCAACCGCAAAATGTCGGAGAGCCATATAGATTACAAAATTGTTGGAAAGAGATTCCATGGCACATGGTTTATGAATTGACACGCAACTCTTCATAGAGCTGCTGTTGGTGTGAAAATCTCCCAATTGGGTTTGGGTCGTTGTCTGCATTTGGAGAAGAAAAAAATAAATTTAGCCTAACAGTTAAGATTTGGGACCATACTTGAAATATACATGTAAATAGGCCTAAACATAACAAAATATTGTTAATGATCCTACCTTGAAAGAAACGACTTGTTCCCAGAAACACCTCTCTAACATATGCTGGACCCTATCTCTTGACGATTTCTTCCTCAAAGAAATCTTGAGCCATGATATCTGAAAAAGGAGGCAACAGTGAATTATTGTGGAACACACAGCAGTCTGAGGTGTAGGCTACAATATTTTATGAACGTTGTGCCTTGTAAATAGATAAACTTACCATCAAAAATCAAATATGGGCCTGGTCCCTGGCGAGCAATTGCCACCCTAAGTTGGAGTTTGAGGGGATACTTGGGACTCAGCTTGCTTGAACTTCTTTTTTTCTGTATCAATTTTGATGGCCTTTGCCGAGCGCATCTTCATCCATTAGTGAGTCGTTCACTTGAATAGTCTTGCTGGAAATGGAATACAATGTAAAAATGTGCAGCATACAGTAAATACCAGCAGTCGATTTATTTAAGCATTATTTTTTGCATTGTTAGGCCTACTTTAAGGTATTGTAGCCTGCTGTACCTGTTCATATTCCTGGGCTTTCACGTTCGGAGTAACACAGGCATCTAATGATGGGGTTTGCGAATAGCACTGTTCGTGGCCAAAATCCCCAAGTCTACCATTTTTTTTAAATGTCTCCAGTAGATTTCCCGTTCCTCCTGAAAGCCCTAATCTGCTCACTTAAATCAATATATATCCTGGTAATGGTTCTGTTACAAAATAATCAAAGTGAGGACAATTGACAATCTGCTGTATACTTATGGCCTATTGTAACCTGAAAGTCACACATTTCCAGTACTCCTCACCCCGCCGCAAACTCCACCCTTAATTAACAGTAGAAAGAGAAACATTATCTGAGGGTAGAGATACGAGCGACAGCAGATGCATTGGTCCAGAGCCAGGCGGTATTGGCGGAGAGTCACTCATTTAGCCAGTGTAGGCCGTCATTGTAAATAAGAATTTGTTCTTATTAACTGACTTGCCTATTTAAATGTTTTTAATCGTTTATTTAGTGGCACCACACATGTAAATTAAAATGTACAAAACAATTTACCAAACAAAACACATTACAAAATTGCAAAAATGTTTGAAATGTAACCTTCATTTAACTAGGCAAGTCTGTCACGTTCTGACCTTTATTTCCGTTGTTTTGTATTTATTTAGTATGGTCAGGGCGTGAGTTGGGTGGGCAGTCTATGTTTGTTTTTCTATGTTTTGGGGCATTTCTATGTTTTCGGCCTAGTATGGTTCTCAATCAGAGGCAGGTGTCATTAGTTGTCTCTGATTGAGAATCATACTTAGGTAGCCTGGGTTGCACTGTTTGTTTGTGGGTGATTGTCTATGTTAGTGGCTTGTGTCAGCACAGGTCTCATTTTTGTAGCTTCACGGTCGTATTTGGTTTATTGTTTTCGTTACTCTTTTGCATAGTGTTCAGTCTTTCTTTATTAAAGATTCACCATGGACACTTACCACGCCGCATATTGGTCCTCTGATCCTTCTCACCTCTCCTCTTCAGACGAAGAGGAGGACGACCGTGACAAAGTCAGATAAAAACAAATTCTTATTTACAATGAATGCCTACCCCGGCAAAACCCAGATGAAGCAGGGCCAATTGTGCGCCACCCTATGGGACTCCCAATCACGGCTGGATGGATGCAGCCTGGATTCAACCCAGGGAATATAGTGATGCTGACTATAGTGATGCTGCACCACTCAGGAGCCATGATATATATATAAAAAAAGATGCCGCGCGCATATACTGTATGTAGCAGGCAAGACCCCGAGGACTAACTGTTCAGATTTTTTTTTTCTCCCTCTCTGTTCACTATATTGTCTTTGCCAAGGCATTCAATAGGAACCTATTTTCAGTTCCTACCGCTTCAACACGATGTCGCCAGTCTTTGGAATATGGTTGAGGTTATTCCTTTGTGCTATGAAGAAGTAGGCCAACTCAGAACTGGGGACACTTTTGTGAGTTGTGCATGAAGTGAAAACCAGTGCTGGTTTCTTTTCGTTCCTGTATTGAATACAGATTGCCCCGTCTACAATTTGATTGATTATTAACGTTTAAAAATACCTAACGTTGTATTACAAAAGTAGTTTGAAATATTCATAGGCAACTTTTGAAATATTTTGTAGTGACGTTGCGTTTTTGTAAGCTGTTTTTTTTTTATGGATCAAAAACATTTTATAAATTGACATTTTCAATATATATGGACGGAATTAATCGAACAAAATGACCAATTGTGATGTTTATGAGAGATATTGGTGTGCCAACAAAAGAAGCTTGTCAAAGGTAATGCATGTTTTATATTTTATTTCAGCGTTTTGTGTAGCGCCTGCTATGCTAGCTCCTTTGTGTACTCCTAGTGCAGATGTTCCAGGCTATCAGATAATAGCTACTTATGCTTTCGCCAAAAAGCATTTTTAAAATCTGACATGTTGGCTGGATTCACAACGAGTGTAGCTTTAATTGAGTATCTTACATGTGTGATTTAATGAAAGTTTGAATTTTATAGCATTTTATTTGAATCTGGCGCTCTGCATTTCCCCCAGCAATTGGCCAGTTGAGACGCTAGCTTCTCCCCTATCCATAAGAGGTTTTAAGCATGTCCCAGTTTAGGTCACCTAGTAGCACGAGCTCAGAAGGTAGATGGGGGACAATCAGTTCACATATGATATCGAGGGCACAGCTGAGGGCAGAGGGAGGTCTATAACAAGCGGCAACAGTGAGAGACTTGTTTCTGGAAAGGTGACTTTTTAGAAGTAGAAGCTCAAATTGTTTGGGTACAGACTTGGATAGTAATACAGAACTCTGCAGGCTATTTTTGCAGTAGATTGCAACACCGCCCCCTTCGGCAGTTCTATCGTGGCGGAAAACCTTATATTTAGCAATGGAGATTTCAGGGTTTTTGGTGGTTTTCCTAAGCCAGGATTCAGACACGGCTAAGACATCTGGGTTGGCAGAGTGTGCTAAAGCAGTGAGTAAAACAAACTTAGGGAGTAGGCTTCTAATGTTAACATGCATGAAACCAAGGCTTTTACGTTTACAGAAGTCAACAAATGAGAGCACCTGGGGGGTGGAGGTGGAGCTAGGCACTGCAGGACCTGGATTAACCTCCACATCACCAGAGGAACAGAGGAGAAGTAGGATAGGGGTACGGCTAAAGACTATACGAACTGGCCGTCTAGCACTTTCAGAACAGAGAGTAAAAGGAGCAGGTTTCTGGGCACGATAGCATAGATTCAAGGCATAGTGTACAGACAAAGGTAAGGTAGGATGGGAGTACATTGGCGGTAAACCTAGGCATTGAGTAATGAAGAGAGAGATATAGTCTCTAGAGATGTTTAAACCAGATGATGTCATCGCATATGTAGGAGGTGGAACAGCATGGTTGGTTAACCTCTCTAGGGTAGGTGAGACGCTCACGTCCCACCAGGCCAACATCCGGTGATACTGCAGAGAGCTAACATTTTAAATTCACCATTCGTTGTTTTAAACATTCTTGTAAATTCATGTATCTTACATAATTTAAAACTTGTGTATATCGTTTTACACATTTTTTGTCGCATATCCTTTAAAATATTTTGCTAAACCTCAACATCTAAATACTCTCCTGCAACCCGACTCACCCAATGTGGCGTGGATCTGCTTTTTTTTCCTAAAGTATTTATAATTATTTCGGATCCGGAATCCCTCAACTGAAGCTAGCCAGCTAACTACCAGCTATCAGTCAGCAAACCATTGCCAGCGGTCATCAGCTAACCTTCAGCTCGGAAAGCTCTCGCCAGTTCGAACAACGTGACTCTAACCAGAGCATAACGGACCTGTTATTTTTATCCCCGGATTCCTACCGCAAACTGAACATTTTCATCTGGATCTACACAACTAGCTAACCACAATCCTGGATGACTACTTCTGGCTAGCATTTGCATCCCAGAACAAGCACCAATTAGCTTGAAGCTAGCCCAGCCAGGGCTCCTTTGCTACCACCGAAGCATACTCCTGGGCTGCAATATCGGCCTGCTAGCTACCTAGAGCTACTTGGAACCCTACTAATTCCACGACTGGTCTATCGACGTCACCGCACGAAGAGGCAAAAACAGACTTACCCCCATCGCGACGTCCCCCCCAAAGGCTAACTTTGTAGCCCCTGCTATCTGCTTGCTTGCTAACCCGGTCTGCTAACTGCTAAATTGCCGGGCCCAGGTCTGCTAACTACTAGCTTGCCTGCCTGGTCTGCTAATTGCTAGCCCTTGCTAACTGCTTGCTTGCTAACACGGTCTGATAACTGCTAGCCCCTGCTAACTGCTTGATAACCCGGCCTGTTAAACTCCTAGCTTACCCCGGTCTACTAACGGCTAGCCCATGCTAACTGCTTGCTTGCTAACCCGGCCTTCTAACTGCTAGCTTGCTTAGCTCCGGCCTACTAACTGTTAGTTTGTTAGCCTGCTAACTGTAGAATCGCCGTGTTCCCAGTCAGCCCAAACACTCACTGGACCCATATGTTCACTTGGCTATGCATGCCCCTCTCTAATATCAATATGCCTTGTCCATTACTGTCCTGGTTAGTGATTACTGTCTTATTTCATTGTAGAGCCTCTAGCCCTGCTCAATATGCCTTAAACAATGGGACTTTATATAATGTTTACATACCTGCGTTACTGTTATGAAATGTATGAATAATTTGTTACAGGAATTAAATTGCTCTGTTTTAATACCCAATTAAATTAAACACTCTGTCAATTCATAAGGATTTGTAAGACCCTTATTCTATAATAATGGATAGAGCTCAGTCTTAAAGTCAATCAGCAGAGTTTATTCACGAGAGTACTGAATACGATACAGTTTACCACAGGTTATAAACTGAAAATGACGTCATTAGTTTCAGCACCAACCCGTGCCATCTCCGTTCCAGTACAAAGGCTGTATCTCAAGCCTTCCCACATCCGTCGCCCTACCAATTTAATATAATTTACGAGCCAAGGTCTTCTCGTGTAGATAAGCATTCTAGCCAGTCTGAAGATATCGTTCATTCATTTCTACCAAGGAACAGACAGTCATTGTTCTAACTCTTGACCACATTCACACACATTATATTCAGTACTGAGATCAAGAAAGAAAACTCATACATATATAGCAACATAATAGTATTCTGATTAGTACATATACAGTAACATAATAGTATTCTGATTAGTCAGTCCTGATTGAAAAATGTATACATAATTAGTCATCATTGATAAAAATTCCCTTAACATAATGACTAAATGATGTATACATTAGCGTAGAACTATAATTAACAGAATACTACCCTGTCACTGTATGATTGTATGAAACTTATTAGAATCCATAAAAGTCAATCTGTGTAGTTTTAGTCAAGAATTAGAACAAGGACTTTCTGTTATTTTTTAGTATGTATGCAGGGTGCAAGTGTGAAATGGAGCTATCGTCAGACAAGCTGGACTACTGTGTTCCTTACAGGACATTCTGTCCCCACCCAGGGAGGGGAGAGACCTTGTGCTTGTAGTAGATTGTTTAACAGGTGGCAGACAATGTATGAGTAGGAGAAGACTTGTGAACTATGTTGCCATTGTATCTGAGAGGAGGAGGGACATTTATGACATAATGTGAGGTATATAGACCAATGTACCGGAAATTATAAGCAGAGCTCTCGAGAATAAATGCTGTTGACTAAGTAGACTGGTCTCTGTCTGTTTCATTTCAATAAGAACCTTACAAATTCTTAGAAACAGACAAAGTATTTTAATTTAATTGGTTAATGAACATGAGAACAAAATACTCTTGACAGTTACTCATCTCATATGTATATACTGTGCTCTATACCATTACTGCATCTTGCCTATGCTGTTCAGCCATCGCTCATCCATATATTTATATGTACATATTCTTAATCATTCCCCTTACACTTGTGTGTACAAGGTAGTTGTTGTGAAATTGTTAGATTACTTGTAAGATATTACTGCATGGTCGGAACTAGAAGTACAAGCATTTTGCTACACTCGCATTAACATCTGCTAACCATGTGTATGTGACTCATAAAATTTGATTTGATTTGATTTGTGGTAACATTGTTGGGACATAAGATAGGTTCCCAAAACACTAAATCTGTCCAGTTCCTACAATGTATCAGGGTGCAGAAAAACTCTCAATGTTCTTTGAATGTGTCACGCCCTGGCCTTAGTTATCTTTGTTTTCTTTATTATTTTGGTTAGGCCAGGGTGTGACATGGGTCATTTATTGTGTTTCGTCTTGTCTAGGGGTTTATTAGATTAATGGGGTTGTGTTCAGTTTAGTTGTCTATGGTTGCCTAGAGTGGTTCTCAATCAGAAGCAGGTGTTTATCGTTGTCTCTGATTGGGAACCATATTTAGGCAGCCATATTCTTTGGGTATTTTGTGGGTGATTGTTTCCTGTCTTTGTGTTTTATGCAACAGTTAGGACTGTTACGGTTTTCACAGTTATTGTTTTGTAGTTTGTTCATGTTTGAGTTTTCTTATTAAAGTACCATGAACTATAACCACGCTGCGTTTTGGTCCGCCTCTCCTTCCCAGGAAGAAAGCCGTGACATAATGTTATTCCTATATTCTCAGAATGATGAGAAAAAAAAGAAACATGCACACTGCTCTTGCTTTTGTGAGTGTTCATAATTTTCACCCTTATATAGACATTGTTCCACCCATATCCGTTCAATACATCGAATGGGGTTGGAGTCAAGGGAAAATAAGCAAGTGTTACCAAATACAACAATGTGCTTTTCATGAGTATTCTAATAAAGTGTGTACATAAAGGACATCGACTTATCAAGTAAGTTTTCATAAATCATTGGGTACAGTGAAGAAAAAAGTCAGAGTAATCTCAAATTGTGGCATTAATTCACATTTACAATATAACATGCTGTACATAACAGTATTAAGACCTTTTGGGAATAATGTCTGGAGGGTGAAAATCTCTCTTTTGCTCAGAGTATTATTTATATCACCTCCTCTGTCTGATATCTTGACTTTCTCTGTTACAAAATCTAATGGTAGAAATGTCATGTTTTTGGTCATTAAAATGTTCTGCGACTGGATAATCCCTGTCGTTTCTCCTGATTTAACTTTTATCTTCACTAATTCTCTGTTTGAGAGAACGAGAGGTTTTACCTACATAACACAGCCCACATGCACATTAAATCATGTACATAACATGGGCTGTGGAGCACATAATAATGTCATATATTTAGAACCGTTTTTATGTATGTGGGTGGCAGAAATATTTGAACTTCATCATATTATTGCACTGTGCGCAACCTCTGCATTTATAGCTACCATTCGGAAGAGGGCTGGCAGTTGGCATGGACCAATTGGTCACGTGAATTGCGAAATCTCCTATAAACAATAAGTGATGGGTTCTTAAAACCTCTTTGGGCTGAGATCCCGCTAACGGGATCGATATGACAACAGCCAGTGAAAGTGCAGGGCACCAAATTCAAAACAACAGAAATCCCATAATTAAAATTCCTCAAACATACAAGTATTTTATACCATTTTAAAGATACACTTCTTGTTAATCCCACCACAGTGTCCGATTTCAAAAAGGCTTTACGATGAAAGCAAACCAAACAATTATGTTAGGTGAGTGCCTAGTCACAGAAAAACACAGCCATTTTTCCAGCCAAAGAGAGGAGTCACAAAAAGCAGAAATAGAGATAAATTAATCACTAACCTTTTGATAATCTTCATCAGATGACACTCACAGATGACACTTCATGTTACACAATACATGTATGTATTGTTTGACAAAGTTCATATTTATATCAAATAATCTCAGTATACATTGGTGCGTTATGTTCAGTAGTTCCAAAACATCCAGTGATTTTGCAGAGAGCAACATACATTTACAGAAATACTCATAATAAACATTGATAAAATATACAACTATTATGCATGGAATTATAGATACACTTCTCCTTAATGCAACCGCTGTGTCAGATTTCAAAAAAGCTTTACCGAAAAAGCACACCATGCAATTATCTGTGTACAGAGCTCAGAGACCAAAACAACCCAAACTGATATCCGCCAGATATACGCCAATGTAACGTAACCTTTTTACTTTTCGTCTGGACCTAGTAATTGTGCATCATGAATTTGGATTACTGGGCTAAACAAACATTTATTGTGAAACTGGGATTCCTGGGAGTGCATTCTGATGAAGATCATCAAAGGTCGGTAGAAACATGTCAAACGATGTATAGAATCAATCTTTAGGATGTTTTTAACATAAATCTTCAATAATGTTCCAACCGGAGAATTCCTTTGCCTTCAGAAATGCAATGCTATGCTAACTCACGTGAACGCGCGTGTCCAGCTCGTGGCTCTCTGGTATACCTCTAAATCATTCCCCTCTCATTCGCCCCCACCTCACAGTAGAAGCATCAAACAAGGTTCTAAAGACTGTTGAAATCTAGTGGAAGCCTCAGGGAGTGCAATTTGACCCCATATACACTGTGCATTCGATAGGGAATGAGTTGAAAAACTACAAACCTCATATTTCCCACTTCCTGGTTGGATTTTTTTCTCAGGTTTTTGCCTGCCATATGAGTTCGGTTATACTCACAGACATCATTCAAACTTCAGAGTGTTTTCTATACAAATCTACTATTAATATGCATTAGCAACTGGGACTGAGTAGCAGACAGTTTACTCTGGGCACCTTGTTCATCCAAGCTACTCAATACTGCCCCCAGCCATAACAAGTTACTTCAGCTAGCAAAGCTGGGTGCTAAAACATGCCAGTGTTTCTTGACAGCCTCTCCCACTTTTGCGCAAATTCAAAGTATATGTGGTGAACATTACAGAGTGTTCTTTCAATTTGAAAGTATTTTTTATCGTTATTTCATTTAAAGAGCATAAAGATGTTGGTGAAGAGATACTGTGTAAAACTTTAGAGTACTTATACATTACATTGCAAGTTGGGGGGATTTTCACACATTTTCATCTATGAATATTTGAACAGCTTGAAAAATTATCTAGCCTTTATGGCCATGTACTCCTGTAATCTCCAACCAGTTCGAATTTAAGTATAACTTTTGTACGACTGACAACTTTAGTGAGAGGTCTAAAGGCTTTAATATTTTATCATTTCTGCCCTCCGATTTCATATTCATAATATAAATAGGAGCATGTGCACCTTCATCAGGTGAACCGTAACATGTCGGCTAAAGCGATTTAATTCATGAATGCATTTGAAAGTTTTTAGTATTGTGACCGAACTATTATTATTATTATTATTAACACTGCATTGTAATTATATAAAAGCCCCTTACATATTCAGTTTTAATTTACAGTAGTGATGGACAGCTGGAGGCATTTTGTTTATCACAAGTGTTAGAGTTCTTAAGCATCGAATACATTGCAAGTTTGCCCATTTTGGCCTTTAGGCTACACTTTACAATAGGACAAATATGTTATTGAATTCGATAAAAAAAAAACAGTTTAAAATGAATATGTTTATTAAATAGCCTTGCTTGTCTCAGAGCAGCGTGAAACAGTGCTGAAATAGTTGACCACACACGGGTAGGCTATTGCTTCAAATTCTATTATAACAATTAGATGACTTTGGGTGTTCCAAAGCAACAATTTGCCTACTTTATCCCAATATTTCTGCCATTCAGTGATATTTATTCCCATAGAATTCATTATGGATCCATCCAGTTGTGGTTGGAAAACAATGCATTTGGTGGACTCGGTCAGGTGGACTCACTGATGGTTGAAGATGATGAGCAATCACTCTAATCACAGTCAGAATAAACTGTTGAGGAAACATTTTTTTTTTTTCATTTTTTCATTTCATTCTCTTATCTTGTACTGTTCTGTAGTTGCGACCCAGTGATTTATCTGACAAACAAAGCATTTTGCATCCTTCAGGCCCAGGCATAGATCAAAGCTGGCAAGACATTCCATGTCAGAGAGGTGTTTTTGGGACCACATTGTGTCTATTGTCCTGATAATATCCCTTGTGAAAAACAAGTGTTTGAAAACATGTTTTTAAAATGCCTCCAGGGCCGAAAGAGAAGTTCCTTATTTTTCCTTTCCACTTGCTTTTTCCATTTATTCCCATAGTAATTTGTTATGGATCCATTAAAATATTTAAAGTCCCTAAACTCGGCAAGAGTCTATTGTCCTGCTGATAGTTGAAATAAACATCTGCATTTTGAAAGAGTATTTCTTTATCACTATTTTATTTAACGAAAGCATACAGATGTTGATGATGTGACATGGAATCGGTACATCGTAAAAATCTTCCTGTCACACGTGCTCCCGCTCCCCCTCTCTGGTGCTCGAGGGCGCCAGGCTGCCCATAATTACACACACACCTGTCACCATCATTACACGTATCAGTGCTTATTGAACTTCCGTGGACTACTTCACTTTGTTGATTGCCCCTCTATATCTGTATGTTGCTCAGTTGGTTCCCCATATCAGCATTATTGTCGTAATGTCGTATTGTTCCCCCTGTCCAGACGCTGTTATTGTTTTGTTATATGTCCGTTGTTTCATGAAATGTTCACTCCCTGTACTCGCTCCTTTCCCCCTGCGTCTGTCCTTACAGAATGCTGAGACCACAATTTGAAGCATGGAGTTGTTGTTTTTTGGGGTTGATGTCGGATCCAGGTGGCGCCACTGACACCACAATTTGAAGCAAAAGGGAGTTTGTGTTTTTTGGTGTTGACGTCGGATCCGGGTGCCACCACATCCCAGGTCAATGGAACCGGTGGTGCCTCGGCTGGCTCATCGGGCTTCCATGCTTTAGCTGGCTCGAGAGGTTTCCTTGCCTTGGTTGGCTCGGCAGGCTCCTATCCCATGTCATTCCTCCGCCGGTTCATTAGGCTCCCACGCCTCAGCCGGCTCATCAGGCTCACATCCCACGTCATGCCTCAGCATGATCGTCGGGCTCCCATGCCTTGACCGGCTCGTCGGGCTCCCATGCCTCAGCCGGCTCATCGGGCTTCCACGCCTCGGCCAGCTTGTCCAGCGCCCATGCCTTGGACGATCCATCAGGCTCACCCAGGTGGGATGCCAGGTGGCACCCCTAGAGTGAGGGGTACTGTCACACCAGCACCCGCACTGGCGCTCGAGGGTGCCAGACTGCCCATCATTGTCATGCTGGAGGGTCATGACAGGATGAGCCTGCAGGAAGGGTACCACATGAGAGAGGAGGATGTCTTCCCCGTAACGCACAGCGTTGAGATTGCCTGCAATGAAAACAAGCTCAGTCCGATGATGCTGTGACACACCGCCCCCAGACCATGACGGAACCATCACCTTCAAATCAATCCCACTCCAGAGTACAGGCCTTGGTGTAATACTCATTCCTTCGACGATAAACGCGAATCCGACCATCACCCCTGGTGAAGAGCACTTTTTGCCAGTCCTGTCTGGTCCAGCCACGGTGGGTTTGTGCCCATATTTGGTGATGTTGCCAGTGATGTCTGGTGAGGACCTGCCTTCCAACAGGACTACAAGCCCTCAGTCCAGCCTCTCTCAGCCTTTTGCGGACAGTCTGAGCACTGATGGAGGGATTGTGCGTTCCTGGTGTAACTCGGGCAGTTGTTGTTGCCATCCTATACCTGTCCCGCAGGTGTGATGTTCAGCTGTACCGATCCTGTGCAGGTGTTGTTATACGTGGTCTGCCACTATGAGGACAATCAGCTGTCTGTCCTGTCTCCCTGTAGCACTGTCTTAGGCGTCTCACAGTACAGACATTGCAATTTATTGCCCTGGATACATCTGCAGTCCTCATGCTTCCTTGCAGCATGCCTAAGGCACAGTCTCATTCCTTGCCTACCGACTGTAAGCTGTTAGTGTCTTAACGACCGTTCCACAGGTGCATGTTCATTAATTGTTTATGATTCATGGAAAAAGCATGGGAAACAGTATTTAAACTCTTTACAATGAAGATCTGTGAAGTTATTTGGATTTCTGCGAATTATCTTTGAAAGACAGGGTCCTGAAAAACGGACGTTTCTTTTTTTGCTGAGTTTATCTCACCGACAATGATACAAATGATCAGTTCACTTGAGACCAAACTAACTTCAGACACAAAAGTGAAATCTCTGCCTCTACTGTCCCAAACAATAGTATTTGAAAAGGTGTTGCGTGAAGGCTATCCTCATCAAAGGGATATTGAGATGACAATAAATTATAATGATCGGGCAGCACTGGAAAAATAATAAATTGGTCTATTACATATCATCGTTTTTAATTGTTTTGTCTGCCATTGTCGGGGAAGGAGAGAGAACAGGTAGAATCCTGCAGATGTGTCTAATTGTCTGTGTGTGTGTGTGTGTGTGTGTGTGTGTGTGTGTGTCTGCGTGTGTGAATTCCACTCCAGCAGAGATTACAGGCCACATACAAAAGAGCAATCATGCCTCCATTCAGCTGTTCCATTAGCAGAACCAGGAAGAGGAAGGAAGGGACAAACACTGAAGAGGAGAGTGAAAGCTGGTGAATGGAATGACAGGGGGATGGAAAGGAGGAGAACCCAGAGGTAGAGAAAAAAGGTTAATTATGATTATGCAGCTGGTTGAGACAGTACACACATGGGACGACTTCCAAAACATCCACTGTCCTGATAACTAAAGTCCATGTGTGTTTCTCAATATGCATACTACCGTACTCCACACCCCCGTGCACCGAGTGCATTCTTCGAGGATTTTCTCTTAAGTACGTTTTATTAGGTTGAGAGTTTGTAGAAAGTATACATTTTTACATTTGAGAAGCACTACACAATCCCATTCTACTGCATTGCCTTTGACATTTGAGTAAATTGCGTCATCAACATGTCAGCTGCTCCTCTATGCTGGACTTTCCTGGATCCCGATTACCCTCTGTAACTACATATCAAGTATGATGTTTGACAGTTAAAGTTTGTAGAGCATCAGACATCAGATGTTTGTAAAAATATTGCATTATTGTCAGTAAAGCAGTTGAGACTGTTATGTCGTTTGTGTTTTGTATTATATAGCTACATAGGAATTTGCTTAATGAAAGTAGCTACCTAGCTAGCTAAACTTGTTAACTTTAGCAAGATACTTCTCATTTTTAACATTATATTCATTAGCTGGCTACTTTAACACAGATAATTATAATAGATCATGACCCTACTTCTCTACTAGCAAAGAGTAACTTGCTAGTGCTGTAGCTATAGGTTATCACATGGTCTAGCTACTAGCTACACACCCTGCAAGTATTCGGTCAACCCTGGGAAAACATGCCAATATAACCTAATACTGACTAGCTACACTAAAATTTGTTAACAACACATCCCTGACTTGCCCACTCTCGTTTGTGAAATAATTGAGCGTGAAAAGTCGCTAAATGCTATCAAAATGATAGAAACACTTGGTGACAAAACTCCCCAAAGGTAGTCTGAAAAGAGGTCGAATTTGTCGCCAACCTCTTTTACCAATAAAGTTGCTCAATTGGAAACACTGGGCGGGAGTCGGGAGACGACAGATGTGCGTGCCTCACTGTCACTTCAGCACAACTATGCCCTGTTACTTGCCTAGGGTCAGAGGGAATTAGTGAGGAAGTTTCCTTCTTGGCAATATTATTTACAGCACTGTCCACATATTTAATTTCAGACCTTCGCCATTTGTGAAACCTGCTGTATTTCTGGCTTCATAAACATCCCCTTTGGAGACATGAAAGAGATGCTGCCCCCGTAGCTTTTGTCTCGCCTTAGCTAGATGACTAGTTGATAAACAGAACTCTTGCAGTCACATACCCAGTTCTCCGTTCTCGATGATCTTAAATGTGGTCCACAGGTTTGTGACCACATTCCTCATGCCCAGTGTGGAGTCTGCCAGCTCGTCTAACCGCATGGTGGGAGAAACCTACTGCAACACGACCACAAAGATGTTTCGAGAGAGGATCAACTTGGTAAACCCAGAACTAAAGTCTTGCGTAATTGGTGAGATGCTTGATTAAATTCCAGTTTCATAGATGTTAAGAGAAGGAACTAAGTGATGCTATAACGAGGAGCCGCCTTTCTTTGCAAGTTACCGTCAAGTCTTTCGATCTATTTTCCCCTCCCCTTCCAAAATTTGAAAGATGCCAACACCTGAGAAATTTAGATTTGTCAGGCGAATGGCTAAACAGACGACACAAGATAACTACATCAATAAATGTTTCACTTCATAATGATCAGCTAGCTATATGTGAATTGTAATAAATATAGCCAGCCAGCTAGTTTAACAGTCAAAAACGACATACAATTAATGTTATGCAAGTTAAATAACTAGCTTTAATTTATCTGTGGCTAACTAGCTAACAATTCATCATGGCTAGCTATTAGTTTATTAACTTAAGGTATAGGGGGCAGCATTTTCACTTTTGGATAAATAGCGTGCCCAATTTCAACTTCCTGCTACTCATGCCAAGAATATAAGATATGCATATTATTAGTAGATTTGGATAGAAAACACTCTGAAGTTTCTAAAACTGTTTGAATCATGTATAAAGTATAAAATAACTTATGTAGCATGCAAAACCCCGAGGACTAACCGTTCAGAATAGTTTTTTTTTTGGTCTCTGTCTGTTCAGTGAGTTCTCACTGTTTTCAGTTCCTACCGCTTCCACTGGATGTCACCAGTCTTTGGAATTTGGTTGAGGTTATTCCTTTGTGCAATGAAGAAGTATGGCCATCTAGGACCTGCGTAACGCTGTTGAGAGTTGCGCAAGACTTGAAAAGTAGCTTGGTTTGTTGTCTTCCTGTTTTGAACACAGATAGACCCGTCTTCAATTTGTTCGATTATTAATGTTTAAAAATACCTAAAGTTGTATTACAAAAGTAGTTTCAAATGTTTTGGCAAAGTTTACAGGCACATTTTGAAATATTTTGTAGTGACGTTGCGCAATTTGGAAGCAGTTTTTTTTCTGGATCAGACGCGCGGACATTTTGGGCATATATGGACGGAATTAATCGAACAATAGGACCAATTGTGATGTTTATGGGACATATTGGAGTGCCATCAAAAGAAGTTTGTCAAAGGTAAGGAATGTTTTATATTTTATTTCTGCGTTTTGTGTAGCGCCTGCAGGGTTGAAATATGCTACCCTCTTTGTTTACTGTTGTGCTATCATCAGATAATAACTTTAAGCCTTTTAAAAATCTGACATGTTGGCTGAATTCACAACGAGTGTAGCTTTAATTTAGTGTCTTACATGTGTGATTTAATGAAAGTTTGATTTTTCTATAATTATATTTGAATTTGCCGTGCTGCATTTTCCCTGGCTTTTGGCCAGGTGGGACGCAAGCGTCTCCTATACCATAAGAAGTTAAGGGGTTGCGATCCCATTTCCTTTTCCCTTTAGATCTATGCACACTACAGTGGCTATTGTAGGCAGGTAAACATGCCAAAGTTAGCACATTATGTATTTCTTAATGTATAAGATAAAATATTATAGTCAGGCAACATATGAGATGTGAATGGGCAACATTTAATTCAGAAGTAGAACTATTTTTCTTCTTTCGCTTCCACCCAAATAATGGCCACCAATAGATTTCAATACATTTAGCATATATTTTGAATCTGGTTGCATCATATTTCTGTGCATACTTCCGTTGAAACTTGCATCGAGACATGCTTTGAACTGTGTTCAAGCAGAGTACGCATCCGAGTGCCCAACGTGCTTCATTTCGCACACTTTGATTTAGACTCATACTCCAACTGATGCACGCTCCAATTTGCATGCTCAAAGCATGGTAGAATATTAAGAAACACCCCATTGTGGCGGCACTTTTGAAATGCTGATTTATGGCAGCTAAAGCACACTTCACTTAGTCTTGACAATAATCACTCTCAGCATTGGAAACGAGAAGGGCAGAGAAAGGTTTTGAGGAATTTCTGTGCATTATGGTATTTATTCATCACTCTCTACAGGAAGGTCACAGCGGATTGACGCATATCATAGTGCATGGGCAGGGTTCACCTCTGACTTACTGTTCTTCAAAGAATTCAGAAAAATTACAGTGCTGAATTCAATGTACCATAAGCTATGATTGTGGTAATTTCAGTTATTCTTTTAGCCGGCGGCCAATGTTGTTGCACATCTCTCTTTCTTTTCCAAGTTAACTCAGCCAGACGAGAGAACAAGGGAGAAAATAAAATAAAGAGGGTTATTTTGCTTGTGCCCTCACACCAACTTAAAGTGCTTCAGACCCCGCATCGAGGGGAGAAGAATTGAAAGAAAAGATGTTTATCAAAAGATAACGAGGAAAAGAGGGAGAGGAAAAAAACAAATGACGGCACTTAGTTTGTGTGGGCGTTTGTCCAAAGCTGGCAGGTGTGTGTGTATGTGTACTCCATGTTGCTCTTTGTGTGTTTCTGTGTGTGTCTGTGTCACTCTGTGTGTGCTTGTGTGCTTACATCTGTGTGTTTCTCCACCCTGTGAGTACCGCTGCAAAGTGAGGGTCTAATAGTTACCTCAACTGTGAGATACCGGTGCTACGCCAGGCACTAGTCTAATCACACTCCTACACAACAAGCCACTAACAAGGTCTAATGAAACAATGCCACATGGCAGACCTAGCCTTCGTTTCTGAGAGGCCCATTCTTTACTAAAAGCTTTAAATGTAATATCTGACACTTCTCTTTTCCTCTTAACTCTGGTCTCTCTATCATGTTACCAGGTTACTAAAAACCTTTCACTTTTAGTCCGCAACAGATTTGTTTAGCTCTCTTTCATACCTTAAGGGAACATTTTGACGCTTGCCATATGGTTAGTGGGAATGTCCATATTGCAAAGGTCCCTTACTAGACGTCCGAAAACGTTTGTAAAATTTGCGGAAGGCGTCGGGCCGTGCGGCAGGGCCGGATCTTCCAGGAAGTCATCAAACAAACTCTCTCGGACATTCGGTTTCCGTTTTATAAAATATTCAAATTTTGGTCATTTTTTCGCTCTCCCGGGAAATCCCACAAGAGGGCGAATGGAATCATATTGCAAATGTACAAAACATCACGAATCACGACGTGGCCTTATCTCCTAAACGAAGACAAAACTTGGTGAACATAGGTTTGGCATAATGGACAGTTGGCCCCAAACAAGATGGCGTCTAGGCCTCACCAGTTTTTGTGTTATGGCCATTTTTCTGGGATTGAAGGTCCAAAATGAAAATAGAGCAATCATTTTTCCGCTTCACGTCAAAGTAAAGGATCCTCCGGTGTCAATAAAAAAAGATCCAGCCATTTATCTATCGTCATTTAAGATAAATCGTACAATGTCAAATTGGTGATGTTCAAAAATAGTAAAAAAAAAAAAACTGTTACAGATCCAGTTGCAGCGTGTTCATACGAATCTTTTTAAAGTGTGCTTCGGAGCTCTGTGAGATTTCTGTGATTTTCTGAAGTAACACACACTCACTAAACCCTCCGTAAATAAGTCAGTTCTTAACGTAAAGACTTAAAACTCAAAATTCTATAATTGCCTACCCCAAGGAGGATATGTGTTCACTTTCAGCTTTCTGTGTAAACCCAGAAGTGCCTTAACATTGTGTCATAGGTGCTGTTTCGAAGGGTTAAGAAGGTCAGATCTTTTCAAAACTTCATATGTGTGATTAGGCAACCCTCATGAACTGTAAGTCAGTCATTTCTCCCAACAGATGTCACCCAATCTGTGCAAGCCTAACCTTGACGGTGTGGCATTAACCCTTAACAGTAAAACAGTTTTTTTTGATCTCTCAGATTACAATGACATCTCTCCCCACAGGGATACATTGCCTGCTCGCCTAAATTCAACCTGGAGCCTATGTGGGTTAACAATGCCTTATGAACCTGTCTTCAATGCTAATCCATCAGGCCACTATGATGTCTACCTGTGTCGATTCTAAGCTTCCTGAAGCAACCGTGGTGGTTAAATTCACTCAAAAGGTATTTTGATGTACATAACCTGCAAATGTGAAAATAACTGCATTCAACCCTGTGTAGATCTGTCAATTCTTAACATAAAGAGTTAAAACTGATTCTGTAAGAGCATACACCAAGCAAGATATGCGTTTACTGATAGCTTCCTGTGCCAACCGGAAGTGCCTTTAATTGGGTCACAGTGTCTGTTTCGAAGGGTTAAAAAAAGTCACATCTTTCCAAAACTTCATATATTTGACTAGGTAACCCTCATGAACTGTAAATCAGTCACTTTCTCCCACCAGATATCAAAGAAAAGCTTTCACACACAGCAAGGATGGAGTGACAAAGTGCGGTGCTTAAAGACACAGAGAGCAGGGAATGGCATTACCATAAGACCATGAGAAAAAGTAGGCCCAAAATGAAGCCTGCCACTCAACGTCATATGCTTTTGGGTGACAGTGAGAGAACCGTTACAGTGAGAAGCACATTTCGACCTGCCCGTGCACGTGCATTTGCAATATGATTCAACAGTGAAAAAACATCACCAAATGGACATGATGAAATCAACACAACGAGTGATGGAGAGGAACCACTATCACTTCCCGGCCACCCCGAATTCATCAGGCCAGTCAATTTTGCATTTCTGCAGTATTTTTGAGCATGTCAAATTCGTGATGGTACATGGCAAATGGACATAACATCCTGATTTTGCATTTTCAAATCTTTCATATTGCGTCTGGACATTTCTTATTGCATTTGGCCAAAAAATAGTGACTTTTGACTTCCTATGAAATCATATTGCAAATGGACAAAACATTTGCCTTATGCATAAGTATTTTTTTTAAATATAATTATGATAATAACATTTGCCAAAAGTATATTCATACTGTTCTTACACATGATTCATTGACAATAAAATCGAAAGAATTTCGAAAAACGGTCCAGAAAGCACTTTTTTAAGGGTGTGATTAGTTTATTCAAAATTGTTGCTATTTTTGACTTTTGACTTTTGACTTCCTATGAAATCATTTTGCAAATGGACAAAACATATGCCTTATGTACAAGTAAAAAAAAAAAAGTAAAAAAAAATGATGATAATAAAATATGACTAAAATGTATTCATACAGTTCTTACACATGTGTAATTGACAAAAAGAAAAATGAAAAAGTTTTGAAAAACGGTCCAGAAAGCACTTTTTTAAGGGGGTGATACGTTTTTGAAAAAATGTTCAGTTTTTGTTCAGACGTCATGCCTCAGCATGATCGTCGGGCTCCCATGCCTTGACCGGCTCGTCGGGCTCCCATGCCTCAGCCGGCTCATCGGGCTTCCACGCCTCGGCCAGCTTGTCCAGCGCCCATGCCTTGGACGATCCATCAGGCTCACCCAGGTGGGATGCCAGGTGGCACCCCTAGAGTGAGGGGTACTGTCACACCAGCACCCGCACTGGCGCTCGAGGGTGCCAGACTGCCCATCATTGTCATGCTGGAGGGTCATGACAGGATGAGCCTGCAGGAAGGGTACCACATGAGAGAGGAGGATGTCTTCCCCGTAACGCACAGCGTTGAGATTGCCTGCAATGAAAACAAGCTCAGTCCGATGATGCTGTGACACACCGCCCCCAGACCATGACGGAACCATCACCTTCAAATCAATCCCACTCCAGAGTACAGGCCTTGGTGTAATACTCATTCCTTCGACGATAAACGCGAATCCGACCATCACCCCTGGTGAAGAGCACTTTTTGCCAGTCCTGTCTGGTCCAGCCACGGTGGGTTTGTGCCCATATTTGGTGATGTTGCCAGTGATGTCTGGTGAGGACCTGCCTTCCAACAGGACTACAAGCCCTCAGTCCAGCCTCTCTCAGCCTTTTGCGGACAGTCTGAGCACTGATGGAGGGATTGTGCGTTCCTGGTGTAACTCGGGCAGTTGTTGTTGCCATCCTATACCTGTCCCGCAGGTGTGATGTTCAGCTGTACCGATCCTGTGCAGGTGTTGTTATACGTGGTCTGCCACTATGAGGACAATCAGCTGTCTGTCCTGTCTCCCTGTAGCACTGTCTTAGGCGTCTCACAGTACAGACATTGCAATTTATTGCCCTGGATACATCTGCAGTCCTCATGCTTCCTTGCAGCATGCCTAAGGCACAGTCTCATTCCTTGCCTACCGACTGTAAGCTGTTAGTGTCTTAACGACCGTTCCACAGGTGCATGTTCATTAATTGTTTATGATTCATGGAAAAAGCATGGGAAACAGTATTTAAACTCTTTACAATGAAGATCTGTGAAGTTATTTGGATTTCTGCGAATTATCTTTGAAAGACAGGGTCCTGAAAAACGGACGTTTCTTTTTTTGCTGAGTTTATCTCACCGACAATGATACAAATGATCAGTTCACTTGAGACCAAACTAACTTCAGACACAAAAGTGAAATCTCTGCCTCTACTGTCCCAAACAATAGTATTTGAAAAGGTGTTGCGTGAAGGCTATCCTCATCAAAGGGATATTGAGATGACAATAAATTATAATGATCGGGCAGCACTGGAAAAATAATAAATTGGTCTATTACATATCATCGTTTTTAATTGTTTTGTCTGCCATTGTCGGGGAAGGAGAGAGAACAGGTAGAATCCTGCAGATGTGTCTAATTGTCTGTGTGTGTGTGTGTGTGTGTGTGTGTGTGTGTGTGTCTGCGTGTGTGAATTCCACTCCAGCAGAGATTACAGGCCACATACAAAAGAGCAATCATGCCTCCATTCAGCTGTTCCATTAGCAGAACCAGGAAGAGGAAGGAAGGGACAAACACTGAAGAGGAGAGTGAAAGCTGGTGAATGGAATGACAGGGGGATGGAAAGGAGGAGAACCCAGAGGTAGAGAAAAAAGGTTAATTATGATTATGCAGCTGGTTGAGACAGTACACACATGGGACGACTTCCAAAACATCCACTGTCCTGATAACTAAAGTCCATGTGTGTTTCTCAATATGCATACTACCGTACTCCACACCCCCGTGCACCGAGTGCATTCTTCGAGGATTTTCTCTTAAGTACGTTTTATTAGGTTGAGAGTTTGTAGAAAGTATACATTTTTACATTTGAGAAGCACTACACAATCCCATTCTACTGCATTGCCTTTGACATTTGAGTAAATTGCGTCATCAACATGTCAGCTGCTCCTCTATGCTGGACTTTCCTGGATCCCGATTACCCTCTGTAACTACATATCAAGTATGATGTTTGACAGTTAAAGTTTGTAGAGCATCAGACATCAGATGTTTGTAAAAATATTGCATTATTGTCAGTAAAGCAGTTGAGACTGTTATGTCGTTTGTGTTTTGTATTATATAGCTACATAGGAATTTGCTTAATGAAAGTAGCTACCTAGCTAGCTAAACTTGTTAACTTTAGCAAGATACTTCTCATTTTTAACATTATATTCATTAGCTGGCTACTTTAACACAGATAATTATAATAGATCATGACCCTACTTCTCTACTAGCAAAGAGTAACTTGCTAGTGCTGTAGCTATAGGTTATCACATGGTCTAGCTACTAGCTACACACCCTGCAAGTATTCGGTCAACCCTGGGAAAACATGCCAATATAACCTAATACTGACTAGCTACACTAAAATTTGTTAACAACACATCCCTGACTTGCCCACTCTCGTTTGTGAAATAATTGAGCGTGAAAAGTCGCTAAATGCTATCAAAATGATAGAAACACTTGGTGACAAAACTCCCCAAAGGTAGTCTGAAAAGAGGTCGAATTTGTCGCCAACCTCTTTTACCAATAAAGTTGCTCAATTGGAAACACTGGGCGGGAGTCGGGAGACGACAGATGTGCGTGCCTCACTGTCACTTCAGCACAACTATGCCCTGTTACTTGCCTAGGGTCAGAGGGAATTAGTGAGGAAGTTTCCTTCTTGGCAATATTATTTACAGCACTGTCCACATATTTAATTTCAGACCTTCGCCATTTGTGAAACCTGCTGTATTTCTGGCTTCATAAACATCCCCTTTGGAGACATGAAAGAGATGCTGCCCCCGTAGCTTTTGTCTCGCCTTAGCTAGATGACTAGTTGATAAACAGAACTCTTGCAGTCACATACCCAGTTCTCCGTTCTCGATGATCTTAAATGTGGTCCACAGGTTTGTGACCACATTCCTCATGCCCAGTGTGGAGTCTGCCAGCTCGTCTAACCGCATGGTGGGAGAAACCTACTGCAACACGACCACAAAGATGTTTCGAGAGAGGATCAACTTGGTAAACCCAGAACTAAAGTCTTGCGTAATTGGTGAGATGCTTGATTAAATTCCAGTTTCATAGATGTTAAGAGAAGGAACTAAGTGATGCTATAACGAGGAGCCGCCTTTCTTTGCAAGTTACCGTCAAGTCTTTCGATCTATTTTCCCCTCCCCTTCCAAAATTTGAAAGATGCCAACACCTGAGAAATTTAGATTTGTCAGGCGAATGGCTAAACAGACGACACAAGATAACTACATCAATAAATGTTTCACTTCATAATGATCAGCTAGCTATATGTGAATTGTAATAAATATAGCCAGCCAGCTAGTTTAACAGTCAAAAACGACATACAATTAATGTTATGCAAGTTAAATAACTAGCTTTAATTTATCTGTGGCTAACTAGCTAACAATTCATCATGGCTAGCTATTAGTTTATTAACTTAAGGTATAGGGGGCAGCATTTTCACTTTTGGATAAATAGCGTGCCCAATTTCAACTTCCTGCTACTCATGCCAAGAATATAAGATATGCATATTATTAGTAGATTTGGATAGAAAACACTCTGAAGTTTCTAAAACTGTTTGAATCATGTATAAAGTATAAAATAACTTATGTAGCATGCAAAACCCCGAGGACTAACCGTTCAGAATAGTTTTTTTTTTGGTCTCTGTCTGTTCAGTGAGTTCTCACTGTTTTCAGTTCCTACCGCTTCCACTGGATGTCACCAGTCTTTGGAATTTGGTTGAGGTTATTCCTTTGTGCAATGAAGAAGTATGGCCATCTAGGACCTGCGTAACGCTGTTGAGAGTTGCGCAAGACTTGAAAAGTAGCTTGGTTTGTTGTCTTCCTGTTTTGAACACAGATAGACCCGTCTTCAATTTGTTCGATTATTAATGTTTAAAAATACCTAAAGTTGTATTACAAAAGTAGTTTCAAATGTTTTGGCAAAGTTTACAGGCACATTTTGAAATATTTTGTAGTGACGTTGCGCAATTTGGAAGCAGTTTTTTTTCTGGATCAGACGCGCGGACATTTTGGGCATATATGGACGGAATTAATCGAACAATAGGACCAATTGTGATGTTTATGGGACATATTGGAGTGCCATCAAAAGAAGTTTGTCAAAGGTAAGGAATGTTTTATATTTTATTTCTGCGTTTTGTGTAGCGCCTGCAGGGTTGAAATATGCTACCCTCTTTGTTTACTGTTGTGCTATCATCAGATAATAACTTTAAGCCTTTTAAAAATCTGACATGTTGGCTGAATTCACAACGAGTGTAGCTTTAATTTAGTGTCTTACATGTGTGATTTAATGAAAGTTTGATTTTTCTATAATTATATTTGAATTTGCCGTGCTGCATTTTCCCTGGCTTTTGGCCAGGTGGGACGCAAGCGTCTCCTATACCATAAGAAGTTAAGGGGTTGCGATCCCATTTCCTTTTCCCTTTAGATCTATGCACACTACAGTGGCTATTGTAGGCAGGTAAACATGCCAAAGTTAGCACATTATGTATTTCTTAATGTATAAGATAAAATATTATAGTCAGGCAACATATGAGATGTGAATGGGCAACATTTAATTCAGAAGTAGAACTATTTTTCTTCTTTCGCTTCCACCCAAATAATGGCCACCAATAGATTTCAATACATTTAGCATATATTTTGAATCTGGTTGCATCATATTTCTGTGCATACTTCCGTTGAAACTTGCATCGAGACATGCTTTGAACTGTGTTCAAGCAGAGTACGCATCCGAGTGCCCAACGTGCTTCATTTCGCACACTTTGATTTAGACTCATACTCCAACTGATGCACGCTCCAATTTGCATGCTCAAAGCATGGTAGAATATTAAGAAACACCCCATTGTGGCGGCACTTTTGAAATGCTGATTTATGGCAGCTAAAGCACACTTCACTTAGTCTTGACAATAATCACTCTCAGCATTGGAAACGAGAAGGGCAGAGAAAGGTTTTGAGGAATTTCTGTGCATTATGGTATTTATTCATCACTCTCTACAGGAAGGTCACAGCGGATTGACGCATATCATAGTGCATGGGCAGGGTTCACCTCTGACTTACTGTTCTTCAAAGAATTCAGAAAAATTACAGTGCTGAATTCAATGTACCATAAGCTATGATTGTGGTAATTTCAGTTATTCTTTTAGCCGGCGGCCAATGTTGTTGCACATCTCTCTTTCTTTTCCAAGTTAACTCAGCCAGACGAGAGAACAAGGGAGAAAATAAAATAAAGAGGGTTATTTTGCTTGTGCCCTCACACCAACTTAAAGTGCTTCAGACCCCGCATCGAGGGGAGAAGAATTGAAAGAAAAGATGTTTATCAAAAGATAACGAGGAAAAGAGGGAGAGGAAAAAAACAAATGACGGCACTTAGTTTGTGTGGGCGTTTGTCCAAAGCTGGCAGGTGTGTGTGTATGTGTACTCCATGTTGCTCTTTGTGTGTTTCTGTGTGTGTCTGTGTCACTCTGTGTGTGCTTGTGTGCTTACATCTGTGTGTTTCTCCACCCTGTGAGTACCGCTGCAAAGTGAGGGTCTAATAGTTACCTCAACTGTGAGATACCGGTGCTACGCCAGGCACTAGTCTAATCACACTCCTACACAACAAGCCACTAACAAGGTCTAATGAAACAATGCCACATGGCAGACCTAGCCTTCGTTTCTGAGAGGCCCATTCTTTACTAAAAGCTTTAAATGTAATATCTGACACTTCTCTTTTCCTCTTAACTCTGGTCTCTCTATCATGTTACCAGGTTACTAAAAACCTTTCACTTTTAGTCCGCAACAGATTTGTTTAGCTCTCTTTCATACCTTAAGGGAACATTTTGACGCTTGCCATATGGTTAGTGGGAATGTCCATATTGCAAAGGTCCCTTACTAGACGTCCGAAAACGTTTGTAAAATTTGCGGAAGGCGTCGGGCCGTGCGGCAGGGCCGGATCTTCCAGGAAGTCATCAAACAAACTCTCTCGGACATTCGGTTTCCGTTTTATAAAATATTCAAATTTTGGTCATTTTTTCGCTCTCCCGGGAAATCCCACAAGAGGGCGAATGGAATCATATTGCAAATGTACAAAACATCACGAATCACGACGTGGCCTTATCTCCTAAACGAAGACAAAACTTGGTGAACATAGGTTTGGCATAATGGACAGTTGGCCCCAAACAAGATGGCGTCTAGGCCTCACCAGTTTTTGTGTTATGGCCATTTTTCTGGGATTGAAGGTCCAAAATGAAAATAGAGCAATCATTTTTCCGCTTCACGTCAAAGTAAAGGATCCTCCGGTGTCAATAAAAAAAGATCCAGCCATTTATCTATCGTCATTTAAGATAAATCGTACAATGTCAAATTGGTGATGTTCAAAAATAGTAAAAAAAAAAAAACTGTTACAGATCCAGTTGCAGCGTGTTCATACGAATCTTTTTAAAGTGTGCTTCGGAGCTCTGTGAGATTTCTGTGATTTTCTGAAGTAACACACACTCACTAAACCCTCCGTAAATAAGTCAGTTCTTAACGTAAAGACTTAAAACTCAAAATTCTATAATTGCCTACCCCAAGGAGGATATGTGTTCACTTTCAGCTTTCTGTGTAAACCCAGAAGTGCCTTAACATTGTGTCATAGGTGCTGTTTCGAAGGGTTAAGAAGGTCAGATCTTTTCAAAACTTCATATGTGTGATTAGGCAACCCTCATGAACTGTAAGTCAGTCATTTCTCCCAACAGATGTCACCCAATCTGTGCAAGCCTAACCTTGACGGTGTGGCATTAACCCTTAACAGTAAAACAGTTTTTTTTGATCTCTCAGATTACAATGACATCTCTCCCCACAGGGATACATTGCCTGCTCGCCTAAATTCAACCTGGAGCCTATGTGGGTTAACAATGCCTTATGAACCTGTCTTCAATGCTAATCCATCAGGCCACTATGATGTCTACCTGTGTCGATTCTAAGCTTCCTGAAGCAACCGTGGTGGTTAAATTCACTCAAAAGGTATTTTGATGTACATAACCTGCAAATGTGAAAATAA
This sequence comes from Oncorhynchus mykiss, assembly GCF_057628025.1. Classification (NCBI taxonomy): domain Eukaryota; kingdom Metazoa; phylum Chordata; class Actinopteri; order Salmoniformes; family Salmonidae; genus Oncorhynchus; species Oncorhynchus mykiss. The sequence goes on along the minus strand of NC_143030.1, from coordinate 34,652,810 downwards.
CTGCATTCAACCCTGTGTAGATCTGTCAATTCTTAACATAAAGAGTTAAAACTGATTCTGTAAGAGCATACACCAAGCAAGATATGCGTTTACTGATAGCTTCCTGTGCCAACCGGAAGTGCCTTTAATTGGGTCACAGTGTCTGTTTCGAAGGGTTAAAAAAAGTCACATCTTTCCAAAACTTCATATATTTGACTAGGTAACCCTCATGAACTGTAAATCAGTCACTTTCTCCCACCAGATATCAAAGAAAAGCTTTCACACACAGCAAGGATGGAGTGACAAAGTGCGGTGCTTAAAGACACAGAGAGCAGGGAATGGCATTACCATAAGACCATGAGAAAAAGTAGGCCCAAAATGAAGCCTGCCACTCAACGTCATATGCTTTTGGGTGACAGTGAGAGAACCGTTACAGTGAGAAGCACATTTCGACCTGCCCGTGCACGTGCATTTGCAATATGATTCAACAGTGAAAAAACATCACCAAATGGACATGATGAAATCAACACAACGAGTGATGGAGAGGAACCACTATCACTTCCCGGCCACCCCGAATTCATCAGGCCAGTCAATTTTGCATTTCTGCAGTATTTTTGAGCATGTCAAATTCGTGATGGTACATGGCAAATGGACATAACATCCTGATTTTGCATTTTCAAATCTTTCATATTGCGTCTGGACATTTCTTATTGCATTTGGCCAAAAAATAGTGACTTTTGACTTCCTATGAAATCATATTGCAAATGGACAAAACATTTGCCTTATGCATAAGTATTTTTTTTAAATATAATTATGATAATAACATTTGCCAAAAGTATATTCATACTGTTCTTACACATGATTCATTGACAATAAAATCGAAAGAATTTCGAAAAACGGTCCAGAAAGCACTTTTTTAAGGGTGTGATTAGTTTATTCAAAATTGTTGCTATTTTTGACTTTTGACTTTTGACTTCCTATGAAATCATTTTGCAAATGGACAAAACATATGCCTTATGTACAAGTAAAAAAAAAAAAGTAAAAAAAAATGATGATAATAAAATATGACTAAAATGTATTCATACAGTTCTTACACATGTGTAATTGACAAAAAGAAAAATGAAAAAGTTTTGAAAAACGGTCCAGAAAGCACTTTTTTAAGGGGGTGATACGTTTTTGAAAAAATGTTCAGTTTTTCAAAATGTTACTTTTGGATGTTGACTTGTGTTACATTTGAAATATGAAAAACCACGGTGGAGCGCACTCGCCATCTGTTGGATTTTTAAAGTGTTACACTTGGCATTTGCCATATGGCATTTGCAATCAACTTTGAATGAAATGACGCCGAATTGAGTGGTATTGGACACCGTGTATATGGTTTGTCCAGTGCCAATGACTTCCCATTCATTTTTGTACATTTCAGGGGGGTGTTCCCTTATATTTTTTAGTGAAGGATATTTTTATTGGTTAGGGGTCTATAATGGAATTGACTGACAATTGTGTTAATTAAAAAGGTAGAAGAAAACAACCACTTTCAACACTTTGTTCAACCACTTTTCAACTTCAGCAAGCAGCATAAGGTGGATGATTTATTTGTTTTGTAGCTTATCTGAACAAACTGTTCATGAAGGTTAACAGGCATACAAACCCTCTCATCGCCTGTTGTCTTTGTCCAACACCTTGCCTCCCTGGATCATTTCATAACTAGAAGATAATGCATTTCTGACCTGAGAGGCCCTCACACATACGCAGGTGTGCACACACATGCTTAAACACACATACACACAGACACACAGACAGACATATATGAATGCATACATGTGCACACACACACACACACACACAAGCGCACGCACACACACGCACAACGTTCCAGAGATCTGATTGTGTTTGTCAGTAGAGCTAAACAGGTTGACTGCTGTGGTGTCTTTCTTGTCATTCCATCATGTGATGAAACTGTTCTCTTAGTCCATCTGCTTGACTTGGTACTCATTGACACCTTGTTTTTATGTGATGGCTCCTGTTACAATGATTCGGACTCTCCAGTTTGACTGTAAATCGTGATGAATCCTGTCGACAACGCCAAGTGTGAGGTTCTGAATAAACAGAAATTCACGGACCATTAGAAAGAGTTCAAACAGTTAATTCACCCGCTGGGTCATACAGCTGAGAAGACAAACATATGTTTACACAATCACATATATTTATACCCTCCTACTAGGCGGAGTCAACTCCTTGCACATCTAGACAACCAAAACATCTCTGTTGCTAGTCAGGAACTTAATTGGTTCATCTTACTGGTGTAGTCATGGCCCTGCTTCATGCTAGAACCTTTGTGGGCGTGCAAGTATATGTGTATAAGACAGGACTGCTCCTTCCCACTTCATCTGACCTGATCTCGGACTGAATCCTTCACTCCTCCCTAATCCACGACTATCCTCCCTTATCAGTGACTAAAACCAGACTGTTGCCCATGGCCTGGCCAGTCTTCAACTTCTTCACTCGTCGAGAGTTTCAGAGGTTCTTACCATTTTCTGGTCTTGTATTTTTAACAATTTCCAGTCGTGTAGCCACCTTTCTACCCTGTCTGGTCTATAGAGATTTAACTTATTTGGGATAGGGGGCAGCATTTCACTTTTGGATGAAGAGCGTGCCCAGAGTAAACTGCCTCCTACTGAGTCCCAGATGCTAATATATGCATATTAGTATTGGATAGAAAACACTCTGAAGTTTCTAAAACTGTTTGAATGATGTCTGTGAGTATAACAGAACTCATTTGGCAGTCAACCTGAGAAAAAATCCAAACAGGAAGTGGGAAATCTGAGGTTTGTAGTATTTAAACTCAGCCCCTATTGAAGTTACAGTGGGATATTGGTTATGTGGCACTTCCTAAGGCTTCCACTAGATGTCAACCGTCTTTAGAAACTTGTTTGAGGCTACGTTTCGATTTGTTTACCAAACGCCCTAACAAAAGGAGGTATATGGACATAAATGATGAACTTTATCAAACAAATCAAACATTTATTGTGGAACTGGGATTCCTGAGAGTGCATTCTGATGAAGATCATCAAAGGTAAGTTAATATTTATAATGCTATAGTTCGTAGAAACATGTCAAATGTTTTTTATAATCGATCCTCAGGTTGTTTTTACAATAAATAATCCATAATATTTTAACCGGACCGTAGCTTTTTCAATAGGAGTGAGAGAGAAAATGTCTGCTCCAAGCTGCTCGCGCATGCAAAACTCTGCTGGTACCCAGACATCCACTGACGCAATGTTATCTTTCTCGCTCATTTTTCAAAATAAAAGCCTGAAACTATGTCTAAAGACTGTTCACACCATGTAGAAGCCATAGGAGAAGGAATCTGGTTGATATCCCTTTAAATGGAGGGAAGGCATGCAATGGAACAGGGAGCTTTCAAAATAGAAGGCACCTCCTCTTTGGATTTTTGTTAGGAATTTTATGAATAATGACTAAACAATATCTACATTTTAATAAAGAGAACTATAACTAATTAAAACTCTATCTGATTAATAATATTAATTCATGAGGTAGGGATTGTGGAGCATGAAACGGGGTAATTAAATAAATACCATTCCAGCCAGGTTGGAAAGGACTGGAATTGTGGGTTTTAACAAAAGGCTAAGCTGTGTTTGAATATATTTCACTTGTGATTTCATGAATATGAATATTTTCTAGTAAGATTTTTTTGTCCGTTGCATTATGCTACTTAGTGTCAGTTGATGATATTTCTCCCGGATCCGGGATGGGTAGTTACAAGATTAACCTGTCTGGGAATGGATTAACAGCCAGTGAAATTGCAGGGCGCCAAATACAAATCAACAGAAATCTCATAAATCAAATTTCTCAAACATACAAGTATTAGGCCCCATTTTAAAGATTACCTTCTCCTTAATCCAGCCACAGTGTCTGATTTCAAAAATGCTTTACAGCGAAAGCTCCACAAATGACTACGTTAGTTCACCACCAAGTCACAGAAAAAGAGAGAGTCATGACACAGCCCAAACAAATGCTTCACAGAGTTCAAGTAACAGAAACTTCTCAACATCAACTGTTCATAGTAGACTGCATGAATCAGGCCTTCATGGTCAAATTGCTGCAAAGAAACCACTACTAAAGGAAACCTATAAGAACAAGAGACTTGCTTGGGCCAAGAAACACAAGCAATGGACATTAGACTGGTGGAAATCTGTCCTTTGGTCTGATGAGTCTAAATGTTAGATTTTTGTTTCCAACCGTCATGTGTTTGTGAGATGCAGAGTAGGTGAACAGATGATCTATCCGTGTGTGGTTCCCACTGTGAAGCATGGAGGAGGAAGTGTGATGGTGTGGGGATGCTTAGCTGGTGACACTGTCAGTGATTTATTTTGAATTCAAGGCACACTTAACAAGCATGGCTACCACTGCATTCTGCAGCAATACTCCATCCCAGCTGGTTTGCACTTAGTGGGTTTGCGCTTTTGTTTTTTCAACAGGAAAATGACCCAACACACCTCCAGACTGTGTAAGGGCTATTCGACCTGGAAGGAGAGTGTTGCATCAGATGACCTGGCCTCCACAGTCACAAGACCTCAACTAAATTGAGATGGTTTGGGATGACTCAGACCGCAGAGTGAAGGAAAAGCAGCCAACAAGTGCCATGATATGTGGGAAGTCCTTCAAGACTGTTGGAAAAGCATTCCAGGTGAAGCTGGTTGAGAAGGATACCAAGAGTATGCAAAGTTGTCATCAAGGCAAAGGGTGGCTACTTTGAAGAATCTCAAATATAAAATATATTTTTAGTTGTTTAACACTTTTTGGGTTATTACATGATTCCATATGTGATATTTCATGGTTTTGATGTGTTCACTAGTATTCTACAATGTAGAAAATAGTAAAAAATAAAGAAAAACACTTGAATGATTAGGTGTGTCCAAACTTTTGACTGGTATGTACATGTACAGTAATCAATAAATTCTAGTCTGGTAACATTAATAAATATAATTCAAGCTAGAATCCAACAGTACATAATAGATTGTTATTTTGAAAATATAAACTCAATGCCATTTCATTTGATAGAGCCACACAATGTGCAATTACAGTTCTGTCCAGTAACTTCAACTCTAAATGATGCTAAATGGATGAATGTGAAACTATGGCAATGGTGTCTCTCCATAGTCTAGAAGTGGGTCTTATTTCTGAGGCTTTCTCAAGTTTCCTAAACTCATTTAGAAGTGGAGAGGTAAATTCAGTTGGATTGTTCAGCGGATGGCTCACTACCAACTGAATAAATGGCTCCCACATACTTCCTTTTCAAAGTGTCAAAGCATTGTGGGGAACATAACCCCCCCACCCACTTTTTCCACTATAATTTTCAGAGAACAATTTGCTTTGTGAGGGCTATGCATTGCAAAGAAGATTGGAGGAGAGAGAGAAAAGAAACACGCAAACGTGCTTGCGCATACACTCACACATGCATGGTATGTTCGGGTCTGATAAAAGGCCCTAGAGGCACAGAATGGCATTTTTAAATAGCCCGAACATCTCACTCATTTTATGTCACAGTGGTTGCTTGTCTATTCACTGGGCCCTCATTGGTTCGTCTTCATGGCTATTTGTCATGTGAACAACAGTGGTGTTTCAAACTGATTTGGAGGGAATGGAAGGATTGATCCTCCTGCTAGACGTTCCTGGGAGAATTAACATTCCCAACTGTTCGAAATGCCATTAGCCGGGCAGCGCTTTAAGTTCTACATTGATATCATTCCCCCAACCCGGTCCACACACTCCCCCTGCTTTTTATTCAAGTTGCGTAGTAGATTCAGAGGTGCAGATTTTGGGTGTTTCAGGTCGGACACTATTAACGCTCCACTGGTAGTATGAGTACACTCAATGTTTTAAGTTCAAGACACTCACTGTATCAAGTTTATGACAAGTAGATGTAACTTACCCCAAACAGTTGTACATAGTTGTTGATGAGGTTTTGGATCACGCTGATCTCTGGTGTGTTCTGTATCTCAGTTTGCATCAAGCAGGAGGAGAACTCACAGGGCAGGTCTCAGGTCTGCATCTAGTTTATATACGAGCACCTCTGGACCCTACACAATATAGAGATACACACTTTTTAAAACACATGTAGTTCACACAGCTTCATACGCATACAAATGCACGTACTGTATGCACGTACACACATACACACACACAAACTCCCTCCCCAGCAGCATGAGCATGTGTAAGAGGAACTAGTGCGAATGATTGGAGGAGATATGTAGCTAACCAGTAGAGGCTCCTCAGAGGAGGAAAGGAAGGACCATCCTCCTCAGTGAATTTCATAAAAATAAAAATAGTGAGATATAAAACTATACTAAATGTATTCACCCGTCACCAAGTAATTGATTAATACATACTCTTTTGCAATGAATGTCTACAGTAGCCTCAACAGCACTCTGTAGGACAGCACCATGGTGTAGTCGAGGGACATCTATTTTAAAAACTACCTGAGGAATGATTATAAAAAACGTTTGACATGTTTCTGTGGACATTATGAAGACTATTTGGAATTTGGAATTTCCGTACAACATTTTTATTGTTGTATCATCAAAATGAACAAGACAAACAAGCATTTAGATAGGATGATGGGGACAATTTCAGTGATAAACATAAGAGGGCAACAGTACTTGTGCAAAGTTTCAGAATGATAACTTCCAAAATGAGTGTGCTACATGACATTGAAGTAGCCCAAATGTACCCAAGTGGCCAAATTGGTGAAGTTATACATTTTGAATCGAATAACTATATGCAAAATACCAAAATGGTATTCTAACACACCCCCCCCCCAAAATGGAGAAAAAACATAAAAAAAAGATATACATTTACAAAATAACACTTTCAATAGTGGGAAGACCCTCAGTCCTCTACACAATATTGTGCTGCTGATGCCAGGTGCCATAGCAGTCTCTTTCTGCTGTAAAGCAGAGGGTCACCAAGCATGTGGTGTAGGTGATGGGGGACTTCATTTTGCAAAGATCACACCGACGCATCCATGCGGTGCGCTTTTGGCCCACTTGTGGCAGGAGCTGGATGAACCAGCTTCAGTGGGGGATGAACACCTTGGCACTGGGGGCTCCCATTCGGATTCAGTATCACTGTCAAAGAAAATGTTCAGTTAGATGTTAGATGTTAGTTAGATGTTAGATGTTAGTTAGATGTTCAGTTGGTCTTCGAAAGCCAAGTCAACAAAGAGATTACCGACCATTTCGAATCTCACCATACCTTCTCTGCAAAGCAATCTGGTTTCAGAGCTGGTCATGGGTGCACCTCAGCCACGCTCAAGGTCCTAAACGATATCATAACCACCATCGATAAGAAACAATACTGTGCAGCCGTATTCATTGATCTGGCCTAGGCTTTCGACTCTGTCAATTACCACATCCTCATCGGCAGACTCGACAGCCTTGGTTTCTCAAATGATTGCCTCACCTGTTTCACCAACTACTTCTCTGATAGAGTTTAGTGTGTCAAATCGGAGGGCATGTTGTCCGCTCCTCTGGCAGTCTCTATGGGGGTGCCAAAGGGTTCAATTCTCGGGCCGACTCTTTTCTCTGTATATATCAATGATGTTGCTCTTGCTGCGGGCGATTCCCTGACCCAGCTCTACGCAGACGACAACATTCTGTATACTTCCGGCCCTTCCTTGGACACTGTGCTATCTAACCTCCAAACGAGCTTCAATGCCATACAACACTCCTTCCGTGGCCTCCAACTGCTCTTAAACGCCAGTAAAACCAAATGCATGCTTTTCAAACGTTCGCTGCCTGAACCCGCATGCCCGACTAGCATCACCACCCTGGATGGTTCCGACCTAGAATATGTGGACATCTATAAGTACCTAGGTGTCTGGCTAGACTTTAAACTCTCCTTCCAGACTCATATCAAACATCTCCAATCTAAAATCAAATCTAGAGTCGGCTTTCTATTCCGCAACAAAGCCTCCTTCACTCACACCGCCAAACTTACCCTAGTAAAACTGACTATCCTTCGGCGATGTCATCTACAAAATAGCTTCCAATAACTCTACTCAGCAAACTGGATGCAGTTTATCACAGTGCGATCCGTTTTGTTACCAAAGCACCTTATACCACCCACCACTGCGACCTGTATACTCTAGTCGGCTGGCCCTCGCTACATATTCGCCGCCAGACCCACTGGCTCCAGGTCATCTACAAGTCCATGCTAGGTAAAGCTCTGCCTTATCTAAGTTCACTGGTCACGATGGCAACACCCACCCGTAGCACGCGCTCCAGCAGGTGTATCTCACTGATCATCCCTAAAGCCAACACCTCATTTGGCCGCCTTTCGTTCCAGTTCTCTGCTGCCTGTGACTGGAACAAATTGCAAAAATCGCTGAAGTTGGAGACTTATCTCCCTCACCAACTTCAAACATCTGCTATCTGAGCAGCTAACCGATCGCTGCAGCTGTACATAGTCTATTGGTAAATAGCCCACCCAATTTTACCTACCTCATCCCCACACTGTTTATATTTATTTACTTTTCTGCTCTTTATATCTCTACCTGTACATGGCCATCTGATCATTTATCATTCCAGTGTTAATCTGCAAAATGTTATTTGTCACATGCGCCGAATACAACAGGTGTAACGGCGGTTGTCGGAAGGAGTGGAGCAAAGCGCAGTGTGAAAAGTGTTCAGGATTTCTTTTACTATCAACAAACACTCGAGCAAAGTAACAAAATGAAAGCGACCAGTTCTGTCAGGTAACAGAGACTAAACAGAAAATAACTACCCACAAACACAGGTGGGAAAAGGCTGCCTAAGTATGATTCCCAATTAGAGACAACGATAGACGGCTGCCTCTGATTGGGAACCACACTCGGCCAAAACAAAGAGATAGACAACATAGAATGCCCACCCCAAATCACACCCTGACCTAATCAAATAGAGAAATAAAATGGCTCTCTAAGATCAGGGCGTGAAACGCTTACTTAAAGCCCGTAACCAACAATGACGTCCAAGAAATAGATATTCAATATTTAAATAAATATTTACTAAATAAACTAAAGTGAAAAGAAAATCTATCAAATCAAATCAAAAAGTAACACAAGAAAATCACAATAACAAGGCTGTATACAATGGGTACCGGAACCGAGTCAGTGTGCGGTGGTACAGCTTAGTCAAGATAAAGGGATGGGATGTCAATGTAAATAGTTAACTTCGCTTTCTTGGGCACAGGGACTTTGATGGTCTGCTTGAAATATTTAGGTATTACAGACTCGGTCAGGGAGAGTTTGAAAATGTCAGTAAAGACATACAGTGGGGCAAAAAAGTATTTAGTCAGCCACCAATTGTGAAAGTTCTCCCACTTAAAAAGATGACAGAGGCCAGAAAATCACAATGTAGGATTTTTAATGAATTTATTTGCAAATTATGGTGGAAAATAATTATTTGGTCACCTACAAACAAGCAAGATTTCTGGCTCTCACAGACCTGTAACTTCTTCTGGCTCCTTTGTCCTCCACTCGTTACCTGTATTAATGGCACATGTTTGAACTTGTTATCAGTTTAAAAGACACCTGTCCACAACCTCAAACAGTCACACTCCAAACTCCACTATGGCCAAGACCAAAGAGCTGTCAAAGGACACCAGAAACAAAATTGTAGACATGCACCAGGCTGGGAAGACTGTATCTGCAATAGGTTAGCAGCTTGGTTTGAAGACATCAACTGTGGGAGCAATTATTAGGAAATGGAAGACATACAAGACCACTGATAATCTCCCTCGATCTTGGGCTCCACGCAAGATCTCACCCCGTGGGGTCAAAATGATCACAAAAATCCCAGAACCACAAGGGGGGACCTAGTGAATGACCTGCAGAGAGCTGGGACCAAAGTAACAAGGCCTACCATCAGTAACACACTACGCCGCTAGGGACTCAAATCCTACAGTGCCAGACGTTCACCCCTGCTTAAGCCAGTACATGTCCAGGCCCGTCTGAAGTTTGCTAGAGAGCATTTGGATGATTCAGAAGAAGATTGGGAGAATGTCATTTGGTCAGATGAAACCAAAATATAACTTTTTGGTAAAAACTCAACTCGTCGTGTTTGGAGGACAAAGAATGCTGAGTTGCATCCAAAGAACACCATACCTACTGTGAAGCATGGGGGTGGAAATATCATGCTTTGGGGCTGTTTTTCTGCAAAGGGACCAGGACGACTGATCCGTGTAAAGGAAAGAATGAATCCTTCCATCAGCAAGGGCATTGAAGATGAAACTTGGCTGGGTCTTTCAGCATGACAATGATCCCAAACACACCGCCTGGGCTACGAAGGAGTGGCTTTGTAAGAAGCATTTCAAGGTCCTGGAGTTGCCTAGCCAGTCTCCAGATCTCAACCCCATAGAAAATCTTTGGAGGGAGTTGAAAGTCCGTGTTGCCCAGCAACAGCCCTAAAACATCACTGCTCTAGAGGAGATCTGCATGGAGGAATGGGCCAAAATAACAGCAACAGTGTGTGAAAATCTTGTGAAGACTTACAGAAAACGTTTGACCTCTGTCATTGCCAACAAAGGGTATATAACAAAGTATTGAGAAACTTTTGTTATTGACCAAATACTTATTTTCCACCAAAATTAGCAAATAAATTCATTAAAAATTCTACAATGTGATTTTCTTTCTCATTTTGTCTGTCATAGTTGAAGTTTACCTATGATGAAAATTACAGGCCTCTCATCTTTTTAAGTGGGAGAACTTGCACAATTGGTGGCTCACTAAATACTTTTTTTGCCCCACTGTATTCCAGTTGGTCAGCGCATGCTTTGAGTACACGTCCTGGTAATCCTTCCGGCCCCTTGGCTTTGTGAATGTTGACCTGTTTAAATATGTGAGAAGAAAAAAAACTAGGAAATCAAAACAGAGGGAAAAATCTTCTTGAGCTTTCTTAGATTTCCAAGATATCGGACAGACACTTCAAAACCTTATTCTTTATTTTATTAGTCTTTTTTTTGCCATTTATGAATGTGTTATTCAATGTTTTTCTATGGGCTATAGTAGTAAAGGCCAACTGCCAAAAAGAGTGACTTAAAAAAAAACTGAACCGGAACCAAACTGACCCCAAAAAACAGTAATCGCTCAACACTAATAGCTAACTAGCTAGTGCTAGTTAACTATTTTGCTAGCAACAGGACACATTTCCAATTATAACCCTGACTTTGCAGCACATTATACAATACATTGTATTTTGGTAAACTTAAAACACAATTACTTTTTCATGTTAAAACACGTTGTTAAACTCAATCTAACTAACATTATCTTATCCATGTTCTTTGCTGTTGGCCATGAGCTGATCACCTAGTCATTTATCACAGCTTGTTTTGCTCGTAAGTCCCACCCTTCTTCTTCTGATTTTAGCAATATGATTCAGAGACTTTCATTGGATCTGCAAACAGTCCATTGGGTTCAGCAAATAGCAGATTGCTACATAGCTAGCCATTTTTGGGTCAACAAAATGTTGCAGTTGCAACATCAATTCATTAGCTAGCTAATTACCTGAATGACTGTCCATTGTCACTGGAACCTGCACATCTTCCTTTTTCTCAGCTGTCACAAATCCTGGTGTGCCCCAGGCTCTAGCAACTTTGATGTTGTAAAATTATTTTTGATTCCGTTTTGTTTTAAGATGTTTGTGTTTTGGCAAGTTGTTGGTATTATAATATATATTTTCTATATCTTGATGTGGTCCATTGTGTACAACTCAGTGTGTCTGGTTTTCTCAATAAAAAAGAAAACATCTGTGCTCCTATTTGCCCATGTTTCTAGGAGATCCTTTGAACGTTAAAGTTTTGTGATTCTCAACTCACTCAATGCACATTAGTAACTGTTTTTTAACACCTCAAATGAATGTCACTTTAGTTAAGGTGTCTGTGTACACTCTTTAATGACATGAGACATGGTTATGATGCCCACCATTCCATTAAATGTAATAATGTGATACAGAGGTTGGTAAATTACAAAACACCCTGTAATGTCGTCTCATATGCAGACTTTTATGAAGCATGTAATAACAAATTACAGAAGTTGTCATGCAGACGGTGTAATAGCAATTGTTATTAACAGTTGACATAAGTGCATTTGACAACAGGATGAACAGTCATCGATAACACCCATTGTATGACAGCTTTTGGCAAATGTTATAATGTGTTAAATAGCTGTTGATTGCATGTTGGTTGAGCATCCAGTGGCAGACTAAATCTTGATTGGACATGACAAAATGCAAACATACAGATCAACATATGAGAATTCAACTTTTAACAACTTTGAATGAGTTCATTCATTTATATAGTGTGTTTTCTTCATTCATCAGATTGCTTCCTAGTCCCTTTCTGTTCAGTTGTTGTGTAATTGATAACTTAATTGGTCCATTGAAGACTTGTTTATCCCAATGAATCTTGCCATTGTGAATACATACGCCATTCAGAATATTTGACAACAAAAAAAATACTCTAAATTACACATATTTAGTCCCATCCACATTCTTCTGTAAACCGCTAATGTGACACGTGAGCTAATTGGTCAGATGTAGGCATCACGCGGAAGCTGTTTTTATTTTGGGCTGCTGCACTAGCTTCAGTAGGCTACATTATGCTTTCTCTGGAGGTTGGCAGTGACCCCCGTGAGGCCCGACATGGCCGTGTGGCTCATCGTGTGCCTGTGTATGTACATGCACCTTGGTGTGTGTGTGCATGGGGTAGAACAGCTGCCTGATTGTAAATCAGCTTGGCATTGTTCCCCCTAGTGTACTAGCACTGTGCAGGAGCTAGAGTAGCGCAGAGCCACCTGCTAACAGTCAATGTGGAGCCTGCTGGCTGGAAACAAAAAGAGAAAAGCACAGAGATATACTTACTTGGGTGAATGGTGATGATGGCGAGTGTAGTGTGGGTGGCAGCGGGTTTGGGGTGACATTAGTTCCTGTCAGAAGCCCTCTCTCAGGCTGTCTATATATGAAAAGGGCCAATCCATGCATTACTGGCTCACCCCCCCCCCCCCCTCCCTGTTTTTCTACCTATCTTTCTCACCATTCCTCTTTCAACTGCAGTTTATGCCCTTGGAAGTTCTCTCTCTCTATCTCTCTGTTCTCTTTCTCTGTCCTCTCCCCTCTTCTACACCCTTTCAACCTATTTTTCTTTCCCCCTCTCCCCTCCTCTCTCCTCTCCTCAGCATGAAGGCCCTACAGTAGTAGTTTTATCTGTGGACTTGCTGGGCCAGTAATGGGATGCAGTCCCAGTTTGCAATACTTATTCTAATTTTCTGTTTAAACTAATAATAGGTGTCTCTCACCTTACATGCACCAGGAGGTTTCATTAGTGTTATAACCGATAAAATACAATTTAATGTGCTATGACTGTTCACATGCCCACTTTAATCTAGGTGTAGGATCCAAATTTGATCACCCTGGTGCAGGAGAACACTACTGCAATGCAGGACATTTTAATCTTGTAGTGTATTTCACTTTTAAAAAAGGCTTCTGAAGTTTGTAATTTACACATTAATTAACATTTTCTGTTGCTGCGGTATTGGCTCAAATTAACCTCTTGAGTGTATGGGGCACTATTTTGATGTTTGGATAAAAACGTAACCAAATGAAACTGCCTATTTCTCAGGCCCAGAATCTAGAATATGCATATAATTGTCAGATTAGGATAGAAAACACTTAAAAGTTTCCAAACTGTCAAAATATTGTCTGTGAGTATAACAGAACTGATATTGCAGGTGAAAACCTGAGGAAAATCCAACCAGGAAGTGCCTAAGAGAAACGAATCTCCCTGTTCCATTGCATGCCTAGCCTCCATTTAAAGGGATATCAACCAGATTCATTTTCCTATGGCTTCCACATGGTGTGAACAGTCTTTAGACATAGTTTCAGGCTTTTATTTTGAAAAATGAGCGAGAAAGATGACATTGCGTCATTGGCCCAGCATCCTACGGGTTTGGCCCGAGTAGGCCGTCAATTTAAAAACAAATTGTTCTTAACTGACTTGCCTAGTTAAATAAAGGTTAAATAAAATAAAACATATACAAATATATAAATAGAGTAATCCCTTCATCCGTGTTTCCATGTTCAGAAACCCCATTCTTCTCACTCTGCAAAACTGCCTTTTGGGATTCCTGCAGATATAAGCTCAGCAAAACAAGGTATACAGTTTGTGACCAAAAGCAACTTGACTGCATTTTAATTCAAGCAGGCTTTCTCATTGCATATGGTGTTTTTCGTCTCGTATCCTACCAACGGGACATTTAAAAACTGTAATATCTTGTGTTTCACCAAGTGGCTGAACGAAAACATGGATAATATAGAACTGGCGGTATTTTCCATGCACCGGCAGAACAGAGAAGCTACGTCTGGTAAGATGAGGGGTGTGTCTATTTGTCAATAACTACTGGTGTGCAATGTCTAATTAAAGAAGTCTCGATGTATTGCTCGCCTGAGGTAGAGTACCTTATGATAAGCTGTAGACCACACCATCTGCCAAGAGCGTTCTCATCTATATTATTCATAGCCATCTATTTAGCACCACAGACCGATACTGGCATTAAGACCGCACTAAACCAACTCTTTAAGACCTTAAGGAAACAAGAAAATGCTCATCCAGAATCTGCACTCGAGACCACTTTTACTGCACACACAGAGATGCATACAAGCTCTCCCCCACCCTCTATTTTGCAAATCTGACCATAATTATATCCTCCTGATTCCTGCTTAAAAGCAAAAACTAAGGCAGGAAGTACCAGTGACTCGCTCAATACGGAAGTGGTCAGATGACATGGATGCTACGCTACAGAACTGTTTTGCTAGCACAGACTGGCATAGGCTCCATCAATAAGTGCATCAACGATGTCATCCCCACAGTGACCGTACGTACATATCCCAACCAGAAGCCATGGATTACATGCAGCATCTGCATCGAGCGAAAGATCAGAGCTGCCGCTTTCAAGGAGCGGGACACTAATCCGGATGCTTATAAGAAATCCCGCTATGCCCTCAGAAAGTCATCAGACAATCAAAGCGGCAGTACAGGATTAAGAATGAATCCTACTACACAGGCTCTGACGCTCGTCGGATGTGGCATGGCTTGAAAACTATGTGATGTGAGCCTACCAGATGAGCTAAATGCCTTTTATGCAAGCAACACTGAAGCATGCACGAGAGCACCAGCTATTCTGGATGACTGTGTGATAACGCTCTCTGTAGCCGATGTGAGCAAGACCTTTAAACAGATCAACATTCACAAAGCCGCGGGGCCAGACGGATTACCAGGACGTATAATCAAAGCATGCGAGTACAAACTTCTCCTCGAGTCTGTAATACCTACATGCCTCAAGCAGACCACCATAGTCCCTGTGCCAAAGGAAGTGAAGGTAACCTGCCTAATTGATTACCACCCCGTAGCACTCGCGTTGGAAGTCATGCAGTTCTTTGAAAGGCTGGTCATGGCTCACATCAACAGCATCCTCCGGATACCCTAGACCCAGTCCAAATTGCATACTGCCCCAACAGATCCACAGATGAGGCAATCACACTCCACACTGCCCTTTCCCACCTAGACAAAAGGAGAACCTATGTAAAAAGGTTGTTCATTGACTACAGCTCAGCGTTCAACACCAGTGTCCATCAAGCGCATCACTAAGCTAAGGACCCTGGGACTAAACATCTCCCTCTGCAACTGGATCCTGGACTTCCTGACGGGCCGCCCCCAGATGGTAAGGGTAGGCAACAACATGTCTGCATGCTGATCCTCAACACATTTGGGCTCGTCAGGGGTGTGTACTTAGTCCCCTACTGTACTCCCTGATCACCCAGAACTGTGTGGCCAAACACGATTCCAACACCATCATTAAGTTTGCTGACAAACAACAGTGGTAGGCCTGTTCACCAACAATGATGAGACGGTCTATAGGGAGGAGGTCAGAGACCTGTCAGTGTGGTGCCAGGACAACAACCTTTCCCTCAATGTGAGCAAGACAAAGGAGCTGATCGTCAACTACAGGGACAGCTGGGCTGAAAAGGCCCCCATTAACATCGGGGGTCCCCAGATCCTCAAAAAGGTTCAACAGCTGCATCATCTAGAGCAATGGAGCACTGGTTGCATTACCGCCTGGTATGGCAACTGCTCGGCATCTGACCGTAAGACGCTACAGAGTATAGTGTGTACGGCCCAGTATATCACTGGGGCAAAGCTTCCTGCCGTCCAGGACCTATATAATAGGTGGTGTCAGAGGAAAGCCCAAATAATTGTTTGAGACTCCAGTCACCGAGGTCATAGACTGCTTTCTCTGCTACTGCACGGCAAGTGGTACCGTAGCGTCAAGTCCAGGACCAAAAGGCTCCTTAACAGCTTCTACCCCCAAGCAATAAGACTGCTGAACAATTAATCAACTGGCCACAGGACTATTTACATTGACACACCCCCTTCTATATTTGTTTTGTACACTGCTGCTTCTCGCTGTTTATTATCTATGCATAGTCACTTCACCCTTACCGACATGTACAAATTACCTCGACTAACCTGTACCCCCGCACATTGACTCGGTACCGGTACCTCCTGTATATTGCCACGTTATTGTTATTTTTATTGTGTTACATTTTGTTATTGTTTCGTTTATTTTATTTGGTAAATATTTTCTTAACTCTTCTTGAACTGCTTGTAAGTAAGCATTTCACGGTAAGGTCGACACTTGTTGTATTCGACGCATGTGACAAATAAAGTTGGATTTGATTTGACTTTGGTAAGTTATTAGTGGAATGTTGTCCACACCATCTCTCACTCGGAGAGGGGGATGGAGAGAGCGAGAAACAGGAAGAGAACCTTTTCTCCTTTCTTTTTTATGCCACTCACACCTCTTTGTATTTTAAAGGCAGTGCTCATAACCTTGTCGTTCATCTATTAGCACTATATTTTCTGTATCTTCAAATACATCACACACTGATTGACAAAGGAATCAATAATTTGCATATTCCTGATATGAAGTGAGTCAAAAACGTTGATGTCAAAACAGCGGTGGGTGTGTGTGCGTTTGCGCTTGCTTGTGAGCGTGTCTGTTGGTGGCGGAACAAAAAGGCAGATGGTGACGGTAACTTTGAAATCCAAAATTAGATGTGTTTTCATGAACTTCATGCTTGTTAAGTATGTAAATCCTCTAAGTCAGACAATCATGAAAGACAGTTGTGTTCTTTCCAACTTTCCACAGATCAACTCTGTCTCAGTTGATAGAAACCTGCTGTTTTTACGTTCATATACGTGTGTGTTTATGTACACATTGGCAGCTGCATTTGTGAATACAGTGCCTTGCAAAAGTATTCATCCCCCATGGCGTTTTAACTATTTTGTAATTTAAATAGATTTTTATTTGTATTTCATGAAATGGACACACACAAAATAGTCCAAATTGGTGAAGTGAAATATAAAAAAATTACTTGTTTAAAAAAAAAAG
This sequence comes from Oncorhynchus mykiss, assembly GCF_057628025.1. Classification (NCBI taxonomy): domain Eukaryota; kingdom Metazoa; phylum Chordata; class Actinopteri; order Salmoniformes; family Salmonidae; genus Oncorhynchus; species Oncorhynchus mykiss. Next base: position 34,635,328 of record NC_143030.1, on the reverse strand, counting down.
AAGAAGCTGGATATAGACACACACACGCGCGTACACAGACACAAACACACACATGCAGTCAAGCAAGCACGCACACACACACTCTCACATACACTCTTTGACACCTGTGTTATTACAATTTACTTAAATTAGTTTCTGAAGGTACATAATAGCACATTATCATCAATTCATGAGCATTATGTTTTATATTTACATCAGCAAAGCTGGATGAAAGTCAGAAACTACCAAGTGTCTGGTTACCAATCCATCTTTGTAATTGCCTCCTCATTCTGTCAATTAAAAGGTGAGAAAAAAAGTTAAGCTGACTAAATCACTTACACTTACCACTTACCACTTACCACTTCCCATTAATTTTCAATGGAAGGAAAGAGAGAGCAGAGAGGGGGGACTAATTATCCTCTGCTGGAAGAATTATCTCTGGATCTTCCATTCCGGTGGCGGTACTCATGAGAGACATTTTCATACAGTATGTAAAGTTGGATAGATAGCTAGCAGCTAATTTGAGTTAGCCTGCACTGTAGCTAGATGTTTTTTACATTTTTGAAATGTATTTATTTTACCTTTTTTTAACTAGGCACTAGGCAATAAGAACAACTTCTTATTTTCAATGACAGCCTAGGAACAGTGGGTTAACTGCCTGTTCAGGGGCATAATGACAGATTTGTACCTTGTCAGCTCGGGGATTTGAACTTGCAACCTTTCGGTTACTAGTCCAACACTCTAACCACTAGGCTACCCTGCCGCCACTTACTTGAATAGGTTCTCCCAGCCATGGGGACGATTGGAAAGGGCAGCAAAGTTTGTTTTTCACCAGAGCGTTTTAGAGCATATTACTATTTAACTACAGTGCCTTGCGAAAGTATTCGGCCCCTTTGAACTTTGCAACCTTTTGCCACATTTCAGGCTTCAAACATAAAGATATAAAACTGTATTTTTTTGTGAAGAATCAACAAGTGGGACACAATCATGAAGTGGAACGACATTTATTGGATATTTCAAACTTTTTTAACAAATCAAAAACTGAAAAATTGGGCGTGCAAAATTATTCAGCCCCTTTACTTTCAGTGCAGCAAACTCTCTCCAGAAGTTCAGTGAGGATCTCTGAATGATCCAATGTTGATCTAAATGACTAATGATGATAAATACAATCCACCTGTGTGTAATCAAGTCTCCGTATAAATGCACCTGCACTGTGATAGTCTCAGAGGTCCGTTAAAAGCGCAGAGAGCATCATGAAGAACAAGGGACACACCAGGCAGGTCCGATATACTGTTGTGAAGAAGTTTAAAGCCGGATTTGGATACAAAAAGATTTCCCAAGCTTTAAACATCCCAAGGAGCACTGTGCAAGCGATAATATTGAAATGGAAGGAGTTTCAGACCACTGCAAATCTACCAAGACCTGGCCGTCCCTCTAAACTTTCAGCTCATACAAGGAGAAGACTGATCAGAGATGCAGCCAAGAGGCCCATGATCACTCTGGATGAACTGCAGAGATCTACAGCTGAGGTGGGAGACTCTGTCCATAGGACAACAATCAGTCGTATATTGCACAAATCTGGCCTTCACGGAAGAGTGGCAAGAAGAAAGCCATTTCTTAAAGATATCCATAAAAAGTGTCGTTTAAAGTTTGCCACAAGCCACCTGGGAGACACACCAAACATGTGGAAGAAGGTGCTCTGGTCAGATGAAACCAAAATTGAACTTTTTGGCAACAATGCAAAACGTTATGTTTGGCGTAAAAGCAACACAGCTGAACACACCATCCCCACTGTCAAACATGGTGGTGGCAGCATCATGGTTTGGGCCTGCTTTTCTTCAGCAGGGACAGGGAAGATGGTTAAAATTGATGGGAAGATGGATGGAGCCAAACACAGGACCATTCTGGAAGAAAACCTGACGGAGTCTGCAAAAGACCTGAGACTGGGACGGAGATTTGTCTTCCAACAAGACAATGATCCAAAACATAAAGCAAAATCTACAATGGAATGGTTCAAAAATTAACATATCCAGGTGTTAGAATGGCCAAGTCAAAGTCCAGACCTGAATCCAATCGAGAATCTGTGGAAAGAACTGAAAACTGCTGTTCACAAATGCTCTCCATCCAACCTCACTGAGCTCGAGCTGTTTTGCAAGGAGGAATGGGAAAAAATGTCAGTCTCTCGATGTGCAAAACTGATAGAGACATACCCCAAGCGACTTACAGCTGTATTTGCAGCAAAAGGTGGCGCTACAAAGTATTAACTTAAGGGGGCTGAATAATTTTGCACGCCCAATTTTTCAGTTTTTGATTTGTTAAAAAAGTTTGAAATATCCAATAATGAAATAATGCCAATAGTGTACTGTCACTAAGTATGATCATAATTATACCCGTTTTTCTCCCCAATTTTGTGGTGTCCAATTGGTAGTTACAGTCTTGTCTCATCGCTGCAACTCTCGTACGGACTCGGTAGAGGCGAAGGTCAAGAGCCGTGGGTCCTCTGAAACACAACCCAACCAAGCCGCACTGCTTCTTGACACAATGGCTACTTAACCCAGAAGCCAGCCGCACCAATGTGTCTGAGGAAACACCGTACACCTAGCCAACGTGTCAGCATGCACTGCACCTGGCCTGCCACAGGAGTCGCTAGTGCGCGATGGGATGAGGACATCCCTGCCGGTCAAACACTCCCCTAACTTTGACTATGCTGGGCCAATTGTGCACCGCCCCGTGGGTCTCCCAGTCACAGCCGGCTGCGACAGAGCCTGGACTCAAACACAGAATCTAGAAGCTACCGCTGCGCACCTCGGGAGGCCCCAGCATGGTGAAATCTTACAGTAAGTAGTTTATCATTTGATTGATTGTTACTATATTTAGAAAGCATTTCCGTCCTAGTAGGGAAAATAATATTGTAACGGCTCTCGTCAAAAGGAGTGGACCAAAGCGTAGCGTGGAAAGTGTTCATGATTTTTATTTTCGAAAAACACTCAAACAAAATAACAAAAGTGAAAATGAAAGCGCACAGTTCTGTCAGACACTAAACAGAAAACAAGATCCCACAAAACCCAAAAGGAAAACGACAACGTATATATGATCCCCAATCAGAGACAATAAAATGCAAATTAATTACTTAAAAATCATACAATGTGATTTTCTGGATTTTGTTTTAGATTCTGTCTCTCACAGTTGAAGTGTACCTATGATAAAAAGTACAGACCTCTACATGCTTTGTAAGTAGGAAAACCTACAAAATCGGCAGTGTATCAAATACTTGTTCTCCCCACTGTATATCAATATACACTGCTCAAAAAAATAAAGGGAACAATTAAACAACACAATGTAACTCCAAGTCAATCACACTTCTGTGAAATCAAACTGTCTACTTAGGAAGCAACACTGATTGACAATAAATTCCACATGCTGTTGTGCAAATGGAATAGACAACAGGTGGAAATTATAGGCAAATAGCAAGACACCCCCAATAAAGGAGTGGTTCTGCTGGTGGTGACCACAGACCACTTCTCAGTTCGTATGCTTCCTGGCTGATGTTTTGGTCACTTTTGAATGCTGGCGGTGTTTTCACTCTAGTGGTAGCATGAGACGTTTGCTGTGTCTGTCAGCGTAGTGTCCAGAGCATGGAGGCGCTACCAGGAGACAGGCCAGTACATCAAGAGATGTGGAGGAGGCCGTAGGAGGGCAACAACCCAGCAGCAGGACCGCTACCTCCGCCTTTGTGCAAGGAGGAGCAGGAGGAGCACTGCCAGAGCCCTGCAAAATGACCTCCAGCAGGCCACAAATGTGCATGTGTCTGCTCAAACAGACCCCATGAGGGTGGTGTGAGGGCCCAACGTCCACAGGTGGGACGTTTGGCATTTGCCAGAGAACGCCAAGATTGGCAAATTCGCCACTGGCGCCCTGTGCTCTTCACAGATGAAAGCAGGTTCACACTGAGCACGTGACAGATGTGACAGAGTCTGGAGACACCGTGGAGAACGTTCTGCTGCCTGCAACATCCTCCAGCATGACCGGTTTGGCGGGGGGTCAGTGAAGGGAACACTAAAATAACAATGAATGAATGAATGCAATATTTTTATTAAATACTTTTTTCTTTACATAGTTGAATGTGCTGACAAGACACACAAAAATCAATGGAAATCAAATGTATCAACCCATGGAGGTCTGGATTTGGAGTCAAAATTAAAGTGGAAAACCACACTACAGGCTGATCCAACTTTGATGTAATGTCCTTAAACAAGTCAAAATGAGGCTCAGTAGTGTGTGTGGCCTCCACGTGCCTGTATGACCTCCCTACAACGCCTGGGCATGCTCCTGATGAGGTCGCGGATGGTCTCCTGAGGAATCTCCTCCCAGACCTGGACTAAAGCATCCGCCAACTCCTGGACAGTCTGTGGTGCAACGTGGCATTGGTGGATGGAGCGAGACATGATGTCCCAGATGTGCTCAATTGGATTCAGGTCTGGGGAACGGGCGGGCCAGTCCATAGCATCAGTGCCTTCCTATTGCAGGAACTGCTGACACACTCCAGCCACATGAAGTCTAGCATTGTCTTGCATTAGGAGGAACCCAGGGCCAACCGCACCAGTATATGTTCTCACAAGGGGTCTGAGGATAACATCTCGGTACCGAATGGCATTTAGGCTACCTCTGGCGAGCACATGGAGGGCTGTGTGGCCCCCCAAAGAAATGCCACCCCACACCATGACTGACCCACCGCCAAACCGGTCATGCTGGAGGATGTTGCAGGCAGCAGAAATTTCTCCACAGCGTCTCCAGACTCTGTCACGTCTGTCACGTGCTCAGTGTGAACCTGCTTTCATCTGTGAAGAGCACAGGGCGCCAGTGGCGAATTTGCCAATCTTGGTGTTCTCTGGCATATGCCAAACGTCCTGCACGGTGTTGCGCTGTAAGCACAACCCCCACCTGTGGACGTCGGACCCTCATACCACCCTCATTGAGTCTGTTTCTGACAGTTTGAGCAGGCACATGCCAAAACAAACATGCCACATAATGCCACAACCAAAAATAACAATGCGTCTACATGGAGAGAGTTTCCTCAATGAATGGGGAAAAGGTGTATTTATCCCACGGGACACACCCGAGTCTAGGTGTGTTCCATTTCGCCGACAACCCTCCCGGCTCCACCCACCGACAGTTACAGATCCTGTTGCAGCGTGTTCATAAAAATCTTTTTAAAGTGTGCTTCGGAGCTCTGCGAGATTTCTGTGATTTTCTGAAATAACACACACTCACTAAACCCCCCGTAAATAAGTCAATTCTTAACAAAAAGACTTAAAACTCAAAATTCTATAATTGCCTACCCCAAGGAGGATATGTGTTCACTTTCAGCTTCTTGTGTAAACCGGAAGTGCCTTAAAATGGTGCCGTAGGTGTTGTTTCGAAGGGTTAAAAAGGTCAGATCTTTTCAAAAGTTCATATGTGTGATTAGGCAACTGTAAGTCAGTAATTTCTACCAACAGATGTCAAAGAAAAGCTCTCTCTCTCTCATACACACACACACACACACACACACACACACACACACACACACACACACACACACAGCAAGGATGGAGTGACAAAGTGTGGTGCTTAAAGACACACAGAGCCTGCAATGGCATTTCCATATTCTCTAGGCCGTGCCGAGTTCAACGAGATGCCCCGCTTGACCGTAGCTCGCTCTGAGTGCAGCGACCATGAAAAAAGTAGGCCCAAAATTAAGCCTGGCCCTAAATATAATTTGCTTTTGGGTGACAGTGAGAGAACCGTTAGGGTGAGAAGCACAATTTGACCTCAGGTACGTTCCTGAGGTCCTCCCGATCCGTGAAAGCCTAACCTTGACCGTGTGGCATTAACCCTTAACAGTAAATCAGGGTTTTTTGATCTCACAGATTACAATGACTTCTCTCCCCATAGGAATACACTGCCTGCTCCTCTAAAGTCAACCTGAAGCCTATGTGGGTTATGAATGCCTCATGAACCTGTCTTCAATGACAGTCCATCAGGCCAATATGAGATCTACAAGTGTCAATTCTAAGCTTCGTGAAGCAACCGGAAGTGGTTAAAATCACCCTAAACGTGTTTTTCCATACCCAACCAGCAGTTTGTGATAAATACTGCATTTCAACCCTGTGTAAATCGGTCAGTTCTTAACGTAAACACTTAAAACTCAGGATTCTGTAAAGGCATACCCCAATCAGGATATGAGTTGACTTATAGCTTCCTGTGCCTACCGGAAGTGCCTTAAATGGTGTCATAGTGGCTGTTTCAAAGGGTTAAAAAGGTCAGATCTTTTCAAAACTTCATATGTGTGATTAGGCAACCCTCATGAACTGTAAATCAGTCATTTCTCCCATAAAATTTCAAAGAAAAACTAAATCATACACACACACAGCTTGGAAGGAGGGACATATTGGGGTGCGTAGATACAGACAGTGCCTGCAATAGTTAACTTTGTTCGAGCTAAAAAAGAACCGTCAGACCCAGAGTCCTGAAACTTTAGAAACCTGTTTTAGACCTCAGGTCGATAGTGCATGGTGAGTTACTTGGCTCTAGACGGTTCTCGGACCGAGCAACAGCCTCGTACATTTGCAATAACTTCAATTCATTTTTGCATCACGAAAATGCCGACATTTAGAAATGTCCCAGAGTCGCAGGACTAGGTGCATTGCGACCGCCTCGCCCCATATAGGCGGAACCCAACGTTTTTGTCCGATAGCTCATTCAAGGAAGCCGTAGCAAGGCATGGAAAAAAGCTGATTATCAGCACCAATTAGGGTCTTGCTCGGGCACCAAATGACCTATCGAGCAGAAACTTGGGATTCGGGGTTGCCTCAGCTAGGCCTACACATAACGTCAGAACTGGACCCGCAGCTAGAACGTAACTGCGTGTTTTATGTTTTTATTATGGTTTGAACAGGAGGCGTTGTGAATTTTGGGCCAGCTCTGAAGTACTCTAAAGTACTCTAAACGAGTTGGAAAAAGTGGGTTTGGTGTCAGTTTGTATCAGTTTGGTGTCAGAATGATATCTAATTGACTGATGGACGGTGACTTGCTGGTGACTTTTGTCCATTTGCAATACGTTTAAACAGTGAGGTACCATCACCAAAGTGACATTCTGAAATCAACCCTAACGAGCGATGGAGAGGAACCAGAATCACTGCCCAGCCATCCTGAGTTCATCGGGATAGTCAATTCCGCATTCCTGCAGGATTTTTGAGCATGCCAAATTTGTGATGGTAAATTACCATTGAAACATATTGCAAATGCACGTGCATTTGCAATATGATTCAACAGTGAAAAAAACATCACCAAATGGACATGATGAATTTAACACCACGAGCGATGGAAAGGAACAACTATCACTGCCCGGCCATCCTGTTTTCATCAGGCCAGTCTATTTTGCATTTCTGCATTTTTTTGAGCATGACAAATTCATGATGGTAAATGCCTATTGAAACATATTGCAAATGCACGTGTGTGGTATTGGACACCGTGTATATGGTTTGTCCAGTGCCAATGACTTCCCATTCATTTTTGTACATTTCAGGGGGGTGTTCCCTTACATTAAAAAGAGTACTGAATATTCCTTTAGCCCTGAGAACAGAACATTCATATTTCCAATGACCTGAACCTTGACAGTAGTGACACTCTTTACTGAAGTCAGCTTTAACCTCTCTGTGCACCGAACCCGGTAGCGGGATGAAATTCGACAACAAACGGTGATCGCTACATAAATAGTCATATTAAACATTCATGACAATACAAGTGTCTCACATGTTTCGAAAGCCTAGAATCTTGCTAATCCAACGGTGTTGTCAGATTTAAAAAATGATTTACTGCAAAAGAATACGATGCAATTATCTGAGGATAGAGCCCCATAACTAAAAACTATTTCAACCAGCACAGGCGAAACAAAATCACAAACTGCAATAAAATAAATCGTTTACCTTTGACAATCTTCTTCTGTTTGCAATCCCAATGCTCATTATTACACAATGAATGCTCTATTGTTTGATAAAATAAATTTTTATAGCCTAACACGAAACATTTAGTGAACCGCTTGTGTCGTGAATTCCGTCTCATTCCATTTTCGACGACACATTCGAGGTAAATACCCACACAAAACGTGACTTTTCCAGTCATGTTTGGTTTCATTGCAATCAACTGATTTGTTTGTAACACAACCAAACTTGATGGGCCATTTCGGTAGACAAATTGACTGAAAGAAACCGATTTGAAGACAACAAGTAATGACATCACTGTGCACCAATGATATGACCACTGTTTCGTTGATTGACTGTATTTTTACACAATGACCACTGATCGTCTTGAAATCTAGCTGGGTAGATAGCCAATGAGCTGAGGTAAACAACAACATGTAATGGTTATGTGTTGGAAGACCAACCCATGTAGTAAACTCCTGCGTAAAGACGATCATTCACCATTGAAGATTCATACTGGAAGGAGCTAAGCTTGTGACGCACAGCACTTTTTCGGTAATGTGCATCTTCAGCTGTTTATATATCGAACATCATGGCGAATAAGTCAGGGAAAGCTAAATCTAAGACGATATATACGAATGTAGACAAAATTATAGAGGAAATTGATCGTGATAGTGAAACAGTCCTTCTTTTGGAAGATTCAGATTCAGCTGGCGACCATAGCTATGACTCCAAAATGGAAGCATGTTTTTTGAACGGAGAGGACATTGTTTTGGACTGGTAAGTTCATCTCATGCTAATGCCGTGGTTTGAAATTAATAATATAATATATTATTTGTGATTTTTTTTTTTACATTTGAATTGCAATATATAAAAATGTATTGAAATGTGTAAAGTACACATTGGCCATGCATTGTGGGTGGGGGTATGTTTGTATGTATGTGAATAACCCATAGCCTATGTTTGTGTGTGTATAAACATAAACATGGAATGGTGTAGAATGTAACAGCAAACCCACACAGCGACCATGCTTCCTCCTCTCAGTTTACATATTAGGCCCACAACAATGGACGAGGTGAAATGGAACAGCACTTTATGTTCCCTGTACTCTATATATCTGTTTATTATACCTGTTGATACAAGGCTCATATGTGAAACTATTCTATCTGAACATTTTCTTTGACAGTGACACTGACTCCGAATGGGAGCCCCCAGTGCCAAGGTGTCCATCCCCCACTGAAGCTGGTTCATCCAGCTCCTGCCACAAGTGGTGTTCATCTGCCCAAATGTATTTCTGCAGGCATGGATGTGCCTAAGGGCCAAAAGGGCACAGCATGGAGGCGTCGCTGTGTTGTTTGCAAGATGAAGTCCCCCACCACTTGCACCACATGCTTGGTGATCCTCTGCTTTACAACAGAAAGAGACTGCTATGGCACCTGGCATCAGCAGCACAATACTCTGTAGAGCTTTGGCAAAGTGGGTGGGGTTATATCCATCCTGTTTGGCCCTGTCCGGGGGTCTCATCGGATGGGGCCACAGTGTCTCCTGTCCCCTCCTGTCTCAGCCTCCAGTATTTATGCTGCAGTAGTTTATGGGTCGGGGGGCTAGGGTCAGTTTGTCCTATCCGGTGTCCTGTGTGAATTTAAGTATGCTCTCTCGAATTCTCTCCTTCTTTCTCTCTCCCGGAGGACCTGAGCCCTAGGACCATGCGTCAGGACTACCTGGCATGATGACTCCTTGATGTCCCCAGTCCACCTGGCCTTGTTGCTGTTCCAGTTTCAACTGTTCTGCCTGTGGCTATGGAACCCTAAACGGTTCATATTTACTCTTGAGGTGCTGTCCTGTTGCACCCTCTACATCCACTGCGATTATTAGTGTCTGACCCTGCTGGTCATCTATGAATGTTTGAAAATCTCGGCCATGTTCTGTTATAATCTCCACCCGGCACAGCCAGAAGAGGCCACCCCTCATAGCCTGGTTCCTCTCTAGGTTCTTCCTAGGTTTTGGCCTTTCTAGGGAGTTTTTCCTAGCCACCGTGCTTCTACACCTGCATTGCTTGCTGTTTGGGGTTTTAAGCTGGGTTTCTGTACAGCGCTTTGAAATATTAGCTGATGAATGAAGGGCTATATAAATACATTTGATTTGATAGAGGACTGAGGGTCTTCCAAATATTGAAAGTGTGTAAATAGTTACCCAGGTTACGCATTGTCCCCATCATCCTATCTGAATGTTTGTTTTATCTTGTTCATTTTAAAGATGATGATACAACAATAAAAATAAAAAACGTATGTTTTTTTCATTGTATTATCTAAACCAGATCTATTGTGTTATATTCTCCGACATTTAATTCACATTTACACAAACTTCAGAGTGTTTTCTTTCAAATGGTACCAAGAATATGCATATCCTTGGTTCTGTGTCTGAGCTACAGGCTGTTAGATTTGGGTATGTCTTCAGGCGGAAATTGAAAAAAGTAGGGGGGTAATAGCTCTAAGAGGTTATTAAACACTGTTTCCCATGCTTGTTCAATAAACCATTAACAATTCATGAACATGCACCCGTGGAATGGTTGTTAAAACAGCTTACAAACGGTAGGCAATTAAGGTCACAATTATGAAAACTTAGGACACTAAAGAGACCTTTCTACTGACTCTGAAAAACACCAAAAGAAAGATGCACAGGGTCCCTGCTCATCTGTGTGAATGTGCCTTAGGGATGTTGCAAGGAGGCATGAGGACTGCAGATGTGGCCAGGGCAATAAATTGCAATGTCCTTACTGTGAGACACCTAAGATAGTGCTACAGGGAGACAGGACGGACAGCTGATCGTCCTCGCAGTGGCAGACCATGTGTAACAACACCTGCACAGGATCGGTATATCTGAACACCTGCAGGACAGGTACAGGGTGGCAACAACAACTGCCTGAGTTACACCAGGAACGCACAATCCCTCCATCAGTGCTCAGACTGTCCGCAGTAGGCTGAGAGAGGCTGGGCTGAGGGCTTTTAGGCCTGTTGTAAGGCAGGTCCTCACCAGACATCACCGGAAAACAACATTGCATATGGGAACAAACCCACCGTGGCTGGCCCAGACAGGACTGGCAAAAAGTGCTCTTCACTGACAAGTCATGATTTTTGATGGTCGGATTCACGTTTGTTGTTGAAGGAATGAGCGTTACACCGAGGCCTGTACAGTACTCTGGAGCAGGATTGATTTGGAGGTGGTGGGTCCGTCATGGTCTGGGGCGGTGTGTCACAGCATCATCGGACTGAACGTTACAGTGAAGACATCCTCCTCCCTCATGTGGTACCCTTCCTGCGTGCTCATCCTGACATGACCCTCCATGACAATGCTGGAGTGGGGAAACGCTAATCTCACAGCAAGAACTGGCAAATCTGATGCAGTCCATGACGAGGAGATGCACTGCAGAACTTATTGCAGCAGTTGATTTTGACCCCCTCTTTGTTCAAGGACGCATTATTCAAATTCTGTTAGTCACAAGTCTGTGGAACTTGTTCAGTTGTTGAATCTTGTTGTGTTCATACAAATATTTTAGTATGCTGGAAAAAACACAGTTGACAGTGAGAGGAAGTTTATTTTTTTGCTTATTAGTTTATAAGTTGCATAAGTAATACAGTGTGCTATACAACAAATTTGGCGACGAGGAAGAAACCTGGTGATAAATCGTATGATGAAATGATTCCCATAGCACAATTGTCCCAGCATCGTCCGGGTTGGGCCAGTGTAGGCCGTCATTGTAAATAAGAATTTGTGCTTAACTGACTTGCCAAGTTAAATAAAGGTTAAAAAAAAACATTGGAGCTCAACAAATAGAAGGTAAAGCTACCACTCAGTCTACATCGTGAAAGGAAACTATCCAGCATTGCTTGGACTCACATGGTTGAAAAAGAGGACAAACCTACAACGGCTATTGAAGAAACACACGGATGTGTTCAAAGGAGAACTTGGCAGTATGAAGGACATAACAGTTAAGCTGACCGTGAAACCAGACAGCAACCCAAAATGCTTCAAAGCAAGATCTGTCCAATACGCCATAAAACCAAAAGTTAAAACTGAGCTAAACAGACTAGTCGAGAGGGGAGTATTGGATCCAGTGAATGTTAGTGAATGGGCTACACCTGTCATTCCAGTCATAAAGGACGAATCACTCAGATTCTGTGGTGAGATCAAAGTTACCATTAACCTAATCTTGATTGCTGAAAAATATCCACTACCCCTCATTGACGACCACTTTTCTGGGTTAACTGGAGTACAGAAATTCAGAAAGATAGGCCTGACATTAGTCTGTCTACAGATGCATGTGGACCAAGAGGCATAATAACTGTTGACCATAGTGACTCAAAGGACTGTACAGGTACCAGAGGCTTCCTTTTTTAATCACCTCCGCTCCGGCCTTGTTTCAGAGAGCTACAGTGCCTTGCGAAAGTATTCGGCCCCCTTGAACTTTGCGACCTTTTGCCACATTTCAGGCTTCAAACATAAAGATATAAAACTGTATTTTTTTTGTGAAGAATCAACAACAAGTGGGACACAATCATGAAGTGGAACGACATTTATTGGATATTTCAAACTTTTTTAACAAATCAAAAACTGAAAAATTGGGCGTGCAAAATTATTCAGCCCCCTTAAGTTAATACTTTGTAGCGCCACCTTTTGCTGCGATTACAGCTGTAAGTCGCTTGGGGTATGTCTCTATCAGTTTTGCACATCGAGAGACTGACATTTTTTCCCATTCCTCCTTGCAAAACAGCTCGAGCTCAGTGAGGTTGGATGGAGAGCATTTGTGAACAGCAGTTTTCAGTTCTTTCCACAGATTCTCGATTGGATTCAGGTCTGGACTTTGACTTGGCCATTCTAACACCTGGATATGTTTATCTTTGAACCATTCCATTGTAGATTTTGCTTTATGTTTTGGATCATTGTCTTGATGGAAGACAAATCTCCGTCCCAGTCTCAGGTCTTTTGCAGACTCCATCAGGTTTTCTTCCAGAATGGTCCTGTACTTGGCTCCATCCATCTTCCCATCAATTTTAACCATCTTCCCTGTCCCTGCTGAAGAAAAGCAGGCCCAAACCATGATGCTGCCACCACCATGTTTGACAGTGGGGATGGTGTGTTCAGCTGTGTTGCTTTTACGCCAAACATAACGTTTTGCATTGTTGCCAAAAAGTTCAATTTTGGTTTCATCTGACCAGAGCACCTTCTTCCACATGTTTGGTGTGTCTCCCAGGTGGCTTGTGGCAAACTTTAAACAACACTTTTTATGGATATCTTTAAGAAATGGCTTTCTTCTTGCCACTCATCCATAAAAGCCAAATTTGTGCAATATACAACTGATTGTTGTCCTATGGACAGAGTCTCCCACCTCAGCTGTAGATCTCTGCAGTTCATCCAGAGTGATCATGGGCCTCTTGGCTGCATCTCTGATCAGTCTTCTCCTTGTATGAGCTGAAAGTTTAGAGGGACGGCCAGGTCTTGGTAGATTTGCAGTGGTCTGATACTCCTTCCATGTCAATATTATTGCTTGCACAGTGCTCCTTGGGATGTTTAAAGCTTGGGAAATCTTTTTGTATCCAAATCCGGCTTTAAACTTCTTCACAACAGTATCTCGGACCTGCCTGGTGTGTTCCTTGTTCTTCATGATGCTCTCTGCGCTTTTAACGGACCTCTGAGACTATCACAGTGCAGGTGCATTTATACGGAGACTTGATTACACACAGGTGGATTGTATTTATCATCATTAGTCATTTAGGTCAACATTGGATCATTCAGAGATCCCCACTGAACTTCTGGAGAGAGTTTGCTGCACTGAAAGTAAAGGGGCTGAATAATTTTGCACGCCCAATTTTTCAGTTTTTGATTTGTTAAAAAAGTTTGAAATATCCAATAAATGTCGTTCCACTTCATGATTGTGTCCCACTTGTTGTTGATTCTTCACAAAAAATACAGTTTTATATCTTTATGTTTGAAGCCTGAAATGTGGCAAAAGGTCGCAAAGTTCAAGGGGGCCGAATACTTTCGCAAGGCACTGTATGTCCAATGTTACCTCAATGTTCTACTCATCACCGGCAAAGACGAGCAAGAGCATCTGAGAAACTTGAACACTACACTACAGAAACTGGAGGAGCACGCTCTGAGGGTCCGAAAGGACAAATGCACATTTTCCCAGCCTTCTGTTGAGTACCTGGGCACGTCATCGACAGTTCGAGGCTCCACAAGGCACCATCAAAGGTGAAGGCCATCCCCACAGAACGTCAGTCAGCTGAGATCATTCTTAGGACTACTGACGTACTACGCAAAGTTCGGGTAAACCTTGCTAACATGTTAAACTTCTACAGAATCGGTGTCCCTATACCGGGGCAGTTGTTGCTAACGTGCGATAATGTGACTAGAATAACATTGAAACAGCCAACTTTCCAGGACATATGTATGTCTTATGTGCAGAAAGCTTACATTCTTGGTAATCTAACTGCACTGTCCAATTTACATTAGCTATTACAGTGAAAAAATACCAAGCTATTGTTTGGAGGAGCGTGCACAACATTAAAAACATTTTGTCACGGCAACTGGTTTGATACATTCACCTCTGAAGGTAAATAATGTACTTGCCATTCAGTAAACTTGCTCTGATTCGTCATCCTGAATGTTCTAGAGATAAAAATGTAGGATAGTTTGGTTTGATAAAATAAAATTTTATATTAAAATGTAGGAACTGGGTTCTACAGTTTGAGCCCCTGCTGTTTCTGGCCGCACACCCACCCGGTCATCTAGATGTGTCAAGGTTAGTGTCTTTTCTGTAGGGTGTCACATTCTGACCATAGTTCTGTTGTGTTTTCCTTTTTTTAGTGTTGGTCAGGAAGTGAGCTGGGTGGGCATTCTATGTTGTGTGTCTAGTTTGTCCGTTTCTATGTATGGCCTGATATGGTTCTCAATCAGAGGCAGATGTTAGTCATTGTCTCTGAATTGGAACCATATTTAGGTAGCTTGTTTTGTGTTGGGGTTTGTGGGTTGTTGTTTCCTTTCTTTGTGTTCTCTGCACCAGATAGGACTGTTTCAGGTTTTGCCACGTTTGTTGTTTTGTAATTGTGTTCATGTTTAGTTTCTCTTATTAAAAAAACATGAACTCTAACCACGCTGAATTTTGGTCCTCCTCTCCTTCCCAGGAAGAAATCCGTTACATAGGGAAGCTAATGATCCATCATGTATGACCTTCCTGGGAGTGTGTAAATGTACATTTTGTATTACCATATCATGTGTGTATGTTCTCTATAGCTATGTACTTGAAAATGTATCAATTGACCAGTTCGGCACATCTGTCCAGACTTGATTCAAAATGTTGTGCAGTAATACAATGCTTCATTCGATCAGTTTTAAACTTTGCATACACACTGCTCTCATCTAGTGGCCAAAATCTAAATTGCGCCTAAACTCCTATGTCATTTATGGCCTTTCTCTTGCATTTCAAAGATGATGGAGCAAAAAATAATGTTTTTTTGTTTGTATTATCTTTTACCAGATCTAATGTTTTATTCTCCTACATTAATTTCACATTTCCACAAACGTCAAAGTGTTTCCCTTCAAAAGGTATCAAGAATATGCAAATCCTTGCTTCAGGTTCTGAACTACAGGCAGTTAGATTTGGGTATGTCATTTTAGGCGAAAATTGAAAAAATGGTCCGGTCCTTAAGAAAGCAGTCCATGAACTTTTGAACAATGCCAAACAGTGGAAGTGGACAGACAGATGTGGGGAGGCCTTCAAGAAAGTGAAAACAGCCTTTACAGCCATTATAGTTGGCATGCGATGCATCGCCTTATGGCGTTGTTGCTGTTGTCTCACACATAATGCCATCAGGTGAAGAAAGGCCAATTGCTTTTGCATCACGGACTTTAAGTTAAACCGAGAGCAATTATGCAATTATGCACATAGCATGAAGCGCTCACCATCATATTTAAAGTTAATTTAATCAGTTTCTGTTTGGCCGACCATTCACACTGCTGATTGACCATAGACCCCTCACCTCCATCTTTGGTACCAACACTGGCATTCCGTCATTCGCAGCCAGCCCCATGCAGCGACAGGCATTACTGTTATCTGCTCACCAGTACGATATCAAGTACAGAAGGTCAGAGCAGCATTGCAATGCAGACGGCCTCTCAAGGCTTCTCTTACTTGTCACACACACAGAGCACTCCTAGGCTGAAATCTTCTACTTCAAGGAAGTGAAAAACACCCCAGTTACGTCTGTCCAAGTGAAAAGATTCACCCACACTGATCCAGTCATGTCTGAGGTCGTGGACATTGTCACTCCTGGGAAGGTAGGAGAGCTATTACCTATTAAGGAGAAACAAGCTCACAGTAAAGTCTGGATGCTTGCTATGGGGCTTTGAGTCATCATACCGCCGCACTGAGAAGACAGGTCCTTAAAGAACTCCATGCAGGGTACTGTGGCGTGGTGCAAATGTAGGCGATTGCACGCAGCTACTTTTGGTGGGCAGGTTTGGATGCAGCTATCAAAGATAAGGCCAAATCATGTTCTGCATGTCAAAAGATGAGAAACATACCTCATGACACTACACCCATGACACTTCCCAGATGAGCCTTGGCAGCAAGTCCACAGACTATGCAGGCCCACTCGAGGATTGTTTGTTCTGAGACGTAGTTGATGCACACAGCAAATGGCCTGACGTCAAGGTCATGAAGAGCACCTCAGCGGAGAGAACGATTGAAGTGCTACGGTCAATCATCAGTCGCTTTGCATTGCCAATGCATTTTTTTTTAAATAATGTCCCCCATCTGGTATCTGAAGAGTTCCAGTCATTCATGGAAGCAAATGGATTTCAGCATATCAATTCAGCGGCATATCACCCTGCAACTAACGGCTGAAAGATTTGTCCAGACGATGAAGCAAGCTTTAAAAACAACACTCTATATGAGCCTAAACACCTTCCTGTTGACCTACAGAAACACCCTCCATGCTACAACCAAAGTGGCACCCGCATCAGCCATGATGAAAAGACAGCTTCGCACGTGACTTGACCTCCTGTGGACTCCAAAGAATAAACAGGTTGTACAGACACAACAGAGAGTACAAGTGGAGAGACGGAGTAAAGCTGGAAAGAGAGTTCTTGCTCTGAACTACTGCAAAGGTCCAAAGTGGATACCAGCAACATTGGTCGCACAAACAGGGCCTGTGTCGTACACAGTTTACACACCGGAGAACATCATCTGGAGGAGACACATGAATCAACTGTTGCCAGGAACCTCAGAGATGACTCAAGTGACAAACCAAGATCAGCTACTGGAGACATACCATGACTACGAGCCATCACCTGAACATCCACTGCAGCAACCTACAAATGTGGAAAGTGCTCCAGACTGAACAAGCCAGAGTGCCTACTCAGGGAAGCGTTGCACCCCAGTTTGGGCTTACACCATCACCACTCAGAGACCTGTAGACTGACCTGTACGTCATCATTACCCTGCAAGAGAAAGACAACCCCTTGAAAGGTTGAATATTTAGTTCAGACTAACCTCCAACATTGTGGCAGAATACACCCCAGGGTTAAGTCTGGGAACTGAGGCATTGTTGTGTATTGATATTATAGTTTGTCCCTTTGTTGTGTATTGATATTATAGTTTGTCCCTTTAACACCCACCTACGTATGTACATTTTAATGCTTGGAATGTTTTGTCCTGTGAAATGCATTAAACAATGCCCACGTTAGTTTCTACTCCCATCTCATGTCCTGTCCTTATATTAGTTGTATAAGTAATACAGTGTGCTGTACAACAGAGAGTCTTCACTTTTTGTTTGTTAATGAACGTGGCTATACGGTCAGGGATTGTGTCCTTCAATTGCTCTACCATAATCAGATGACACAGACCGTGGAAAGTCGTAACCGCAGAGGCGGAACACCAGCGATTAAACTGTGAAGATAACTCTCACGTAAACTCAACATGATTCGGTTTATTAAATTGTTGGTGCTAAGCCTTGGGAACCAATTCGTCAATCTGTAACACAGCCATTTTAACCTTATCATAGCTGAAATTGTCGTCTACACCAAGAGTTGAATATGCTTCCTGCGCTTTACCAGTCAACACACACTGCAACATTAGAAACTTATTGCGGATCAGTGGGACGCTACCGTCCCACCTGGCCAACATCCGTGAAATTGCAGAGCGCCAAATTCAAATAAACTATAAATATTCAACTTTCATGAAATCACAAGTGCAATACATCAAAATAAAGCTTAACCAGTTATGCATTAGGGGGCGCTATAACATTTTTTGGATGAAAAACGTTCCCGTTTTAAACAAGATATTTTGTCACGAAAAGTGCCGCATTTTTTGAAACCGCCTCATGCCAATGACTCCTTATATGGCTGTGAATGAGCTACGAATGAGCTTACATTTTCCACGTATTCCCCAAGATGTCTACAGCATTGTGACATCTTTTTACGCATTTCCATTGAAGAATAGCCGTAAGGGAGCATATTTAGTAAGCGGTTACATGGTGTCTCCCGCAGAAAATCTTGCGTAAAATACTGAGGTAGCCTTTTGTCCAATCACTTCTTATGAGAAACCAATTGCCTCGACTGATATATTATTGAATATATTTGTTAAAAACAACTTGAGGATGGATTCTAAACAACGTTTGCTGTGTTTCTGTCTATATTATGGAGTTCATTTTGAAAAAAGTTTGGCGTTGTAATGTTAGCATTTTCCGGTCAATTTCTCAGCCAAGCATGATGAAGAAACGGGAGCTATTTCGCCTACAAAAATAACATTTTTGGAAAAAAGGAACATTTGCTATCTAACTGGGAGTCTCCTGAGTGGAAGCATCCAAAGTTCTTCAAAGGTAAATGTTTTAATTTGATTGTTTTTCTTATTTTCTTGAAAATGTTGCCTGCTGCCAGCAGAGCTAGCATAGCATTATGCCATGATAAACTTGCACAAATGCTTGTCTAGCGTTGGCTGTAAAGCATAGTTTGAAAATCTGAGATGACAGTGTTGTTAACAAAAGGCTAAGCTTGTGTTTGAATATATTTCATTAATTTCATTTGCGATTTTCATGAATAGGAAAAGTTTCTAGGGGTATTTATGTCCGCTGCGTTATGCTAATTCGTTTGAGGCTATGATTACGAGCCAGCCACCATGTCAGATTTCAAAAAGGCTTTATGGCGAAAGCAAACCAGGCGATTATCTGAGGACAGCGCCCAGCACACAAATGCATAACAAATCATTTTCAACCAGGGAGTTGCGACACGAAAATCAGAAATAGCTATATAATATATGCCTTACCGTTGAAGATCTTCTTCTGTTGGCACTCCAAAATGTCCTCGAAACATCACAAATGATCCTTTTGTTCGATAAATTGATTCTTTATATCCCCAAAATGTCAATTTATTTGGCTCGTTTGATTCAGAAATACATCGGTTCCAACTCGCCCAATATGACTAGAAAGTATCTAATAACTTACCTGTAAAACTTGGTCCAAACATTTCACACAATGTTCCTAATCCAATGTTATGTATCCTAAAACGTAAATATTTGATCAAATTAAAGACGGGATAAACTGTGTTTAAACTTGTGCTCAGGGTTTCGCCTGCCAAATCAGTTCTGTTATACTCACAGACATTACTCAAACAGTTTTAGAAACGTCAGAGTAGTTTCTATCCAAATCCACTAATAATCTGTACCTGAGTTGCAGGCAGTTTACTTTGCTTTTCATCCGGACGTGAAAATACTGCCCCCAAGCCCAAAGAGGTTTTAAGACAGAGAATCGTTATTGTCTTTACCAGTGAAAAATACCAAATAACGCGTTCTCATTCACACGCTTGGAAATCTACAGCCAAAATGGGAGCCACCTAGAAAAACTACAACTTCTGGCTAATTTTTCCAAAAACCAGCCTGAAACTCTTTCTAAAGATGGTTGGCAGCCCTAGGAACTGCAATCGGGCACGATTTCGCCCTGTTATAAAAGTGCCAGCCATTGAAATCAGTGGTAGGATGAAAACATTTTTTAGGATGGTTTGTCCTCAGGGTTTCACCTGCCATTTAAGTTCTGTTACACTCACCAACATTATTTTAACCGTTTAAAAACTTTAGAGTGTTTTCTATCAACATCTATGGATTATATGCATATCCTAGCTTCTGGGCCTGAGTAGCAGGCGGTTTACTTTGGGCACGCTTTTCATCCGGAGGTGAAAATACCGCCCACTATCCCAAAGAAGTTTTAAAGTGTGATTAGAATCAGGCCAAATATTAGTGCCAACAACACGCTCTAACAACGAAAATAACGTCTCAGGGTCCTTACGGCAATAGCCGTAAGTTTCCAACAATATCAAATATGTCCGGGGCACGACCGAGAGAGGAGCAACCCCTAGTACAATCAGGGTCACTTTTCCAAAGCAAACTCTCCCCTGAGAGCTTTCCTTCCCTAATCAGTTCTAGCCGCTCTTGTTGCAGCTTGATGACAGCACGCTCCAAATCCTGTTTAAATTTTGATTCCTATTCATACTTAACTTCTTATGGCTGCAGGGGCAGTATTGAGTAGCTTGGATGAAAGGTGCCCATATCAAACGGCCTGCTCCTCAGTCATAGTTGCTAATATTTGCATATTATTATTAGTATTGGATAGAAAACACTCTGAAGTTTCTAAAACTGTCTGAATGATGTCTGTGAGTATAACATAACTCATATTGGCAGGCAAAATCCTGAGTTGAAATCAAAACAGGAAGTCAGAAATCTGAGCTTGTCCCCTATGAAATTCCATTGAGATATGAATGATGTTGCACTACCTAGGGGTTCCATTAGATGTCAACCATCAATATAAATTATAATGAGGCTTCTATGTTGTTGTGGGAGTGAATGAGAGCAGAATATATCAGCTGTCCATCAAGCAGCCATTTTGTGTTCCCAATTTTTCCTCATGGTAGTCACTTGCGTTCACGAAGACAAGATGGCTCACGAAGACAAGAAGGAAAACTCAGATTGGAACTTTATTGAAGCTATATGTTAAAAACATCCTAATGATTGATTCTGTACTTAGTTTGAAATGTTTATTCTTAATATCACTTTTTGAAGTTTTTGTCCGATATACCGCTGACCAGAATTAGCATTTGAATATGTATACCAAACACTAACAAAATAAGGTATTTGGACATAAATAACGGACATTTTCGAACAAAACAAACATTTATTGTGGACCTGGGATTCCTGGAGTGCTTTCTGATGTAGATCATCAAAGGTAAGGGATTATTTATCATGTAATTTCTTGTTTATGTTGACACCATTTTTGCGGCTGTGGTGTTTTTAAATTGAGCTCCGTCTCAGATTATTGCATGCATTTTTTTTTCCGTGAAGTTTTTAAAAAATCTGAAACAGCGGATGCATTAAGGAGAGGTATATCTATAATTCCATGCGTATAACTATAGTATCACCTACATTTATGATTAGTATTTCTGTTGAATGATGGGGCTATGCAAAATCACTTGAAGTTTTTGCAACTGGTGAATCTAACGCGCCAATGTAAACTCAGATTTTTTAAATATAAATCTGAACTTTATCAAAAAAACATGCATGTATTGTGTAACATGAAGTCCTATGAGTGTCAACTGATGAAGATAATTCCAGGTTAGTGATTATTTGTATCTTTATTTCTGGTTTTCCTGAATGCTATATTTTGCTGGAAAATGGCTGTGCTTATTGTGGTTTGGTGGAGACCTAACATAATCGTTTGCAGTGCTTTCGCTGAAAAGCCTATTTGAAATCGGACACTTTGGTGGGATTAACAACAAAAATAGATTTAAAATGATATAAACACATTTATGTTTTAGGAATTGTAATTATGAGATTTCTGTGGTTTGAATTTTGGCGCCCTCTATTTCCACTGGTAGTTGTCATATCGATCCCGGTATCGGGATTGCAGCCATAACAGGTTAACACGATCATGCTCTAGCTTCATACAATCATGCACCAGTTTAGCTTGTTCCAATGCCCACTCCCGAACCCGCTAATGCTCTAGTTTAGCTTGCTCCTGCTCTATTTGTAAAAGTAGTAGTTCTTTCTGCTGTTCAAAGAAAGACTACTAAGTCTAACAGACGGAGTGGTCATTGTAGTGAAACGGGGAGACAAAATAACCTTGCCTAACGTATTCCAAAGTAGAACATTTCGCTAAGCCTAACAGGGAAAAATAAAGGCTATAGCTTTGGGTAGAATCTAATATATTTTGATTTGTTTAACACTTTGTTGGTTACTACATGAATCCACATGTGCTATTCCATAGTTGATTTCTTCACTATTATTCTACAATACAGTCAAAATAAAGAGAAACCCCTGAATGAGTAGATATGCTGTATATATTTCCTTTATTATAATTTTTGGTGTAACATTTATTTATCTATGTTTTGCTTCCTCATGGGCCACCCACGGGCCTGGGCCCAGGGGATTCAGCCCCAGTAAGTCCCTGCATTAATCTGTCCTTGATGTTTGCATGTGTATGTGTGTGCTCGTTGGTATATTTGTGTGTCTGTGTGCCTTCCTGTGTGTTGGTTTGAAGGCCACAGGATTATTCATAAATGGTGTAATTACAACAGTCCCTGTTGTCCAGTGGGAGAGTAGCTAGTAGCTACATTAACTGTACATCACAGTACCATAGTTTAAACCAGTCCAAGCATGTGTCTGTATTATGCAGAATGCCTCACCTCTGTCTGTCTATGGCTCATACATATTAACGTATGCAGAATAGATGCTCCACAACTGGCCTTACTCTGTATCGCCCTGCGTGGCTCTGCACTACAGAAGCATGTGGGTGTCACTTTACATTAAATACACTGCTTGGATAATTTCATCTGGTATGGGACCTGCAAATCACAATGTCCACTGAGCATATTACCAGCTCGTCGGCTCACCTTTTTGAAATATTATATGCAAAATATGCACATAGATTTTGATGGAGGGTGCGTCTGCTAGATGAAGTGGGTGGTTTGGAGTAGTTTCGGATGGTGAAGTTGGAGTTTGAATCTGCAGTGTTGTCTAAGGGCATTGGATTGGGTTAGTTAGATGTTCTTCAAACCTAAACTTCTATTTTTCAATCTCCTCTCTCTTTGTTGTTCTTATAATTTTGTTTTTGTTGACATTGTCAACTCAAGCATACATTGGTAACTTTTTTTCTCTCTATTTTGGCATGGAAAATAGAGGCCATGAGTAACTTAGTCATAAAAAATGACCCTGATTGGCCTATAGGTGACGCTGTTATAAGCAGTCTCACGTAAACCCTCATATCTGCCACCCCATTTGACCTAGCGACTTGAAACTGTGTAAGTAGGTGTTGCAGGAGGCTGACGAGGGGAGGGCGGCTCATAGTAATGGTCAGAATGGAGACAATGGAATGGAAACCTCCAGCCTACCACGAGCTCGTCCTCCCCAATTAAGGTGCCACCAACCTCCTGTGGTAGGCGTCTTTCCTAATATTGAACACATTTGCGTGAAGGACCCATAAGGTTCGTCAGGATAGATTTTCCTCCACCTTGGACATTTTGGAAAAACCTTCAAACTATTCTTCCCATGAACCATAATATCACCAAATGCAGGATGTACTGTAGGCCCATGGTAGAGCTCTTACTTAGTTTGAGAAAAGTCAAGGGATTGATTACGAGATGACTGAGTTGTTGATACATCAGGAACTCAGATTTTACGTGTCAATTTAAATCCTTTGAAAATCCACTACAATCCACTACAAAAAGTGCTTTCAGGCTTACTAGCCAGCGACAGTGTCTGAGGCTTAGCAAGACTGCTTCTAGACTCGGATGCTCATGGGGGCTTCAGGAGCCAGTGGGTAAGATGATTCCACCTTGATGGCGTAGCTCATCTGGGACTCATCAATGTTAACTGGACATGACACAATGTCCTAACTATGTTGAACAGAAGGAAGACAACAACAGAGGACTTCCCACTGGGCACACAATGGCATTTCAACGTGGACATGTGAGTCATTTCGGGGTTGAGACATTGATCAATGGGATTTCAACCTTTAGTCACCTACTCAAAAAGACAGGCAGAGGTTTGTTGAATTCCATAATTTAACCATCTAAAAGTCCAATGGAAAAACTGTCAGATTTATGCTTCATTTGTCATCTAAATGTGTTATCACTGCACTTTCAACCATTTAAAAGCACAATAAAGTTAAAATGGGAAAACAATGTCAGTGTCACGTTCTGACCTTGGTTCTTTTATTATGACTTTGTTTTAGTATGGTCAGGGTGTGAGTTGGGTGGGTTGTCTATGTTCTGTTTTCTATGTTGTGTTTGCGTTTGGCCTGGTATGGTATGGTTCTCAATCAGAGGCAGGTGTCGTTAGTTGTCTCTGATTGAGAATCATACTTAGGTAGCCTTTTCCCACTTGTGTTTCGTGGGTGTTTATTTTCTGTGTGTTCCACACGGAACTGTTTCGGTTTGTTATTTCACGTTTTGTTTATTGTTTTGTTTCAGTGTTCGCTTGTTTAAATAACTAGCATGAACACATACCACATAACACTCCTCCTCGTCAACCGTTACAGTCAGATATTTTGTATTTATACAAAAATGTAATGTTATCACTGTGCTTCATCTAACAGCACAACTAAATAACCTGAATTGTAGTTGAGATTACATTAAAAGTACATAGTGCAAGGGATCAATGCTGTTTGCGATTCTGCAGATATATCTTGAACATGCACACTTTCTATGATTACATAATATGACTATTAGTTACAACATCTTCAAAATGTGGCTATGGATGAGTTACTCATTTTAAAGTAGAATAACAACTGTAACATTAGTTAGTAGGATAGCCTTAATAACTTTAGGCTATTTACTGTTTTACAAAAGTCATACTGAATTGTGTTAAACTGACAACACAATCAAATATCAACAATTAAAGGAGATGTGTCTAATGCTTGGATATTTTCATTTTGGCCACTGGCTAAATCCTATTCAAAGTTAAGAATAGGATTTAATCTAAACAAACTTTAAATGCATTTTAAATAACGTTTTATTTTATTTAGTCATTAAAACTATTTTTTCAACCACTCCACAAATTTCGTGTTAACAAACTATTGTTTCGGCAAGTCGATTAGGACATCTACTTTGTGCATGACACAAGTAATTGTTTCAACAATTGTTAAACAGACAGATTATTTCACTAAAAATTCACTGTATCACAATTCCAGTGGGTCAAAGTTTACATACACTAAGTTGCCTGTGCCTTTAAACAGCTTAGAAAATTACAGAAAATGATGTCATGGCTTTAGAAGCTTCTGATGGGCTAATTGGCATCATTTAAGTCAATTGGAGGTGTACCTGTGGATGTATTTCAAGGCCTACCTTCAAACTCAGTGCCGCTTCGCTTGACATCATGGGAAAATCAAAAGAAATCAGCCAAGACCTCAGAAAAAAAATTGTAGACCTCCACAAGTCTGGTTCATCCTTGGGAGCAATTTCCAAACGTCTGAAGTTACCATGTTCATCTGTACGAACAATAGTACGCAAGTATAAACACCATGGGACCACGCAGACGTCATTCCGCTCAGGAAGGAGACAGGTTCTGTCTCCTAGAGATGAACATACTTTGGTGCGAAAAGTGCAAATCAATCCCAGAACAACAGCAAATGACCTTGTGAAGATGCTGGAGGAAACCGGTACAAAAGTATCTATATCCTCATAACCTGAAAGGATGCTCAGCAATGAAGATGCCACTGCTCCAAATCTGCCATGAAAAAGTCAGACTACGGTTTGCAACTGCAAATGGGGACAAAGATTGCACTTTTTGGAGAAATGGTCTCTGGTATGATGAAACAAAAATAGAACTGTTTGGCCATAATGACCATAGTTACAGTGGGGCAAAAAGTATTTAGTCAGCCACCAATTGTGCAAGTTCTCCCACTTAAAAATATGAAAGAAGCCTGTAATTTTCATCATAGGTACACTTCAACTATGACAGACAAAATTAGAAAAAAACAATCCAGAAAATCACATTCTAGGATTTTTTATGAATTTCTTTGCGAATTATCA
Source organism: Oncorhynchus mykiss (assembly GCF_057628025.1). NCBI lineage: Eukaryota > Metazoa > Chordata > Actinopteri > Salmoniformes > Salmonidae > Oncorhynchus > Oncorhynchus mykiss. Next base: position 34,609,316 of record NC_143030.1, on the reverse strand, counting down.
TGGAAAAAAAGTATTTGGTCACCAACAAACAAGCAAGATTTCTGGCTCTCACAGACCTGTAACTTCTTCTTTAAGAGGCTCCTTTGTCCTCCACTCGTTACCTGTATAAATGGCACATGTTTGAACTTGTTATCAGTTTAAAAGACACCTGTCCACAACCTCAAACAGTCACACTCCAAACTCCACTATGGCCAAGACCAAAGAGCTGTCAAAGGACACCAGAAACAAAATTGTAGACATGTACCAGGCTGGGAAGACTGTATCTGCAATAGGTTAGCAGCTTGGTTTGAAGAAATCAACTGTGGGAGCAATTATTAGGAAATGGAAGACATACAAGACCACTGATAATCTCCCTCGATCTGGGGCTCCACGCAAGATCTCACCCCGTGGGGTCCAAATGATCACAAGAACGGTGAGCAAAAATCCCAGAGCCACACGGGGGGACCTAGTGAATGACCTGCAGAGAGCTGGGCCCAAAGTAACAAAGCCTACCCTCAGTAACACACTACGCCGCCAGGGACTCAAATCTTGCAGTGCCAGACGTGTCCCCCTGCTTAAGCCAGTACATGTCCAGGCCCGTCTAAAGTTTGCTAGAGAGCATTTGGATGATCCAGAAGAAGATTGGGAGAATGTCATATGGTCAGATTAAACTAAAATATAACTTTTTGGTAATAACTCAACTCGTCGTGTTTGAAGGACAAACAATGCTGAGTTGAATTCAAAGAACACCATACCTACTGTGAAGCATGGGGGTGGAAACATCATGCTTTGGGGCTGTTTTTTTGCAAAGGGACCAGGACGACTGATCCGTGTAAAGGAAAGAATGAATGGGGCCATGTATCGTGAGATTTTGAGTGAAAACCTCCTTCCATCAGCAAGGGCATTGAAGATGAAACTTGGCTGGGTCTTTCAGCATGACAATGATTCCAAACACACCGCCTGGGCAACGAAGGAGTGGCTTCGTAAGAAGCATTTCAAGGTCCTGGAGTGGCCTAGCCAGTCTCCAGATCTCAACCCCATAGAAAATCTTTGGAGGGAGTTGAACGTCTGTGTTGCCCAGCAACAGCCCCAAAACATCACTGCTCTAGAGGAGATCTGCATGGAGGAATGGGCCAAAATACCAGCAACAGTGTGTGAAAACCTTGTGAAGACTTACTGTCATTGCCAACAAAGGGTATATAACAAAGTATGGAGATAAACTTTTGTTATTGACCAAATACTGATTTTCCACCATAATTTGCAAATAAATTCATAAATCCTACAATGTCATTTTCTGGATTTTTTTTTCTCATTTGTCTGTCATAGTTGAAGTGTACCTATGATGAACATTACAGGCCTCATCTTTTTAAGTGGGAGAACTTGCACAATTGGTGGCTGACTAAATACTTTTTTGCCCCACTGTATGTTAGAACTGTTTGGCCATAATGACCATCGTTATGTTTGTAGGAAAAAGGGGGAGGTTTGCAAGCCAAAGAACACCATCCCAACCGTGAAGCACGGGGATGGCAGCATCATGTTGTGGAGGTGCTTTGCTGCAGGGGGGACTGGTGCTCTTCACTAAATAGATGGCATCATGAGGGAGGAAAAGTATGTGGATCCATTGAAGCAACATCTCAAGAAATCAGTCATGAAGTTAAAGCTTGGTTGCAAATGGGTCTTCCAAATGGACAATAACCCCAAGCATACTTCCAAAGTTGTGGCATAATGGCTTAAGGACAACAAAGTCAAGGTATTGGAGTGGGCATCACAAAGCCCTTACCTCAATCCTATAGAAAATGTGTGGGCAGAACTGAAAAGGAGGCCTACAAACCTGACTCAGTTACACCAGCTTTGTCAGGAGGAAAGGGCCAAAATTCAAGGGCCAAACTTATTCTGGGAAGCTTGTGGAAGGCTTCCTGAAACATTTGACCCGAGTGACACAATTTAAAGGCAATGCTACCAAATACCAATTGAGTTATGTAAACTTCTGACCCACTGGGAATGTGATGAAATAAATTATTATATTATTATTATATTATTATAAATCTCTTCTGACATTTCACGTTCTTAAAATAAAGTGGTGATCCTAACTGACCTAAAACAGGGAATTTTTACTTGGATTAAATGTTCAGAATTGTGAAAAACTGAGTTTAAATATATTTGGCTAAGGTGTATGTAAACTTTCGACTTCAAATGTACATGTACAACACCAGGCCATACACCTCAGCTTTCAATGCCCCGAATTCCAAGTATGGACAGCCCTGCCAGTTCATGCAGAGAGAAATTGGCAACGTCCTCAATGCGCCACATCTGAGGGTAGGAGATCACACAGCCTTCCAAGAATTTGCTTTCTCCATCCAATCCTGTTAGGCATGCTGTGGACATTGGAAGGTGACCAGGGTGTTGAGTTCAAGTGTGGTTCACATGGACAGGTTGCTGGGTTTTTGAAATAATTCAGTTTTTTTTGTCCATTTAAAAAAACATCAAATTGATCAGAAATACAGTGTAGTCATTGTTAATGTTGTAAATGACTACTGTAGCTGGAAACGGCAGATTTTTTTTTAAATGGAATATCTACATAGGCATACAGAGGCCCATTATCAGCAACCATCACTCCTCTGTTCCAATAGCACATTGTGTTAGCTAATCCAAGTTTATCATTTTAAAAGGCTAATTGATCATTAGAAAACCATTTTGCAATTATGTTAGCACAGCGGAAAACTGTTGTGCTGATTATAGAAGCAATAAAACTGGCCTTCTTTTGACTAGTTGAGTATCTGGAGCATCAGCATTTGTGAGTTCGATTACAAGATCTTGTACAATGCTGTGTACTACTCCCTTCACAGAACAACGCAAACTGTCTTTAACCAGAGTAGAAAGAGGAGTGGGAGGCTCCTGTGCACAACTGTGCAAGAGGACAAGTACATTAGAGTGTCTAGTTTGAGAAACAGACACCTCGCAAGTCCTCAACTGGCAGCTTCATTAAATAGTACCCGCAAAACGCCAGTCCTAATGTCAACAGTGAGGAGGCGACTCCGGGATGCTGGCCTTCTACTTTTACTGAAGTATGGCAATTAGGTACTTTTTTCACCACAGTGTTCATGTCCTGAGTTCAAGCAGCTGTCAAGGGAAAAGGTTAGGGAGTGGATCTCAGTTCAAGGTCGCTGCTGGAAGTGTGCGAGGAAAATCCCCAAAGGACTGCACCCTCAACAAACCATGCAACACCAGCAAGGAGTTACACCTCATAGTGCTACATGGGGTGATACCACTCGTCTTTATGGTCATTACCTCATCCTATAGTGACAGAGTGGTCAGAACCTCAGTGTTGTTCTGACGGATGGCAAACCATACCCCTTCCTCCAATTGCCATTTAGGCACGCTGCCCTCCTCTAGAACTGCCATCCATGGTGCTTTTATTGGGCAGCAGTGCCACTTGCCTTGATCATCCTCCTACCTGACCCGGACCCAGTCACTCCCAACTTCCTCTTTATCGACAGCTTTCTGCCTCAAGCTTTCTATGCTGACAGTGTTCTCATTGGTCAAGGTGCCATAGCCAAATGGCTGACCATATCTGGGAACACTTCAATCCCTCCTCAGACCAGTGGCCTGTCTGATTCCCTTCCCAGAGGTCAAGGATGACCCAAATTAAACCAGGCCACTTAGAACTAAGAGCAAAACCAGAAGAGACAGCTTATGGAGGCGGCTGTAGCAAATGCTAATTTTTCTACCAATCCTCAATGGTGCGGCCCATGTTAGAGGCTTTTGGGAACTAGAGACCTCTCTATGCTTTGAGTGCACCTGCAATCAATTTCACTTGTTAAATACCTGTGTTCTTTTGTCTTTCAGTTCAGTGGCAAATAATCCATGCCTTGGAAGAACTCTCCAGCATTTATCCCTTTTATTTCCTTTATCTCTGTGTCCAATATCCAACGTGCATAACCCACCATATTGTTTAAATTTTTCCTTTGTTTTGTGTCAGTCAATCTTCATCTAAAGATGCACTGTTGGAAATAGTAGTAGAATGTTTGTATGGATAGCAATATTGGATATACCTTGAAATTAATATATTTTGTAAATGCTTTGGAGGGAATTTATGGTTTAAGAATTCTAAGTTATATGCAATATGATTGTGTGAATTTATTTGGTAATAAAACATTTAAAAAATTGACCTTTATTTAACCAGGTAGGCCAGTAGAGAACAAGTTCTCAATTAAAACTGTAGTAGCCTGCTCATCTTCCTTTTTTCACAGCTGTCACAAATAATTGCTTCTATTTAGTTTTAACATATTTGGTGGGGGCAAGTTTTTTTTAGAAATTATTATTATTTTATCCAATTTCTACAACTCAGAGCAGTTTGTCTCATCCAAATCAAGAAATCCTAAGTACATCTGTGCTCCCATTTGCCCATGTTTTTTTTAAAAAACTATCAAACCATCCTGTGGGATAAGCACATTCATATTTTTTTATTTAACCTTTATTTAGCTAACAAAGTTTTAACCTTTGTTATGTTTCAGTAGAAAATCAGTCACCTTTCACCATTCAACATGCAACATGTGATGTGATTGTTTGGTTCATCTGGACTTTGACCTTTGCTAACAGTGTGTCAGGTGGGCCCAGCATACCTGTGCCCTTGGTTGGAGTGCTCTCTGAGACACTGCGGCAGGCAGCGACCGGGAGTAAAGAGAAGCACTCGAGGAAAAGACAAATTCATCATAAATGAGGTGTGTTGTTTCACTCATGCTTTCAGGCAGTTTACTTCCCCCCTCGCACGGTCCTTCCTCCCTTCTTCTACCCTGACGACCTGAATGGGAGTAGAGGAGACGGAGTCATTCACCCATCTGCTCAAGACTCTGTAGTGCTCCAGGGGACTGGGTTTCTTGTCTATCGTTGTGATTAATTCAGTATAGGGATAAAGGTTGTTATGTGTTGTGTTCACACTTAACACTTAGGAGCTACCTGTAAACATATTGCATTGAACACAATCAACCCACCAATCACCAACAAATGATGGAAAGGGATTCAAGGCATATTATGTCTCATATTCACTTTCCAAAAGTGTCTTCTACTGTCACTGAAAAATGTGACTAAAACACCATAGCATTTCCATTAACAAAGAGAAGCTCCAAAGTATGTCTCTGGCAAAACCTAACCATATGCCCACAAATTGTATCTCCAAATAAATCAATCTCCACCCTATGTCTGCTCAATATAGCTCACATCAATGAGAGGGAGGCAAGGAGGCTACCATTTGGAGTTGATGTATCGATGAGAGGAGAATCAACTAGAAGATACTCTGCTTAAAGTCGTTCCTACCGCTACACACTGTGCTTTTATTAAACCACCATCAGTGCCTTATGCATTATTAAGAGCTGTGGTGTAGCTATAGACCACCAAGCCATTAGTGTGCATGTGTGTGCGTGTGCACGTGTGCATGTGTGTGTATATAAGTCTGTGTGCATATGAGTGTGTTTGTGCATGTGTGTCTCTATTAGATTATCAACCCATTAACCAGAGAAGCTCGGAAATGCATCCAGGAGTACAAAACACTCAAAAATATCTTCTCTCCCTGCTCTTACAAGACACATGCCGGCAGTATTTCCTCTTTTTGAGTTGAGAAGTTAAATGTGTCATTCAAGCCACCTCTGATTTTTCCAACAGCCTCAACACACTCCAATAACGCACAAAGACAAATTTGTTAGGGTAATATATAGATGAAATATCAAAGTATTTATCGGCCGGAGAGTTACGGCCATTCGTTTGACTGCATGGCCCTTGCTATCGGGAAGATGTATGAATGTGTGAGCTTTTAAACGAATCAAGCGACAGAGTTAATTTGGAAGAAAGACCTCTCAAGTGCTGGAAAACAGATATCAGTCTCCACTAGTAAAGACCACAATTGAATGGTTGTGTACATTTGTCAGTCTCAATCTCACTCTCCACTTAATCAGTGTTCTGCACAAAGAAACAGACAGAGTAGCTGTATAAGGCTAACTAAATAGTTTAAATTGTAACAAAAGTAAATTGAATATGTAGTAAGATTGCTCACGATGCAAAGCTGTTAGCTACTACAGCTTCCTATTCCACTAACTGAACCCTATCAGTATAAAGCAGAACACAGTATGAAGCTCACTGTTTGAACACCAAATCGTTGATTCATCAAATCAAAGACCCTCCACCGGTGCAAATCTACACAACGGCTCACTCTCCCCTCTCTATAGGCTTCAGCCCTGTTCATTAGCCAGATACAACAACCACCAGAAAGCCAGAGAGGAGGTAGCTGGATACAAGAGAGGCTTGTGGGGGAAGGAAGAGGGGGAGAATCTCCGGAGGATGGAGATCCAGCCAGCTGGTCCCCGGTAGCAGATAGAGATCCATGTAACCCCCACCCATCCTCCCCACCTCCGTCCCAAGAGGGACATCTAAACCTAGCTCCATTTTCCTGATTACCCATGGGCCCGAGCCACAGCTCCAAATGTTGGGTAGAAGGGATGGGGAGGGATAAGGAAGGATGGGAAGGACGGCTCACAGGCGCAGGAGGTGCAACTGAGTTTGAAAAAAAGCCTGATTAAAAGTTTTAAACGACCTCAGAAGAGAATCAGGGGAATCTGTTGGGGGGATTATGTAGTCCATTTTAGATAGCGCCATCTACTGGAGTTTTGATGATTGTCTTTGATACATGAAGGTTTCTCAATCACACTGTCTAGTCTCAACAAGGACCTTGCTATTTGAGGGCTTCGGGTAAAAGCTAGATGCAGCCTACAAGGAACTCTCTCTCTCTTTGTGTCAACTGATTATTTAAGGACCCAACAAAGAGTACGTTTGACTGGATAATTTATTTGTTTCGAGAGGCTGTTTAATTATAGATGGATTGATTGTCAATTTGACAGATTGATTGACTGACTGACTTGACATCAACTGATCGATTGCTGTGGTTTCACCGACTACACATTTGACTAACTGGATGTTGGCATTAGTAACTAACTGACTGATTGATTAGCTGACTGAGGATCAATGTTGCATCGGTCGACTCCATCTCTGCCTCTCCTGTCCAGGGTGGCCTTGGCTAGGCCGGCGGAGCAGTGTAAGAAGCCGTCCATGAAAGATGGAGCATCATACAGAGAACTGGTCTCTGAGGTCAACTCCAGCTTGGGGAAATCAACACAGAGACACGGAGAAAGACAGTGAGTCTATACTGTAAGTGCAACATCACACACTCAACATAGATGAACATTAAGACCGTGAGTATATGTACACTACCAGCCAAAAGTTTGGACACACCTACTAATTCGAGGTTTTTCTTTATTTTTACTATTTTCTACATTGTAGCAAAATAGTGAAGACATCAAAACTATGAAATAACACATGTGGAATCATATAGTAACCAAAAACGTGTTAAACATATCAAAATATATTTATATTTGAGATTTTTCAAATTCAGCTTTTCAGCTTCATGAGGTAGTCACTTGGAATGCATTTCAAATAACAAGTGTGCCTTGTTAAAAGTTAATTTGTGCAATTTCTTTCCCTCTTAATGCGATTGAGCCAATCAGTTGTGTTGTGACAAGGTAGGGGTGGTAAACATAAGATAGATTTTGTCAAAGAACAGCAAAATAACATGGTCCTTGTCACCATTTGACAACCAGGGCAGGATGGCAGCACAAAATGTCATAAGGATGACCCCAGTGCCCACAAGACATGCAGTTGCCCATGCCCAGGACATCGCCTCAACATTCTACATGTTCATCACACCAGCCATCGAAAAAATAATCCTGGAGGGTTTCCGTAAATTTGGAGACAACAGGAAAAGGATGGATGAGATTGACCTGCGTGCCTACATAGGGCTACTAATCTTAGCGGGTGTGTATAGGTCACAAGGCGAGGTTACATGTAGTATCTGGTATGCAGAGAGTGGAAGGGCGATTTTCTGAAAGACTGAAAGTTTTTCACACTTTCTCAAGAATGCAACGATTTGATAACAGTGAGTCAACCTGCAAAAAGTGTGAGAGAAACTGATGGCCATAAGAGAGGTCTGGGAGAAGTGGGTGGAGCGTCTGCCTTACCTCTACAACCTTGGGCCTGAAGTAACAGTGGATGAGCAACAGGTTCCATTCAGGTACAGTTTAATTTTCATATCTGTAATGTTTTCACTGTTAATTAATTGTATTATGTATTGCTGTAATATCTTTGATTTATGTGAATGTTTTCTGTGACACTGATGCTAATTACTAATAGTAATCTCTTTGTCAAAAGGTTACTGTCCTTTCCGGCAGTATATGCCCAGCAAGCCAGCAAAGTATGGAATCTAGATATGGGTGGCCTGTGAAGCACAATCCAGCTATGCTTGGAAGATGCAAGTCTACACAGGGAAGCCGACCAGTGGAGGCCCGGAGAAGAAGCAGGGGATGCGGGTTGCGCTTGATGTGACAAATGGACTGAGGGGTCACAATGTCACGTGTGACAATTTCTTCACCTCTTATGAACTGAGCCAGCACCTCCTGAAGAGGAAGATCACCATGGTTGGCACAGTTAGAAAGAACAAGCCTGAGCTCCTCCCTACACTGAGAAGCCTTCTCATCAAAGTTTGCCTTCACCCCCATCACCACTCTAGTTTCTTACCTCCCAAAGAGGAACAAGAATGTGGTCATCCTGAGCACACTGCACAAAACGGCTGAGATCAGTGATCATGAGGACAGGAAACCAGCCATCATCCTGGACTACAACCACAACAAAGGAGGCATGGACAACCTAGACAAAGTGATTGGAATGTACAGCTACAAGAGGATGACTGCATCATCTTCCATAACATCATTGATGTGTCCTCATACAATGCCTTCATGCGATGGAACAAGATCAACCCTACCTGGATGCCTGATAAGCAGAAATAGAGGAGGGTGTTCCTGGAGCAGTTGGGAAAGGAACTTGTAACCCCACACATTCAAAGAAGGGAGCGCCCCCCGCACAGCAGCCTCTGCAGAGCTTGTGAAAGCTGTTCAGGGGGCTGAATCTTGTCCTGATCCACCTGAGGCTGCAGCTGGTGCAGGCAAGAGGAGGAGTTGCCAATTCTGGCCCCCAAAGAAGGACTGTAAAACAAATACTTTGTGCTGCACATGTGAGAAATACATCTACAAAGTCCATGCACACACATGAGCATACTGTCCTACATTTGCTAATTAGAGTTGATTGATTTATGTTCTTCACTTTTTTGTTTTGTATCTATTATCTTATTTGTATTTATTGTTGTTGTTTATACACCTTCTGTGGGAGGCCAATGGTTAAAACATGGGAGAAGACTAGTATTTTGTAGTTGATCTCCTCATTGTACAGTATATAAGAATATATCACTATGTTGCCAAAGACAGTTATTGTTTCCCTTCAATAAAATGCATTCAAAACTACTTTCTGCACATTTTTGCTACTTTCTTATGCTATACTAGTGCATTTTAAAACATTTATGTTTACACCTATGCAGTACCTTTAGCAATAATAATAATAATATTAATAATAGTAATAAACCTCAACTTTAGTAAAGAAAACAAATATGACAGCTGTGTTGAAATACAAATGAGTGGTGTCCACTGATCAAATGCCGTCTTTCTGCATTGTGAAGAGGGAAAACCCAGATATTCACAAAGTTTGGGATGAATAACAGGTTGTTTCTTCATGCAAAATAGATTTGTGTTTTAAAATTAAATTAAGCTGCTTTATTTTAGGGGTTTAGTGAAGGCAGGTAATGTTTTACCTTTGGGACAAGGGGAGTTAAGACTATACAAGATTTAAGACATATTTTAGTCAGGCCGATCACATCAAGATTATGACAAGTGATTAGTTAATTGACTAACTGCCTTGGAAGTGAGGGATCTAACATTAAGTAGCCCTATTTTAACATGTGAGATATCACAATATATTTAAATAATGACAGGAATGGCGGAGGTCTTTATTCCTGTGAGATTGCTAAGGCGAACTCCGCCTTGTAGTTTTTCCCAACCTAGATCGAGGCACAGACACGGTCTCAATGGGGATAGCTGAGCTGACTACACTGACTGTGCTAGTGGCAGACTCCACTAAGCAGGCAGGCTGGCTATCTCATTGTGGAGCTAGAGGAGTTAGAGCCCTGTCTATGTTCATAGATGAGAGCACCCCTCCAGCTAGGATGGAGTCCGTCACTCCTCAGCAGGCCAGGCTTGGTCATGTTTATGGGTGAGTCCCAGAAAGAGGGCCAATTATCTACACATAATATATTTTGGGAGGGGCAGAAAACAGTTTTCAACCAGCAATTGAGTTGTGCTGTGCTGTAGAGCTCACCACTCCCCCTAACTGGGAAGGGGCCATAGAAATTACTCGATGCCGACATCTTTCTAGCTGATTTACACACTGAAGCTATTTTGTGCTTGGTGACCTCTGACTGTCTCATCCCAACATCGTCAGTTCCGACGTGGATAACAATATCCCTATACTCTCTACACTCGCCAGTTTTAGCCTTAGCCAGCACCATCTTCAGATTAGTCTTAACGTCAGTAGCCCTGCCCCCTGGTAAACAGTGTATGATTGCTGGATGATTATTTTTAAGTCTAATACTACGGGTAATGGAGTCACAAATGACTAGGGTTTTCCATTTGTCAGAGCAAATGGTGGGAGGCTTTGGCAGCTCAGAAACCGTAATGGTTGGAGGAGAGACCAGAGAAGGTTCGGCCTCTGGCTCTGACTATTTGCTAAATGGGGAGAACCGGTTGAAAGTTTCGACGGCTGAATGAGCGACACCAGTTGCGCATTCCGACAGCATTTCCTTCCAGAAGCCATGAGAAAAAGCTGCAGGGAATTTATACTATCTGTATGCATTGGTGGCACAGACACTGTTTCATCCTTTCTTACACTTAAATTAACCTTGCCTAACGATTGCGTATGAAGCTGGGCTTGCAGCACGGCTATCCTAAGGCGATAGTTCTCCTGTGTATTAGAAGTACAGCGACTGCAATTAGATAATTAATTAGAGTAATGTTAATGATACTACTTCGGCTGGTGGAAGCCTGTAGAACCATGTCCAGATAAAGCATTCGGGGTGACAAAGTTTAAAGAAAAAAGTTAAGCGAGGGAAAAATAAAAGTATAAAATGGTTATAAAAAACTGGAAAGTAAAAACCATAAAGTTGGCAGGTAGCAAAGTAACGTTAGAAACAAAGTAGCAACAAACTGCACATCAGCACATAAACATGTCCACAAGTTGTGACAGTCACATCTCAACTTCAACTGTTCAGAGTAGACTGTGTGAACAGGCCTTCATAGTTGAATTGCTGCAAAGAAACCACTACTAAAGGACAACAATAATAAGAAGAGGCTTGCTTGGTCCAAGAAACACGAGCAATGGACATTAGGCCAGTTGAAATTTGACCTTTTGTCTGATGAGTCTAAATTTGAGATTTTTGGTTCCAACCGCCGTGTCTTTGTGAGATGCAGAGTAGGTAAACGAATGATCTCTGCATGTGTGGTTCCCACTGTGAAGCATGGAGGAGGTGGTATGATGTGTGGGGGTTGTTTGCTGGTGACACTATCTGTGATTTTATTTCGAATTCAAGGCACACTTAACCAGCATGGGTGCCACAGTATTCGTCAGTAATAAGCCATCCCATCTGGTTTCCGATAGTGGGAGTATCATTTGTTTTTCAACAGGACAATGACCCAAAACACACCTCCAGGCTGTGTAAGAGCTACAGTGCCTTGCGAAAGTATTCGGCCCCCTTGAACTTTGCAAACTTTTGCCACATTTCAGGCTTCAAAAATAAAGATATAAAACTGTATTTTTTTGTGAAGAATCAACAACAAGTGGGACACAATCATGAAGTGGAACGACATTTATTGGATATTTCAAACTTTTTTAACAAAAATTGGGCGTGCAAAATTATTCAGCCCCCTTAAGTTAATACTTTGTAGCGCCACCTTTTGCTGCGATTACAGCTGTAAGTCGCTTGGGGTATGTCTCTATCAGTTTTGCACATCGAGAGACTGACATTTTTTCCCATTCCTCCTTGCAAAACAGCTCGAGCTCAGTGAGGTTGGATGGAGAGCATTTGTGTACAGCAGATTTCAGTTCTTTCCACAGATTCTCGATTGGATTCAGGTCTGGACTTTGACTTGGCCATTCTAACACCTGGATATGTTTATTTTTGAACCATTCCATTGTAGATTTTGCTTTATGTTTTGGATCATTGTCTTGTTGGAAGACAAATCTCCGTCCCAGTCTCAGGTCTTTTGCAGACTCCATCAGGTTTTCTTCCAGAATGGTCCTGTATTTGGCTCCATCCATCTTCCCATCAATTTTAACCATCTTCCCTGTCCCTGCTGAAGAAAAGCAGGCCCAAACCATGATGCTGCCACCACCATGTTTGACAGTGGGGATGGTGTGTTCAGCTGTGTTGCTAATACGCCAAACATAACGTTTTGCATTGTTGCCAAAAAGTTAATTTTTGGTTTCATCTGACCAGAGCACCTTCTTCCACATGTTTGGTGTCTCTCCCAGGTGGCTTGTGGCAATTGTGACAACTGATTGTTGTCCTATGGACAGAGTCTCCCACCTCAGCTGTAGATCTCTGCAGTTCATCCAGAGTGATCATGGGCCTCTTGGCTGCATCTCTGATCAGTCTTCTCCTTGTATGAGCTGAAAGTTTAGAGGGACGGCCAGGTCTTGGTAGATTTGCAGTGGTTTGATACTCCTTCCATTTCAATATTATCGCATGCACAGTGCTCCTTGGGATGTTTAAAGCTTGGGAAATCTTTTTGTATCCAAATCCGGCTTTAAACTTCTTCACAACAGTATCTCGGACCTGCCTGGTGTGTTCCCTGTTCTTCATGATTCTCTCTGCGCTTTTAACGGACCTCTGAGACTATCACAGTGCAGGTGCATTTATACGGAGACTTGATTACACACAGGTGGATTGTATTTATCATCATTAGTAATTTAGGTCAACATTGGATCATTCAGAGATCCTCACTGAACTGCTGGAGAGAGTTTGCTGCACTGAAAGTAAAGGGGCTGAATAATTTTGCACGCCCAATTTTTCAGTTTTTGATTTGTTAAAAAAGTTTGAAATATCCAATAAATGTCGTTCCACTTCATGATTGTGTCCCACTTGTTGTTGATTCTTCACAAAAAAATACAGTTTTATATCTTTATGTTTGACGCCTGAAATGTGGCAAAAGATCGCAAAGTTCAAGGGGGCCGAATACTTTCGCAAGGCACTGTATTTGACCAAGAAGGAGAATGGTGGAGTGCTGCATCAGATGACCTGGCCTCCACAATTACCCAACCTCAACCCAATTGAGATGGTTTAGGATGAGTTGGACCGCAGAGTGTAAACATTTTTGGGGTTACTACATGATTCCATATGTGTTATTTCATAGTTTTGATGTCTTCACTATTATTGTACAATGTAGAAAATAGTACATTTTTTTTCTAGAAAAACCCTGGAATTAGTAGGTGGGAAGGGAAGGAAGACTATTGATAAAGATGAACAAACCAAAAATAACTCACCCATCGTTGTTTTTTTGGATTGCATCCAACTTTATTTCAATACTTCTGCTTATTGGTATTTTCTTTATATGCGTACTGTTCCTGCAAAGCACCTTGGGATGCTTTTGAGTCCCTCCTCAGGAGCCTATTGATGACACTAATCCCAGCTGTGCCTCTCTATTTAAATATCTACCTTTTTACTTCAAAATTTATTTTCTGGCACACTCATTTATTCATATATTTATTCCTGTCTCTCCATCATGTAGTCCCAAGGTTTTTCGCACAAGGTGTTTCATTAAAGTTTGGAGGCAGAGTGAAAACTTTCGAGCCTCTTGAAAAATGAGAAGTGTTCCTCAATTCCGCCTCTTTCTCTCTCTCTCTCTCTCTCTTTCACTCTCACTCCTTTTATTTTCTCATTCTCTCTCACTGTCTCTCGCTACTTTTAAGAGCTCCCCATGTTCCTCCGTATCTTTCTCAAATTCAATTAGCTCCAATGCTTGGGTTAAATATTGTTTTCACTGTAGATTCTGAGTCTCCATTGACTACTCACTGATGTGTATCTCACACAGGCATTGTCCAATTGAAGCTTCCAATTATGCTCAAAGTAAACCCAAAGGGGATCAATACCCATCAATGTTTGTCAGGTAAACAACAACATAACAACAAACAAGGCTTTAGCTACTGTAACATACTCAGTGTTTACTAGATCTGATAGCACCAATGCCAATAGAGCTGCTTAGTAAGATACCCTGTGTTTGACTGTGTGTTTGGACCTTTCAACAGTCCCTTTGGGCCCCTTAGATGACACTGTATAGCACTGGCTCAGTAGCTTGGTCCTGTTGTTTGTGGCAGTCACAGCCCATCTCTCAGCTGTGCTGATTGGCTAACTCCCCAGTGAGGGCGGTGACATGACAGAGTGCTCAATTAGCTGTAGGGAGGGTCGGCATGGTAACTGTTGTGTACCAATCCCAAACCACAAAAGTCTTTCTGTGACACTGGCCTTTGGAACAGGACACTGTGATGACATCCGCACGCACATGCACACACATATACACACACACACAGACACTGCTCTGGCCTTGTAAAAAGTATGGCTTGGCAACTTCCAGGAGGGCTTAAAAACGCAAGGGGAATCAAGGAGTCTAAACGCACCTAGGTACACAGAGACACACCTAGACACACAGACATTGAACACCCCATCATGCCCCCCTTGTCCCTTGCCAATACACACACACACGAACACACTCACGCTTACATAGGTGTTACTGTGTTAGCTCTTCCTGGGAACAGCTCCCAGTGACCCCATCATGACCCCCTAACGAGCTGAGGGGGTTAGCTAGGGGACAGACAAAGGTGTGTGTGTGTTAAACAACAACAAACAAACAAGCACCTCTACACTGTCATTAATAACGCTGTGGGGAAGGGAGTAGGGAGATTAAAAGACACACCTGTTTGTTTGGTGCATGTGTTTATTTTTTATTACCCAGAGAATGCAGGATGCATTTTCTATGTGGCTGGAGATATGAGGCATCAGGGATAATAATAAACATTTTGTGGTGTTTCTCTTAAAGGCAAGGGGATGGTTGTCAGGGGAAAGAGTCAGAATCAAAGATTTTAAATCAGTTGTTTTCTGTAGGCCTAATAATGTACTTTGCTTTTAACATGTCTGTCTCCAGTGGTGCTAAGGTATCACCATTAGGCTTGTAACTAACTATAATAGATATTGACTGAAAAATAACTACAACTAAAATTATAGAATCTTCCAAAAATGTGAACAAAAAAAGAAGGGAACCGCTGCTAAGGCACACAATAGTAGATTTTGGTAGACGGAAGGTGCAAAAAGGTAGTCATCAAAAAGAAAGGAGGACCAAGGCACTGTTCATATAATTAATTAAATTGCCTTCATTTGTAAGGCATGTTCAATGGAAACCAAGTTTAAGAACTGACGTTTTTCGGCTGCATGGCCTTCGTCAGGGAGAACAAAGATATAATAATAAGATGTCCTCTTATGTACAGCTTTTTCCAATCAACCCTAATTTGAAGATGGAGTGGTTACAGAATTAATTGGACAACACCTAGAAGCAATACTATTCTAATTAAAAAGTGAAATACTATAGATATGTTATCAAGGCTAGAAGTTCAGAACCCCTAGAAAGGTAGTTCTAACCTTGAATATGACTGGGCAAAGTGTTAAGACTAGGAGACCCATCTATTTTACAGTACACTAGAAGACAGCAAACATACTTGAACGTTTTTACAAACACAGTTTCATTCACTTTCAATAACGCAAAAAGTTCACCATGCATGACCTTCTCATTACTAAGTAGTGTGGAGTTATCCTCCCTGTTTCCCACACAGTAAATGAGTAAAACAGTAGTCAACATTTATCCATAGTCAAAAATACAGTTCTGATAAATGTAACAGCTGTATAACTATTTAAGACACTCATATGTGTGTCATATATAATATATATATATATATATATTAGATATATTTATATATATATTATATATATTTCTAATATAATTTATAATATATATATATATTATATATATTTATAATATATATAATGTATAATATATATATATTTAAAATATATATATAGATAGATATATATATATATATACACACACACACATATGAGTGTCTTAAATGGTTATACACACACACACACACACACACACTCTACCATTCAAAAGTTTGGGGTCACTTAGAAATGTCTTTGTTTATGAAAGAAAAATACATTTTTTTGTCCATTAAAATAACATCAAATTGATCAGAAATACAGTGGAGACATTGTTAACCCTTTCATGCGTGAGTTCCAAATATATGTTTATGCACGTGATGTTAGAGAGTTCCCTCCATTACAGAATGTTATTGTTACTCAACAGTACATAACAGTGCTGCCCTATTTATAGGCTGTTTTCAACTTGTCAATTTCAAAACATGTTCTAACAAGTTTCTTATTTTCTAAGAACAGTTTGAATTGAGGTGTGTTCCATCTCATTCATTCACATAAAAGTAGTTATTTTTACTTTTGCGGACCAATTAATTTTTTGGACATTTCTGACCCGGACAAAATTCCCCAAACGCTTCCCAATTGTTTGTGCAGTGCAAGACATTTACTCATCTCCCGTCCTGCACACACGTGTTCACATTTTCCATCTGTTGCCTGCTTCGCAGTCATGGTTGTTTTCGTTACCAATAATAACTTTGGAAATGTGTGTGTTTCTATCAAAGTAAGTGCCTTATTACGTTATAATAGTTTCTGCATATTGTGTTATACCGTTTCTACTGTAGCATAATCTTTTTGTGTATATTCCTTATAACCGTGGACATGCGAGGTAAAGTTACTCATTTCATATCCTTTATGGTGATATACTCTATGCTTAGATAGCTAGCTAAATTATTCTATTAGCTCTGGAAAACAATGCTAATTGCGTCAGAGAAGTATTAGCATGTGTTGTACTTTGAAGCTAGCGTCAATTCAGACACCCAGGTTCAAATCCAGACTGTGTTTCTATCAAAGTAAGTACCTAATTGCATTATAATAGTTTCTGTATGTTGTGATATACCATTTCTACTGTAGCTCACTGTGTATGGAGCATATTATATTTGTGTATATTCCTTATAACCGCGGACACGCAAGGTAACGTTACTTATTTCATAACCTTTATGGTGTTATATTCAATCATGCTTATGTAGCTAGCTACATTCTTCTATTAGCTCTTTTAAACAATGCTAAATGTGTAAGAGAAGTATTGGCTTGTGGTATTTTGAAGCTACCCTGGAAAAATAGAAAAATATATTCTTATACCTCTTAGTCATTTTCTGAGTGCATTCCATAAAGCTCTTCATCATGTCCACCTTATCTACTGTCCCGGGTTTGAGGTTAGAGTCAAGCACGCAGTCTAGTTTGATTTGTCTCTCTCCCATCAGGTGGTCCACCTTCCCTGTGGCTAACATGGTTGCTGTATGGACAGTGGAGAGGACATGGATGTCTCATTTGTTCTACAACTTTACTTACTGTCAGTTGTTGACATTTCTTATTTGTATAATGGGTCATTTAGGATGGCAGTAGCATTGTTGATGAAATGCAGTCATCGCAGCAGACCTAGGAAACAGTCTTGGGAAAAGAGGGTGGCAAAGAAGGGAGTTGCAAAACGTAGGATCTGCGCTCCATTATTCTCTTAGGGAGTTTTTTCTTTACTATCCCCATGAGAAGAACTGTCACCAGTAAGGTATACATTTCACTAATTGTGGATGCCCCCCCCCCCACTCCTGGCTCTTTCTTCTCCTGTAGCTCCAAGACATAGCAATTGGTCTCTGCTATGTCTCCCACCAGTCCCTCTGTCAGAAACAACTTGTAGCACTCTGCCTCAGCTGAAATGGCAAGGGGCGTTGCACTCCAGACTGGACTCATCAAAGAAAACAGCAGGGCCAGGAGGGGTGAAAGACATTGCTAATACTACAATTTAGCTCACCAGCTAGGTACAAAAACAACAATACTGAATGGCTCAGAGTGGGAGTGAGAGGTTATGTAATTGACTGCCTGCACACACCATTTGTATCAATAAATCACTATCAGAAAATGTTTTGTGTGGTAATTATAGACACATTTCCTTTTTTTTTTTTTTATTTCAGGTCCCGGTGATAAATCATGCATTCCGATTCTTGCATAGATTGTAATGGACAAATAGAATGTGTGTAAAATACTTTTTTGAAGGTTGTACTGATTATGATGAGCTAAGCTAATTCCAGCTATGTGTGGAGCCATGTTTGTTGACAAACAATGCATTCTTGGTTTCACGTAATCGTCTGTCGGACCAAAGATGCTATAACAAAATGAGGTGAGTAAGGGTTCACACATTTTTTGAGAACTTCAGGAAGTGAATGGTGGGATGTGAACTATGGTAAACGACCCACCCCTTCAACATCCATACTATAAACAGACTCATCTTGTCTTCTTTTTTTATCTTTGGTTTCTGTGAGGAAAAAAGCATGGCTACGCCCTGAAACAAATTATCGTCGGATTACTTTGGATTTCTAGAAAGTGTTTTACTCAATTATTTTGATCAATGGTGAGCTCACCAGTGATGTGACTAATTCTAAATAGTAATTGCTATTATCTAAATCATATTGTAGTTTATGTCAGCCGAGAGTTAGAAAATATGACCTCTTGTGTTGCGTCAAGCTTTCCTCAGTTAGCGCTAGGACAAATGCAACCTACATTTTTTCAGGTTAGGATGATTGTGTTATGCTATAGATGCATCTGTGAATATCTGAACATTGCATCAAACATAAACTGCTCACATTTTGTACATATATTTGTAAGGACTGTGTTTGTGTAAATATTTTATGAAAAATGTGTAGCCAGCTCAAATGCTGATTGTTGCTTCATACGAAACTGTCCGTTCTAAATAAGCATTCTATTCACACGGGTGTGATCGTACGCTTCAGGGACCACTGTAGATCTATCACACCTGTGTGATGGTATGTGTGAAAGGGTTAATGACGTAAATGACTATTCCAGCTGGATTTTTTATGTAATATCTTCATAGGCAAACTGGCACTAACCAGAATAGAAAGAGGAGTGGGAGGCCCTTGTGCACAATTGAGCAAGAGGACAAGTACACTAGAGTGTCTAGTTTAAGAAACAGACGCCTCACAAGTCCTCAACTGGCAGCTTCATTAAATAGTACCCACAAAACACCAGTCTCAATGTCAACAGTGAAGAGGTGAACCCCGGGATGTTGGCCTTCTAGGCAGAGTTCCTCTGTCCAATGTCTGTGTTCTTTTGCACATATTAATATTTTATTTTTATTGCCAGTCTGAGAAATTGCTTTTTCTTTGTAACTCTGGCTAGCATCCCGGAGTTGCCTCTTCACTGTTGACATTGAGACTGGTGTTTTGCGGGTCCCATTTAATTTTAATACCGCTGCCAGTTGAGGACTTGTGAGGCGTCTGTTTCTCAAACTAGACACTCTAATGTATTTGTCCTCTTGCTCAGTTGTGCACCGGGTCCTCCCACCCCTCTTTCTATTCTGGTTAGAGCCAGTTTGCACTGTTCTGTGAAGGGAGTAGTACACAGCATTGAACGAGATCTTCAATCACTCAATCAATAATTCAATTCAAACAAACGATTTATCAATCATTTTCCCATTTTTTTTATCAACTGTAACTAGTCACCTCCATTACTACTGCAGACACTACCACCAACTTGTACATGTTCAGGCTATCTTAACTTAAAATTATTTTTTATCTTTTATTAACTATAACTACATAAATGTGCATACATTTTCATTAAATAATCCACCAACAGTAAGTCTTGAACAGTCAAAGCTACATACACCAAGTCATCCTTCATGTCATACAGGCCCTAGCTTTGTCACACCTGGACTACTGCCCAGCTGTGTGGTCATGTGCAGCAGAGGGACATAGGTAAATTGCAGTAGGTCCAAAAAAAAGCATCACGTATCTTAGATGTACACAATGAGGACAAGTGTCAGTAACATGCATGTCAATCTCTCCTGGCTCAAAGTTGAGGACAAATTGACTGCATCATTATTATTATTCTTTGTGCGAGGTATTGATGTGTTTAAGGTACTGAACTGTCTGTTCAAGCAGTTGGCACACAGTTCAGAATCAGACACTCATCAGTACAACACAAGACATGCAACCAGAGGCTGGGAAATGCACAGTATTGCATAGAGCCGAGGCTGGGAAATGCACAGTATTGCATAGAGCCATAACTACATGGAACTGCCACCCCAGGTACAGTTGAAGTCGGAAGTTTACATACACCTTAGCGAAATACATTTATTCCTGACATTTAATTTGAGTAAAAATGAACTTTCTTAGGTCAGTTAGGACCACCACTTTATTTCTTTGCTAAGAAATTAATTATTCTATTGTGGGCCTCTAATAACCCTCCTACATTTAAAATGTGGATTACCAGATTGTTGACTTTCTCCCTCTTGAAAAGCTCACTTATGTCCTCCACAAGAGACAGCCCAAGTTTGATAGACTCTGGTCTCCACTATTCAACTATATTTCAAACTGGACAGAGTGTACGGGGTGATTAGGGAAATGAGCAGATACATGTTGTGTAAGGTGCTGTAAAATCTAAAAACTAATTATTGGCTCGTCGTCTCAGGGAAAGCTAGAAATAGCTAATAAGAACCTTGATAGTGCTGCTGCAAGTCTTATACTGTACACCTGTTCTGAAAGGCCCCAGGGTCTATAACACCACTAAACAAGGGGCACCACCAAGCAAGTGGCACCATGAAGACTAAAGAGCTCTCCAACTGGTCAGGGACATAGTTGTGGAGAAGTACAGATTAGGGTTGGGTTATAAAAACATATCAGAAACTTTGAACATCCTACGGAGCACCATTATGTCCATTATATAAAAAATTAAAGAATATGGCACCACAACAAACCTGCCAAGAGAGAGCTCCCACCAAAGCTCACAGACCAGGCAAGGAGGGCATTAATCAGAGATGCAACACAGAGACCAAACATAACCCTGAAGGAGCTGCAAAGCTCCACAGCGGAGATTGGAATATCTGTCCATAGGACCACTTTAAGCCATACACTCCACAGATCTGGGCTTTACTTAACCTCTCTAGGGTAGGGGGCAGCATTCGGAATTTTGAATAAAAAGCATGCCCAAATTAAACGGCCTGCTACTCGGGCCCAGAAGATATGATATGCATATAACTGGTAGATTTTGATGGAAAACACTATAAAGTGTCCAAAACTGTTAAAATAGTGTCTGTGAGTATAACAGAACTGATTTAGCAGGCGAAAAGCTGAGAAAAATCCATTCAGGAAGTATTTTTTTTTTTGTTTTGTTTTTTTCTATTCAATGCCGTTACAGTATCCATTGACTTAGGACTCCATTTGCAGTTTCTATGCCTTCCACTAGATTTCAACAGTATTTAGAAATCGTTTCAGGCTTGTATTCTTATAAATGAGGGAGTAAGACCAGTCTGAACGAGTGGACCCTAACGTGTAGCAAAGCTTTTTCAGGCGCATGTGCATTTCTTGTTTACCTTTTATATTGACAACGTTATTGTCTGGTTGAAATATTATAGATAATTTAGGCTAAAAAACAACCTGAGAATTGAATATAAACATCGTTTGACATGTTTCTATGAACTTTATGGATAAAATTTGGATTTTTTTGTCTGATTTGTTTTGAATGAGTTTGAGCCTGTGGATTACTGAAGAAAACACGCTAACAAAACTGAGGTTTTTGGATATAAAGAGACTTATTTACTCAATAAATGTCTTCTGATTGCCACCATATGAAGATCATCAAAGATAAGGGATTAATTTTATCTCTATTTCTGAGTTTTGTAACGCTTCTGCTTGGCTTGGTTAATAATTTGTCAACTGGGCAATGTCATGGGCTAGGTATGTTCTGGGCTAGGTATGCTTTCGCCGAAAAGCATTTTATAAATATGACACTGTGTTTGGTTTAACAAGAAGTTCATCTTTAAACCTATGTAAAATCTGTTTTGTTTTCAGAATTTTTACAATGAATTTGGCGCTTTGCAACCTCACTGGATGTTGGCCAGGTGGGACGCCCACGTACCCTAGAGAGGTTACGAGTGGCCAGAAAAAAGCCATTGCTTCAAGAAAAAAATAAGCAAACACCAAGCGGGAGACTCCCCAAACATATGGAGGAAGGTACTCTGGTCAGATGAGACCAGAATTAAGCTTTTTGGCCATTGAGGAAAACGCTATGTCTAGCGACAACCCAACACCTCTCATCACCCTAAGAACACCATCCCTATGGTGGTGTTAACATCATGCTGTGGGAATGTTTTTCATCGGCAGGGACTGGGAAACTGGTCAGAATTGAAGGAACAATAGACGTCGCAAAATACAGGGAAATTATTGAGGAAAACATTAAATATTTCAGTCTTCCAGAGATTTGAGACTGGGACGGAGGTTCACCTTCCAGCAGGACAATGACCCTAAGCATACTGCTAAAGCAACACTCGAGTGGTTTAATGGGAAACATTGAAATGTCTTGGAATGGCCTAGTCAAAGCCCAGACCTCAATGCTATTGAGAATCTGTGGTATGACTTAAAGAATGCTGTACACCAGCGGACCCCGTCCTACTTGAAGGAGCTGGAGCAGTTATGCCTTGAAGAATGGGCAAAATCCCAGTGGTTACATGTGCCAAGCTTATAGAGACATACCTCAAGAAACCTGCAGCTGCAATTGTTGAAAAAGGTGGCTCTACAAAGTATTGGCTTATGGGGGCGGGGGGGGGGGGGGGGTGACTAGTTATGCACGCTCAAGTTCTGTCTTATTTCTTGTTTGTCACACAATACAAAATATTTTGCATCTTAAAACTTCTTCGGGTTAGGGGTCAGCATTTTCACTGTTGGATGAATAGCGTGCCCAAATTCAACTGCCTGCTACTCATCCCCAGAATATAATATATGCATAATTGGATAGAAAACACTGAGGTTTCTAAAACTGTTTGAATCATGTCTGTGAGTATAACATAACTTATTTAGCAGGCGAAACCTCGAGGAAAACTATTCAGATTTTTTGTTGTTGTTGAGGTCACTGTCTTTTCAATGAGGTTTCATGGGGAATCCTGATTTCTAATCGACGTTCCTGCAGTTCCTACCGCTTCCACTGGATGTCACCAGTCTGTAGAAATTGGTTAAGGTTTTTCCTTTGTGTAATGAAGAAGTAGCACAGCTCAGAACGAGAGTCACTTCATGTGTACTTTTTGATAGAGGCGCGTGACCAGAAAAGTAGTGTCAGTTTGTATTCCTCCTGTATTGAACACAGATCATCCCGTCTTCAATTTGATCGATTATTAACATTTAAAAATACCTACAGTTGTATTACAAAAGTAGTTTCAAATGTTTTGGCAAAGTTTAGAAGTAACTTTTGAGATATTTTGTAGTGACGTTGCGCGTTGGAAGCAATGTTTTTCTGGATCAAACGCGCCAAATAAATGGACATTTTGGATATATATGGACGGAATTAATCGAACAAAAGGACCATTTGTGATGTTATGGGACATATTGGATTGCCAACAAAAGAAGTTTGTCAAAGGTAAGGCATAAATTATTTTTATTTCTGCGTTTTGTGTCGCACCGGCAGGGTTGAAATATGCTATTCTCTCATTGTTTACTGTTGTGCAATCATACCTTAAGGGAACATTTTGACATTTGCTGTATGGTTAGTGAGAAAGTCCATTTTGCAAATGTACGGTCCCTTACGTACACGTCCGAAAACGTTTGTAAAATTCGCGGTTGGCGTCGGGCCGTGCGGTAGGGCCGGACCTACCGGGAAGTCATCAAACAAACTTTCTCGGACATTCGGTTTCCGTTTCATAAAATAATCACATTTTGGTCATTTTTCCGCTGTCCCGGAAATTCCCACAAGAGGGCATAAGCAATCATATTGCAATTGTACAAAACATCACGAATCACGACGGGGCCTTATCTCCAAAACTGAAAATATTTCGAAGCCGAAACTTGGTGAGCGTAGGTTTGGCATAATGGGAAGTTGGCCCCGAACAAGATGGCATCTAGGCCTCAACGGTTTTTGCGTTATGGCCATTTCTCTGGGATTAAAGGTCCAAAATGAAAATAGAGAAATTATTTTTCCACTTCACGTCAAAGTCAAGGAGCCTCCGGTGTCAATAAAAAAAGAACCAGCCATTTATCTATCGTCATTTAAGAGAAATCGTACAATGACAAATTGGTGATGTTCAAAGATAGGTGTTTTTTTTTTAACAGTTACAGATCCAGTTGTTCAAAGATAGGTGTTTTTTTTTTCAACAGTTACAGATCCAGTTGCAGGGTGTTCATACAAATCTTTTTAAAGTGTGCTGCGGAGCTCTGTGATTTTCTATGATTTTCTGAAATAACACACACTCACTAAACCCTCTGTAAATAACTCCGTTCTTAACGTATAGACTTAAAACTCAGGATTCTGTAAAGGCATACCCCAATCAGGATATGAGTTTATTTATAGCTTCCTGTGCCAACCGGAAGTGCCTTAAATGGTGTCATAGTGGCTGTTTCCAAGGGTTAAAAAGGTCAGATCTTTTCAAAACTTCATATGTGTGATTAGGCAACCTCCATGAACTGTAAGTCAGTCATTTCTCCCAACAGATGTCAAAGAAAAGCTCTCTCACACACACACAGCAAGGATGGAGTGAAAAGGTGTGGTGCTTAAAGACACAGAGAGCAGGCAATTGCATTACCATAATCTCTAGGCCGTGCCCAGTTCAACGAGATATCCCGCTTGACCGTAGCTCGCTCGGTCTAAGCGCAGCGACCATTAGAAAAGTAGGCCCAAAATGAAGCCTGCACCACAACGTCATTTGCTTTTGGGTGACAGCGGAGGAACCGTTAGGTTTAGAATTACAATTCAACCACAGGAATGTTCCTAAGGTCCTCCTGATCTTTGCAAGCCTACCCTTGACTGTGTGGCATTAACCCTTAACAGTAAAACAGGGTTTTTTGATCTCACAGATTACAATGACTTCTCTCCCCATAGGAATACATTGCCTGCACCCCTCATTTCAACCTCAGGCCTATGTGGGTTATGAATGCCTTATGAACCTGTCTTCGATAAAAGTCAATCAGGCCACTATGAGATCTACCTGTGTCGATTCTAAGCTTCCTGGACCAACCGTAAGTGGTTAAAATCACCCTAAAAGTGTTCAACCCTGTGTAAATCAGTCAGTTCTTAACGTAATGACTTAAAACTCAGGATTGTGTAAAAGCATACCCCAATGAGGATGTGTGACTTATAGCTTCCTGTGCCAACCGGAAGTGCCATAATTGGTGTCTCAGGGGCTGTTTTGAAGGGTTAAAAAAGTCAGATCTGTCCAAACTTCATATGTGTGATTAGGCAACCCCCATGAACTGTAAATCAGTCATTTTTCCCATAAAAGTTTAAAGGTAAACTAAATCACACACACACACAGCTTGGAAGGAGGGACCAATTGGGGTGCGTAGAGACATACACTGCCTGCATTAGTTAACCTTGTTGGAACTTTTAAAGAACCGTCAGACCTAGAGTTCCGAAACTTTAGAAACCTGTTCTAGACCTCAGGTCGATAGTGCATGGTGAGTTAGGTGGCTCTAGAAGGTTCTCGGACCGAGAAACAGCCTTGTACATTTGCAATGACTTCAATTAATTTTTGCATCACGAAAATGACGACATTTAGAAATGTCCCAGGGTCGCAAGACTATGTGCATTACGACCGCCTTGGCCCATATAGACGGACCCCAACGTTTCTGTCCGATAGCTCATTCAAGGACTCCGTAGCAAGTCATGGAAAAAAGTGCATTTTCAGCACCAATTAGGGTTTTGCTCGGGCACCAAATGACCTATCGAGCCGAAACTTGGGATTCGGGGTTGCCTCAGCTAGACCTACACATGACATCTGACCTGGACCCGCAGCTGGAATGTAACTACGTGTTTTACAGTTGTTTTAGGGTTTGAACCAAAGGCGTTGTGAATTTTGGGCCAGCTCTGAAGTATGTGATAGTTGGCTACTAAACGAGTTGGAAAAAGTGGGTTTGGTGTCAGTTTGTATCAGTTTGGTGTCAAAATGATATCTAATTGACTGATGGACGGTGACTTGCTGGTGACTCTTGTCCATTTGCAATATGTTTAAACAGTGAGGTACCATCACCAAAGTGACGGTCTAAAATCAATCCTAACGAGCGATTGAGATGAACCAGAATCACTGCCCAGCCATCCCGAGTTCATCGGGCCAGTCAATTTCATATTCCTGCAGGATTTTTATAGCATGACAAATTTGTGATGGTACATGCCCATTGAACCATATTGCAAATGCACGGTGACTTTGCAAAAGTGAGAAAACATAAACAAATGGACATAATGAAATCAACACAACGAGCGATGGAGAAGACCCACTATCAATGCCCTGCCATCCTGTGTTCATCAGGTCAGTCAATTTTGCAATTCTGCATGATTTTTGAGCATGACAAATTCGTGATGGTAAATGCCCATTGAAACATATTGCAAATGCACGTGCATTTGCAATATGATTCAATAGTGAAAAAAACATCACCAAATGGACATGATGAAATCAACACAACGAGTGATGGAAGGGAACAACTATCACTGCCCGGCCATCCCGAGTTCATCAGGCCAGTCAATTTTGCATGTATAAAGGATTTTTGAGCATGTCAAATTTCTTATGTTATTTGGCCAAAGAAAAAGTGACTTGACTTTGACTTTTGACTTCCTATGAAATCATATTGTAAATGGACAAAACATGTGCCTTATGCACAAGTAAAACAAAAAATTATGATAATAAAAGTTGAAAAAAGTATAGTTTGAGCAAAGTATAGTTTGACTTTTGAGCATGCCAAATTTGTGATGGTAAATTCCCATTGAAACATATTGCAAATGCACGTGCATTTGCAATATGATTCAATAGTGAAAAAAACATCACCAAATGGACATGATGAAATCAACACAACGAGTGATGGAAAGGAACAACTATCACTGCCCGGCCATCCCGAGTTCATCAGGCCAATCAATTTTGGCATTTGGCCCCCAAAAAAGTGACTTTTGACTTCCTATGAAATCATATTGCAAATGGACAAATCATGTTCCTTATGCACAAGTAAAAAAAAATTATTATGATAATAACATTTTACAAAAGTATATTCATACAGTTCATACATGATTAATTGACTTAAAATCGAAACAATTTTGAAAAACGGTCCAGAAAGAACTTTTTTACGAGGGTGATAAGTTTTTTTTTTTAAGTTCACATTTTCGACTTTTGACTTCCTATTAAATCATATTGCAAATGGACAAAACATATCCCTTATGCACAAGTAAAAAAAAAATTTAAAAAAAATGATAATAAAACAAGACTAAAGTATTTCAATACAGTTCTTATACATGTGTAATTGACACAAAATTCGAAAGAATTTCAAAAAACGGTCCAGAAAGCACTTTTTTAACCTGTCTACGATACTGGTTCCCAATTGGGAATCAACCCTCCCACGTTCAGCTGAAACGGTGGCGCATGGAACGCAAAAATATTCTTAAAAATATTTAACCTCCACACATTAACAAGTCCAATAGCTCAAATGAAAGATAAACACCTTGTTCATCTAGCCAGCAAGTTTCTAAAATGTTTTACGGCGAAAACATAGCACATATATATGTAAAACCACCACCAGACACAGCTCATTTCAATAGCCAAAACATGCAATCAACAAACGCAGGATTAAAAAATAAATCGCTCACTAACCTTTTGAAAATCTTCATCAGATGACAGTAATATGACATGTTACACAGTACATATTTTTTTTTTTCAATAATATGCCATTTATATCCATAAATGTCCATTTACAGTGAGTTCACGTTCAGAAATTACTCAAAAATGCCCGCAGGAAATCTATGTAGCGCGGCAAGATAACGTAAATAGACATCATAAACTTTGACTAAATATACATGTTCTACATATAGTTAGAAAGATACACTGCTTCTTTATGCAACCGCTGTGTTAGATTTATTTTTAACGTTACAGAAATCGCACACTATTCCATATGCTGAGACAGCGCTCAGTTCCAAGCTACATTTCCACGTAATGTTGGAGTCAACAGAAACACAGATTTAAGCATAAATATTCCCTTACCTTCGATGGTCTTCGTTCAGAATGTTCTGGAAGGCTTCATACTTACCCAATACAACGTTTGGTTTCAAGTCTTGCGTCTTTGTATTAGCTACTGCTAATAACATCAGCTGAAATGCACCCAAAACGTCCTCTGGTCCGGAAAAGTTGCGCATCAAAACTTCAAAATTACATATTATATGTCGACTAAACAGGTCAAACTAAGTGCAGAAGCAAGCTTTATGATGTTTTAGACACGCAAAACAAACTTCAATTCAATCGGCCATCGTCTGCCCTTCTCTTGAGTGCTGGAACAAAGGAATGGCTGGGACCAATTCGTGCCCATACGCACAGCCTATTCTCTCGTGGCACGCACTAATTTCACTCCCATAGGGTCAATTCTCACGGGGTTTGAACGATTCAAAGCTCTAATGAAAGAGGACATCTAGCGGAAGAGATAGAAAGTGTCCCCAGAATCATAACTGGTTGGGAAGGGTGGGGGCCATGACGTCAAAGTTGCTCCAACTTTCATGGCCACAAAAACTAGTTTGGAAGAATGCCTGCCCTGTGAGTTCTGCTATACTTACAGACATAATTCCAACGGTTTTAGAATCTTTAGAGTGTTTTCTATCCAATAATAATTTTTATTTGCATATATTAGCAATTTTTGACAGATTTTTTTTCCAGTTTACTAGGGGTACCCAATCTCTCCAAAGGGGGCGTATGTCTGCCATATCCTTAACAGGTTTTAAGGGTGTGTGAAGTTTTTTACAAAATTTTGACATTTTTGACTTTTGACTTTTGACTTCCTATGAAATCATATTGCAAATGGACAAAACATATTCGTTATGCGCAAGTAAAATAAAAAAATATATATATGATAATAAATTTGGACAAAAGTATATTCATACAGTTCTTACACATGTGTAATTGACAAAAAAAAATCGAAAGAATTTCGAAAAACGGTCCAGAAAGCACTTTTTTGGGGGTGATACGTTTTTGAAAAAAAATTCACTTTTTCAAAATTTTGCTTTTGGATGTTGACTTGTGTTGCATTTGCAATATGAAAAACCACGCCACCTGTTGGATTTTTAAAGTGTTACAACTGGCATTTGCCATATGGCATTTGCAATCAACTTTACATGAAACAACGCCGAATTGGGTGGTATTGGACACCGTGTATATGGTTTGTCCAGTGCCAATGACATTCATTTTTGTCCATTTCAAGGGGGTGTTCCCTTACATCAGATAATAGCAGCTATGCTTTCGCTGAAAAGCCTTTTTGAAATCTGACATGTTGGCTGGATTCACAACCAGTGTAGCTTTAATCTGCTATCTTGCATGTGTGACTTAATGAAAGTTTGATTTTTATAGTAATTTATTTGAATTTGGCGCTCTGCATTTTCCCTAGCTTTTGGCCAGGTGGGACCCAAGCATCCTGCCTATCCCAGAGAGGTTATTAAAAGTGCTAGGCATGTGTAAATCAAATGATACAAACCCCGCAAAAAAATCCATTTAAATTCCAGGTTGGAGGAAAAATACCAAGGGAGGTGAATACTTTCGCAAGCCACTGTAATTCTCATTTGATATATCAACTTCGATAAATACGTGGGTCAAAACTGTTTTGTCCCATGTCCACGATTTCCGATGATACCCCTATCCTTTTGAGACTTTGTGTCTAGCCCCGTCCTTTTGCACAAGTGGCAATTCATTGACAAATGTTCCATTTCTCAAGAGAGGTGTATTCTCATGTGGGCGTGGCTTGAGACTTGTTAAGTAAACTCACCTCATGCCCAACTCCCTGTTTGCCTCCACAGTAGGAAATTCAAAAATAACATCTTAGTTTTGAGACAACAATCACTGGTGATTTGAGCCAAAAATGAATGGAGAACATTTTCGATGCGGCTATGACTATACCCCCCCACCAGGAAGAGACATCGCTTTGGATAGTCACTGTATGTATGAATGGAAAAAGCCTTTGATTATGTGACACAATTCATTCCTATGTAAAGACTCAATAGCACATTGAAGCCAAATAAAGTAATTTAAGATTGCTTCTCATGGAGACATAACACGAGCAGTTTGAACTACTTCAGGAAGTGACGTTGCAGGCTAGCAAAGTGCTGCCCCCTCTCATTGAGTAACTCAAGTTGATAGCTGACCGAGATACTTGTTATATAAATATTCATACACATAGCTCATATAAACAAAGACATTCCGTCGTAAGAACACATACACCCAGCCATAAGACTGACCCCCTCTTCCTTATATAAACACACATCTCATCTCCCTCTAACTGGCCGGTCCCAAGAGCAAAGAACTTTTGCTGTGCACCAATGGGGCCCGCTCTGGCTAGAGCAAGGCCCGCCTCCAACCCTCCGACCAGTCAAGAAGACCGAAACGACAAGACTCCACCTACTTTATTCTATGTATAAAAATGTATGTAACCATTGTATAGGCCTCTTTTTCACCTGGCTCCTTGCCGAGTTATGTGAACTAGGTCCGTGCACGTAAAACTGCGGGACAAGATATCTCTGACTCATTAAAACTGTCTTTCGTTACAACTGAAATCCACTCTGTCCAGCGTCCGTGATTTGGTCTCAACTCTCCAGTATTTGAACACTAACAAAATTGGTAGCAGAGTTTGGTTGTTCTTGAATTCGATCTATTATAAGTTAGTGTGAGAGGACGAGACTGATCACGGCTAAAAAATCAGACGGAAGAGTGACTTCCCCAGCCATTCATCTTGCCTCAGGAAATCTGATCGGAGCGCTCTATATAAAGGTGAGCAGAGCCCGTTATATCGAAATCTGCATATTGTATTATAGCCTAAACCAAATTTTGATCAGAAAGTACTGGGCGTGAGTATGAATCGGTGCCCAAATTTTTACATAAGAACCTAAGACATTGATCGGGGAGATCTTGTTTTGCTCGTTTTTATTTTTTATTTGTATTTTTATTTTTTATCAATTGGCCTATTATTAGAAGTGTAGTATGCATGTAAAAGTTCCTATTAAATAAGTGCTTACTGTTTAATTGGTTGTGTTTAGAAGTGTAGTATGCACGTAAAAGTTCCTATTGAATAAGTTCTAAACTGTTTAATTGGTTGTGTTTAGAGATTTAGTTAATTAATAGATCGACTGAATCTGCATGTAAAAGATCTTATTGAATGAGTTGTAAACTGTTTAATTGGTTATGTTAGAGGTGTAGTCGAATAGATATAGGATATGTAAGTTTGGCCTTCCACAAGACAGAGATCGGGAATGATGTGGCTATTGCACATCAAACAATAAACATAATATGAACCAGAGTTGACATTCCATGATTTGGAGATGGGGGAAATTAAATTGACAGAAACGTTTGTCGCGGAGTAGGTTGGGATACGTAACTGGGCTATTAGGCACACAAAGCCACCTTAGTATCGAATGGCCGTGCAATTTTGATTGACATCAGCCGGGCTGGAATACTGATTTTCGTTTTTTTCATTCCTGTTGATATTGCCTAAAGTTTAAAATTATTCTGACAATTGCTATAGAATCGCTGGAATTTACTGATATAAGTTCATAAAGGAACTTACTGAATTGTTTCTAGAAAGTATTTAAATAAGCCGCCGAGCTTAGTACAGACTTTGTTTGACAGACGCTAAAAGCTACACACTGATTTTGGGGTTTTTCTATTCTATCCATATTTCCTAAAGATATAGAATTATTCTGACAATTGCTATAGAATCGCTCGAATTTACTGATATAAGTTCATAAAGGAATTTACTGAATTGTTTACAGAAAGTATTTAAATAATTCACTGAACAACTCTTAGTTGTCTAGAAATTCTATCTATATTTCCTAAAGAGCTAGAATTACTCTGAAAATTGTTATAGAACCGCATATATTCACTGATATATTGTTCCAAAAGGAAATCGCAGAATCATTTATAGAAAATACCTAAACGAATCGCTGAACAAATTCAAATAAAATACGGGAGAAACAGACACGTGGCGGGCGTCACATACTGATAACCCCCTTTGTCTCGACCAGGGACAGGCTAAGCATACAACGATAGAAATAAACACCACATAGTAAGGATTGAATATACCTAAATAACGCATTATACACATTATCAGACGACTTAGATAAAATGTCTGCAGCCATCACGCCCAAACAAATTATTGCAGTAGAAACTCAAGACCAAGGGGAGCAGCCAGATAACACTCAGATCGTGGCACAGACTGTCTCTCAGATGATCCAACAGCAGGCAGCCCCACCACCCCATTACCCTCCCCCACAGACGGCAACGGGCTCAACGAGGCCCCTACACTGGACCATACAGAGGGGGAAACTACCAGTGGTATAACTGCGGAATTCCCGGTCACTATGCCAAATATTGCACGAAACCACTCTCCCCGCAGCAACAGCAATGGAGAGAAAGAGGAAGAGGACGTGGAGGGGCACCAGGAAGAGGAAGAGGACCCTCTCCTAGACACATGCAGCAGGAGCAGCAAGATTACAACCAACCCTACCACTTCAACACCTGATCACCCAGTAAGAATGATGAGGATGCCACTCCTGCCGATGACCACACTGTCTGAAGCCCAAGAAGTGTACTGGGTAAAATGCCTACCCACAGGGCCTGCCACCCCTCACATCCAGTTTAAGTTCAACCAACTGAAAGCTCAAATCTACACTCTGCACCCATATAAGACTCCCCAAGCTGAGATCCATTGCACACTCAATGCAACAGAAACTGATGACTGCCTCTACACTGCAGACTGGGACGAAGACATGATGCACCTGACCCCACCTATCAGGTGTTGTACCATTGGGTGTGGCCCAGAGGGGGTGGCAGCACCGGTCATCCTACGATCAAGGAACCTCCATGCACCCCTGGCTTGGACGGCTGAAGCATCAACAGCCATAGCACTCCTGAAAACAGATCTATCAGCGGCAGCAGCTCTGACTGCACCTGACTACAAGAACAAGTTCCATTTGGATGTTTCTGAAAGGGAGGGATTCACCTCATCCGTCCTATTCCAGAAACAAGAGGGGGAGAGAAGGGTCTTGATGTACTACTCTTCAAACTTGACCACATTGAGGTAGGACAGTCAACATGCTCCAGATACGTTGCTGCAGTAGCAAAAGCTATTGAAAAAACAGCTCACCTCGTGATGTCACCCTTCAATCAGCCATCAACCCTCAACCAGCATCGGCCAAATTAGCTGAAATCATCGGATTGACGCAGGTCCTCATCAGAGGAAAAGGAAAGACTGAATATCTATACAGACTCAGCCCATGCCCATGAAGCAGGCCACACTGATGGACCCAGAACTTTTATGAGAAACACATGGCCCCACACACGAAGGCAAACTAAAGACCCTCCAAAAAGGCCTCGCACATCTGGTGGCACCCTCACATAAAAAATATGACTGACTTATTTTATGACGATGATTTATTTTGTGACGAATGCAATGGTTGTGACAGACACAACCCAAAGAAACCATATCAAACACCAATGGGCTCATACGTAATACCTAATGCATGTTTTCAGGATATTAGTATAGACTACACCGACATGGGCCCCGAAAATGTATCTAAAGGCAAACTCTATCTCCTAGTCATAGTAGATAGGTTCTCCAAATGGGTAGAGGCAATACTAACAAAAGGGGAGGATGCTAGGTCAGTCTTTGAGTGGCTACAAACCAAACCAAACTAATACCCAGGTATGGCATCCCAAGACAAATCAAATTTGACAAATGGCTTACATTTAACAAACACCTGAGACAGGTGGAAGAAAGATTTGGCATAACCCACAGTTTTGGATCTGTGTACAGGCCCCAATCCCAAAATCTGGTGGAACGTCAAACCAAAAGTAAAAGCTAAGATAGCTAAAGTATGTGCCTCATGGGATAATGACTGGTAGAGTCATGCATGGTCCACCAAGGGAGGGAGGTCATATGCCCGCCCTTGATGTACAACAAATTGTAATGTCTAATTATGTGAAAAAACTGACGGTTCTCTCTGCAGCACTCTCTACCCAGGTTCACAAGGTCCAGGAGGGGGAGCTGCCGGGGGACACGCCACTACTGAAGGTAAAGGTTGGTGACGGGGTGAGGGTTACAGTCCACAAGAGAAAGTGGCTGGAACCCAGGTGGACTGGACCGTACGAAGTGAAGGAGGTTACTTCACACTCAGTCCAGGTCAAAGGTAAATCAGGCACACCTTGGCACCGCCTTACACATTGCACCCCAGCCCCAATTCCTTCTAGAACACTGACTGAAGTCAGAGCTGATTTGAGCGGCCTAAATTTGATTCCAAATGAAGACACTCCTTCCTCAGGTGATGCGGCATCAAACTCCGCCTCCCCTGAGAAGGGAACCTCGCCCAGTTAGAGGGAAATTTCTCCCTCTCTGGGTGAGGCTGGGGATATCTGGTCCCTTATTTGTGATATTCCTACTGATATTTGGAGTAACCCTAGGACTTTCACATGGTTAATTGAACAACTATTTCACCCTGCCACATCACATACACCAACCCCTACACATGTCCCTAACTCCTTTCCTGATATCACTCCCTCCAATCACTCCCGTCCCAAACGTAGCACTACACCTACAGACCCACCATGCAAACCAGACAAGGTTAGGAGCACCACCTTATGTATACCCACGATTGCAACCGCCACCTTTCTGCTATAGTTTTCACGTCTAATAGATGTGAAGAGGGGGATTTGTTATATAAATATTCATACATATGGCTCATATAAACAAAGACATTCCGTCGTAAGAACACATACACCCAGCCATAAGACTGACCCCCTCTTCCTTATATAAACACACATCTCATCTCCCTCTAACTGGCCGGTCCCAAGAGCAAAGAACTTTTGCTGTGCACCAATGGGGCCCGCTCTGGCTAGAGCAAGGCCCGCCTCCAACCCTCCGACCAGTCAAGAAGACCGAAACGACAAGACTCCACCTACTTTATTCTATGTATAAAAATGTATGTAACCATTGTATAGGCCTCTTTTTCACCTGGCTCCTTGCCGAGTTATGTGAACTAGGTCCGTGCACGTAAAACTGCAGGACAAGATATCTCTGACTCATTAAAACTGTCTTTCGTTACAACTGAAATCCACTCTGTCCAGCGTCCGTGATTTGGTCTCAACTCTCCAGTATTTGAACACTAACATACTGCAGGCTGCCATCAGCAGCAACATTTTCTTTATATTGATTGGTGGAGTGCTGCAGAGATGGTTGTCCTTCTGGAAGTTTCTCCACAGAAGAACTCTGGAGCTCTGTCAGTGTCCATCGGGTTCTTGGTCACCTCCCTGACCAAGGCCCTTCTCCCCCGATTGCTCACTTCATTTTCTTTCCTCTAAAACTTCTGTGTGCGATTTTAAAATAATTGGTTCAAGGATATACATCTTGTGTATTATAAACTATTATTGGTACCATGGTCTTATAAATTAATGTTTGATTTACACAAAGATTGACTTCGACGATTGTCATTTTTCCATTCACTCTGATAGGGGATCCTGTATTCTGCTAACAATGTCTGCAGTACCACAGTGAGGCCTTGAACTTCCATGGCTTCAATGAGAGGCGGCAGTCATTCTCCCCTGCTATCGACCGACTCAGGGGCTGGGGATATGCAAATTCCCAGTGTGCCTTGGGAAAATAATTAAGTGAATGTGTCACGCACATGCAAGCACTCACACACACATACACTATCCTCTCACACACACACACACATACACAGAATTTGTGAATGAAATCCACTGAGGCAGAGACAAATAGACACCTACAGGCAATGCTCAGCCTAATGAGGCAAGTGCTCAGCACCCGGGACACAGGGGTTATCCTAATGTTGGCCTGTTGAGGGAATGCCAGAGAGGAAGTTCCAAATGAGCCCCCCAGGAGGGATGAGAGGAAGGATTGGGCAGATGCTCCGTTATGGCTTAGTCTGAAGAGCACACAGATACACAGGAGTGTCACAGTGACAAAGACAATTTCTGATTAGACATCTTATTTTATGTGCAAACAGGCACACACACACACACACACACACACACACACACACACACACACACACACACACACACACACACACACACACACACATGCACACTCAGCTTCATTACACACACCTTTGATGTGTTAGTGTCTGTGTGTTCAGAAGTGTGTCTCCACACTCTCCAAGCAGCAAACCTCCAAGTAACAGGCATCACCATGGTGACCAGGTGACCCATGCCAGCAATTAGGAGGCCCTAACAGCCTCAGAGCTGGAAAGTGTGCATAGATGCATCACTTACATTATGCAAATCATGGTCCCTGGGAAAGTAGTTCCTACCTTCGACAGAGCGGCCTTCTCGCTCCTTCACTTAATTAATTCTTATCAGCACAACATGCGTGTCATGGGGGAATCATAACAGCGCAACACATCTGTAACATGCCTGCTACTGCAGTATGCTAAGGAATTTACTAGTGGAGCAGTATGGGCAATTCACGGGAGAATGGCAGAGAGAGAGAGAGATGGTGTAGAGGTATTATCTTCGCTCCATCGTTTCATAAGCCATCTCCCAGTTTTCTTTGCTCCTGCCTTCACTCTTTCATTCTCTATTCATT
Source organism: Oncorhynchus mykiss (assembly GCF_057628025.1). Classification (NCBI taxonomy): domain Eukaryota; kingdom Metazoa; phylum Chordata; class Actinopteri; order Salmoniformes; family Salmonidae; genus Oncorhynchus; species Oncorhynchus mykiss. The sequence continues at coordinate 34,572,566 of NC_143030.1, read as the reverse complement.
GGAGTGTATCTCCTGCTGCTCTTTTATGACTAGGAAGGCTGGCATGAGTGAGAGTTTTAAACGTCTTTGGTTTGTAAAGTAAAAAAAGACAACAGTCTGGTTGTGTGTGGAGAGAAAGCAAAAACAGGTCTTTAGAATTTTTTGCAAATGTATTAAACGTTAAAAAAATGAAATATCACATTTACATAAGTTTTGAGACCCTTTACTCAAGCAACTTTGGCAGAAACTACAACCTCGAGCCTTCTTGGGTATGAGACTATAAGCTTGGAACACCTGTATTTGGGGCGTTTCTCCCATTCTTCTCTGCCGATCCTCTCAAGCTATGTCAGGTTGGATGGGGAGTGTCGCTGCACAGCTATTTTCAAGTTTCTCCAGAGATGTTTGTCCAGGCTCTGGCTGGGCCACTCAAGGACATTCAGAGACTTGTCCTGAAGCCACTTCTGTGTTGTCTTGTCTGTGTGCTTAGGGTCGTTGTCCTGTTGGAAGGTGAACCTTCGCCCCAGTCTGAGGTCCTGAGCGCTCTGGAGCAGGTTTTCATCAAGGATCTCTCTGTACTTTGCTCTGTTCATCTTTCCCACGATCCTGACTAGTCTCACAGTCCCTGGTGCCAGGTTTCCTACATGTGACGCTTGGAATTCAGGCCAAAGAGTAAAATCTTGGTTTCGTCAGACCAAAGAATCTTGTTTCTCATGGACTGTGAGTCATTTAGGTGTCTTTTGGCAAACTCCAAGCTGGCTGTCATGTGCCTTTTGAGAGTTGCCTCCGGCCACTCTACCATGACGGCCTGATTGGTGGAGTGCTGCAGATATGGTTGTCCTTCTGGAAGTTTCTCCACAGAAGAACTCTGGAGCTCTGTCAGTGTCCATCGGGTTCTTGGTCACCTCCCTGACCAAGGCCCTTCTCCCCCGATTGCTCAGTTTGGCTGGGCGGCCAGCACTAGGAAGAGTCTCTGTGGTTCAATACTTCTTCCATTCAAGAATGATGGAGGCAACTGTGTTCTTGGTGACCTTCAATAATGCAGTAATGTTTTTGTACCCTTCCCCACATCTGTGCCACGAGACAATCGTGTCTCGGAGCTCTGCATACAATTCCTTCGACCTCATGGCTTGGTTTTGCTCTGACATGTACAGGTGTGTGCTTTTCCAAATCATGTCACAGGTGGACACAGATTTTCAGGTTTTCCAAACCACCACAGGTGGACTCCAATCAAGTTGTAGAAACATCTCAAGGAAACAAGATGCACCAGAGCTCAATTTTGCTTCTCATAGCGAAGGGTCTGAATATTTATGTAAATAAGGTATTTCTGTTTATATATATTATATAAACTATATAAAATTTGTACACACTTTTTTTCTTTTTGGTTTGTCATTATGGGGGTATGGTGTGTAGATTGATGAGAAGGAAAATTCTTTAATTCATTTTAGGATAAGGCTGTAACATAACAAGATATGGAAAAAGTCAAGGGGTCTGAATACTTTCCAAATGCACTGTAGATGAGGTTGTCATAAAAATAACCACCCAACTTATTATGTTACTTGTTAAAATTATTAAATTTATTTTAGGATAAGGCTGTAACATAACAAAATATGGAAAAAGTCAAGGGGTCTGAATACTTTCCAAATGCACTGTAGATGAGGTTGTCATACAAATAACCACCCAACTTATTATGTTACTTGTTAAGCAACGTTTTACTCCTGAACTTATTTAGGCTTGCCATAACAATGGGGTTGAATTCTTGACTCAAGGTTATTGACTCATTTTAGATTTCCATTTTTTATTAATTTGTAAACATTTGGAACAATATAATTCCTCTTTGACATTATGGGGTATTATGAGTAGGTGAGCGCATTTTTTTCTCCATTCATTTAAACTTCAGGCTGTAACACAACAAAATGTGGAAAAGGTCATACTTTCTGAAGGCACTGTACATGACCACTGCCTCGACAATATCAGTATTATCAGCCTCACGTGTCTTTTTATTAAAGAAATGCATTAACTGAAGCAATGAATCTATTAAAATTGAATCTTCTTTCTTTTTCTTTTCTCTGCCCCACTCTAAAAAGGGGAGGAACTCTGTACTTTAAAATGACATAATGGACCTACATTTAAATAGTTTCTTGACTGCGTCCAGCTCGCTAATAAAAAACAAAATAAAAGCTAGACAGCTAGAGCAACGGAAATTCCATTTGCAAATTTTTTACGGAGAGGAAATATAACAGGTTGAATGTGGCTGAAAGTGGCCCCTGGGCAAAATGAGTTGACTACCCTGCTTTAGATAGTATATTTAAGTATATAGTATATTTAAGTTTCACACTTGGGTAAAAAAATATTTGCAATTTGAAATGGACTGTGAAATCCCCTGAATAGATTTTAAGTGTTGTTGAGAGAACCACTTTTAAACTGAATGCAGGGTCCATGCTATATAACCAATTAAAATGTAATTTCTCTCTCTGTCTGTCTCTCTCCATCTCTTTCTTAATCTCTAATCGATAAACACAATAGTGTATCTCCCCAAAACCAGAATGGAGAGTTAGAGGTGTGGAGTGGTGATAGTGTTATTCTGCCAGGCTTTGCTTTAATCTAAAAACATGGAGCGAATGTGTTTTATTGATCAACTAGAAACAGGCGAGAGCTGTCTGAAATTAGGCCCAGCACGCTATGTATTCACACAAATACCGTACACACACACACACACACACACACACACACTGATGGACGGACACACACGAAACAACTTACTTGACACATACGTAAACACACACATTTATTCTATAAACATACCGTACTTTGGCCAAAACACACAGAGGTAGTCTACAGTGCACTACGAAAGTATTCACCCCCCTTGGCATTTTTCCTATTTTGTTTTCTTACAACCTGGAATTGAAATAGATTTTGGGGCGTTTGTATCATTTGATTTACACACATGCCTACCACTTTAAAGATGCAAAATATTGTCTCTCGTGAAACAAACAAGAAATTAGACAAAAAATAAGAATAATTTGAGTGTGCCTAACTATTCACCCCCCCAAAGTCAATACTTTGTAGAGCACCCGTTTGCAGCAATTACAGCTGTAAGTCTCTTGGGGTATGTCTCTGTAATCTTGGCACATCTAACCACTGGGATTTTTGCCCATTCAAAACTGCTCCAGCTAATTCAAGTAGAATGGATGGGTTCTGCTGGTGTACAGTAATCTTTAAGTCATACCACAGATTCTCAATTGGATTGAGGTCTGGGCTTTGACTAGGCCATTACAAGACATTTAAATGTTTCCCTTAAACCACTCGAGTGTTGCTTCAGCAGTATGCTTAGGGTCATTGTCCTGCTGGAAGGTGAACCTCAGTCCCAGTCTCAAATCTCTGGAAGACTGAAACAGGTTTCCCTAAATAATTTCCCTGTATTTAACGCCATCCATCATTCCTTCAATGTTGACCAGTTTCCCAGTCCCTGCGGATGAAAAACATTCCCACAGCATGATGCTGCCACCACCATGCTTCACTATGGGGATGGTGTTCTCAGGGTGATGAGAGGTGTTGAGTTTGAGCCAAACATAGCATTTTCCTTGATGGCCAAAATGCTAAAGTTCAGTCTCATCTGACCAGAGTACCTTCTTTCATATGTTTGGGGAGTCTCCGACACACCTTTTGCTTCGTATGGTTGCAGGGGCAGTATTGAGTAGCTTGGATGAAATGTGCCCAGAGGTGCCCAGAGTAAACAGCCTGATCCTCAGTCCCAGTTGCTAATATATGCATAGTATTATTAGTATTGGATAGAAAACACTCTGACGTTTCTAAAACTGTTTGAATGATGTCTGTGAGTATAACAGAACTCATATGGCAGGCAAAAACCTGAGAAGAAATCCAAACAGGAAGTGGGAAATCTGAGGTTGGTCGATTTTCAACCCAGCCCCTATTGAATACACAGTGGGGTGTTCGTTATGTTGCACTTCCTAAGGCTTCCACTAGATGTCAACCGTCTTTAGAAACTTGAATGAGGCTTCTACTGTGTTGTGGGATCGGATGAGAGCTCTTTGAGTCAGTGGTCTGACAGAATGCCAGGTCCTAGTCACGTGCATTTCACATGATTAGCGACCTGCGTTCCATGGTATTTCTACAGACACATGGAATTCTCCGGTTGGAACGCTATTGAAGATTTATGATAACAACATCCTAAAGATTGATTCTATACTTAGTTTGACAAGTTTCTTCGACCTGTAATATAACTTTTTGAAGTTTTCGTCCGATGTTCGAATGGACCTGCACAAGCGTTTGGATTTGTGTACTAAACGCATTAACATTTCTTAACAAAATACTCTAATCTTGGTGTGCCAGAGCGCAGAATAACCAATGAATTTTAGAACGCTCAACACCCGTTGAGTATGTCTGGTGTCAGTAAACGTCGGCAACAAAGCGTAATTCAATAGTTGCCAGCAGCACTGTTTCAGTCACCATCGCTCTGGATAACATGAAAACTGCCTAACCAGCTCTGCTAGGGGGAGTAAAATGGTCAGAGTGGGGTGTTCTCTCATTATGAGTCTGGAAATAGCTAGCCAATGTTAGCCAGTTAGCTTGGGTGCTTGACTGTCATTGTGAGGTCAGAGCTTTCAGAACAATCATACTTATTGGCCACAGCGTCCAGTGTGCACTCAACGAGAAACACTCTGAATTTACGAACGGACAATCTGACAGCACAGTTGCAGTCACCAATGCCCTGTATAACAAAGCAGCCTAACCAGCTCTGTTAGGGCGAATAATGTTCAGTGAGCTGTTCTCTCTCTCTTTGATGTCTGGAAGTAGCTGGCAAGTTAGTACAGAACACACGGATCATACCTCAAAGATATGGGTGGGGCTAAGGCTTAAGAGGGTGTGAACAATGCTGAATGGGTGTAGACAAAGAAGGGCTCTTCAATAGTAGCCCAATAGTAGTACCAAAAAATTTAAAGATGGTTTCCTCAAAAGTGAGTTTACAAATTCAACTTTCAAAGCATAATTACTTTCCCAATGTTTCCTCAAATGCAGTGTATGATATACCATTTTGCAGCTCTGAGTCTCTACTTTTATCCAATATAATAAACATAAATTCAAATGTTGCTACATTAGACAAAATCCAGGTGGTAATCCCATATGATAGCCATTAAACTCTAACTCATTTAAAGTTACCATTGGCCTCATGGTGAAATCCCAAGGCGGTTCCATTCCTCTCTGGCAACAGAGTTAGGAAGGACGCATGTCTCTTTTTAGTGACTGGTATATTGACACAATTCAAAGTGTAATTAAAAACTTTACCATGCTCACCAATTGGTGCTCTTCTTTGAGAGGCATTGGTAAAGCCTCACAGATCTTTGTGGTTCAATGTGTTTGAAAATCACTGTTCGACTGAGGGACCTGACAGATAATTGTATGTGTGGGGTACAGAGATAGTTGTATTTATTAAGGATCCCTTTCCCCTTTCCCTTTCGCTGCTGATGGATTTCACAACACAAGTGTAATCTCTCAGCCCCCTACCACATATCTACAACACAAAATCCATCTGTATGTGTGTGTCTAGTGCGTATATTATCTTGTGTTTGTATGCATGTGTCTCTGCCTATGATTGTGTTGTTTCAGTTTTAATTCATATCTCCATTTTGGGTGATTGTGTGTAGGCCAGTGACACAAAATCGCAATTTAATCAATTTTAAATTCAGGCAGTAACACAGGAAAATTTGGAAAAGGTCAAAGAGTGTGCAGACTTTATGAAAACATTGATAATTGATTGTTGGTTTTGCTGTGGGATGCCCACGTGACATCAAAACTAGTAACCCAAAATGTATTAAATAAAGTTTTAGATTCTTTAAAGTAGCCACCCTTTGCCTTGATGACAGGTTTCACACTCTTGACATTCTCTCAACCAGCTTCATCTGGAATGTTTTTCCAACAGTCTTGAAGGAGTTCCCACATATGCTGAGCACTTATTGGCTGCTTTTCCTTCACTCCCCGGTTCAACTCATCCCAAAACATCTCAATTGGGTAGAGGTTGAGAGATTGTGGAAGCTAGGTCATTTGATTCAGCACTCCATCACTCTCCTTCTTGGTCAAATAGCCCTTACACAGCCTGGAGGTGTGTTGTCCTGTTGAAAAAACAATTATAGTCCCACTAAGCGCAAACCAGGTGGGATGGCATATCGCTGCAGAATGCTGTGGTAGCCATACTGGTTAAGTGTGCCTTGAATTCTAAATAAATCACCAACAGTGTCAACAGCACAGCACAGCACACCCACACCATCACACCTCCTCCTTCATGCTTCATTGAGGGAACCACACATGTAGAGATCCATTCACCTACTCTGCGTCTCACAAAGACACGCCAGTTGAAACCAAAAATCTCATCAGACCAAAGGACAAATTTCCACTGGTCTAATGTCCATTGTTCTAGTTTCTTGGCCCAAGCAAGTCTCTTCTCATAATTTGTGTCCTGTGGTAGTGGTTTCTTTGCAGCAATTCAACCATGAAGGCCTGATTCACGTAGTCTCCTCTGAACAGTTAATGTTGAGATGTGTCTGTTACTTGAACTCTGTGAAGCATTTATTTGGGCTGCAATCTAAGGTGCAGTTAACTCTAATGAACATGGCCTCCCGGGTGGCGCAGTGGTTAAGGGCTGCTGTGCCACCAGAGACTCTGGGTTCGCGCCCATGCTCTGTCGTAACCGGCCGTGACCGGGAGGTCAGTGGGGCGACGCACAATTGGCCTAGTGTCGTCTGGATTAGGGAGGGGTTGGCCGGTAGGGATATCCTTGTCTCATCTCGCACCGGCGGGCCTGCGCAGTGCGCGCTAACCAAGGTTGCCAGGTGCACAGTGTTTCCTCCGACACCAATACTCTAAATACAATATCCTCTGCAGCAGGGGTAACTCTAGGTCTTCCTTTGCTGTGCAGTCGTCACGAGAGCCAGTTTCATCGTAGCTCTTGATGATTTGTGCGGCACTTGAAGAACATTTGTCTTAAAGTATTTATTGACTGTCATTTCTCTTTGCTTATTTGAGCTGTTCTTGTCATAATATGGACTTGGTATTTCACAAAACAGGTCTGTCTTCTGTATACAACACAACTGATTGGCTCAAACACATTAAGATGTAAAAATATAATATATATATATATATATATATATAAAATATATTTAAAATATGTTTTTATTTGTTTAACACATTTTTGGTTACTACATGAATCCATATGTGTTATTTCATAGTTTGGATGTCTTCACTTATGTAGAATGTACAATGTAGAAAATAGTCAAAATAAAGAAAAACCCTGGAATGAGTTGGTCTGTCCAAACTTTTGATTGGTACTGTCTATGGAAGTACTTTAGTGCATACAAAAATGGGTTAAATATGGGTAAATAAAAGAGAAGAATTTGCTTTCTGTTGTCTCATAGATATAGGACTGACTCTTCAAAACAAACATTTTGAAGAGTCAGGGGTTCTAAAATGCTATATCAAATAGCTAAATGATCATTGGTATGACCAATTCCATATGTTACTCTCGTAGAAACCCAGCCCTGGGCCCTTAGACTGTAGGAGGGTTCTATGACTGTACAAATTATTTTAGCTATGTTTATTAGAAATGTGAATAGTAAGGCAACTTTCTTTATGACTCAGTTATAATGAAAATGCAACTTTTTACACAAATCATGTTGTGACATTTAATAAAATGTAAATGTACTTGCTAAATTTTTGTTATTAATATGACTCATTTGAAATTATGAGAACAGCACTTCAGATAAATTGTATAATTGCTAAGCTCATCTGTCGGCTAAACTTCACTAACATTATCACCTCATGCTGTTTGGGAAAAATATAAAGTCAGACCATCAACTGACGAAGAGCTTCTTTGGCATTCACAAAGCACTTCACCTTCAACGGTGTTAACAAGTTGAGATTATTGTTTGACAAAGTTTGAGTCTGAGGACGAAACACATTACTTTTGTAACGCATTTCCCCCAGCACTGGATGACACATTAAATCAAATTTCATTTGCATAGATACCTTTTCAGCAGTGTTAGTCGATCCAAGTTCCTCTCCCTGATGTCTCCTTCTAGGTAATGAAAATAGCTGGAGCTTAGTAACAGCACTTTTTGCTATAGTGTTAGGGGGCTGAATTTTCTAAGTCGTCCATTTTCTGAAGGGAAAATAAAACAATGATGGTTAATTACAATTAATAGAATGAGTCTCCTCCATGTTGTGCCAGACCTTCCCTTATAGACACCTCAGGCCATTCCACTGTCACGACTCTATCACAGGGACACAATACAAACAAGAGAGCTGCTCTTGGCACTTTTTCTCCCCTCATCTTTTCTTTACCTGTGCTTTCTTTTTTATTTACCCTTCATTCGTCAGTCACATGAACAGTCTCCCTCCATCCACCCACCTACTTTGGCCTTCCGTTTGTTAACCATGATGTATTGTTCAGTACACTGCTGTTCATTGTCCTCGGAAAAACTGAGGAACTGAAAAACTTTAGCCTTCAGTTTAGTTCCGAGGGTGTGCGTTTAATTGTAGAATGTTTAATCGCTACGACAACCCGAGGGGCGTGTCACAGCTGCTGCTTCGGAACAACCTCTGCAGGAGCAAAGTCACCCGAATGCCTAGAAACTTATGCATGTAACAAGTGGCTAGTGAGAACAAGGGAAACAGTGTGGGCTGTGCCAATTCATTCATCATACTCTGTTACACCCCCGCCGGACCGGGTTCACGCTGTTTACAACCTCCCCCAGTAGTTGTGGGAAGTGCTACAGACGTGAATTTGATGCAGAGGTGAGACTATTCTAGCGTAGCATCGAAGTAGGCAGTGCCGCTTCAAGTCAATGCCCTCTGTATTAAAGCTTGGGCTGGAGCTGATGTTGTTTTGTTAGGGCGAGGTTTGAGATTATTTGGGAACAATAACTTCAAGGTTGCAACCCCATAGAAAACCTTGGGAGGGAGTTGAAAATCTGTGTTGCCCAGCAACAGCCCCAAAATATCACTGCTCTAGAGGAGATCTGCATGGAGGAATGGGCCAAAATACCAGCAAACGTTTGACCTCTGTCATTGCCAACAAAGCGTATATATCAAAGTATTGAGATAAACTTTTGTTATTGACCAAATACTTATTTTCCACCATAATTTGCAAATAAATTCATTAAAAATCCTACAATGTGATTTTCTGGATTTATTTTCTCATTTTGTCTGTCATAGTTGAAGTGTACCTATGATGAAAATTACAGGCCTCTCTCATCTTTTTAAGTGGGAGAACTTGCACAATTGGTGGCTGACTAAATACTTTTTTACCCCACTGTATGTATGTGTGTGTGTGTGTGTGTGTGTGTGTGTGTGTGTGTGTGTGTGTGTGTGTGTGTGTGTGTGTGTGTGTGTGTGCGTGTGTGTATATATATAAATATATATATACACACACACACTACCTTTAAAAAGTTTGGGGTCACTTAGAAACCTGCCTGGTGTAATGTACATTTAGTCAGAAGTGGGTTTTATGCACTGGGAAACAGTAATGTATGTGCATGTGGGTGTGGTCACTGACTAGTTAAGACTTTATATGAAAAATTATTATAATTTATAATCTAACATCACATTTAATCATATACAATACCGTTCAAGAGTTTTGGGGTCACTTAGAAATGTCATTGTTTTTGAAAGAAAAGTTAATTTTTTTGTCCATTAAAATAACATCAAATTGATCCAGTTAGAGGGTGCATTATCAGGTATTAGAGAGTTGAGATACCATGGGCAACAACGGTTTCTACCACGAAACCACAATACCAATACCCACCGTGGTCGAAATAACTGTAAGTACAGTGCCTTGCGAAAGTATTCGGCCCCCTTGAACTTTGCGACCTTTTGCCACATTTCAGGCTTCAAACATAAAGATATAAAACTGTATTTTTTGTGAAGAATCAACAACAAGTGGGACACAATCATGAAGTGGAATGACATTTATTGGATATTTCAAACTTTTTTAACAAATCAAAAACTGAAAAATTGGGCGTGCAAAATTATTCAGCCCCTTTACTTTCAGTGCAGCAAACTCTCTCCAGAAGTTCAGTGAGGATCTCTGAATGATCCAATGTTGACCTAAATGACTAATGATGATAAATACAATCCACCTGTGTGTAATCAAGTCTCCGTATAAATGCACCTGCACTGTGATAGTCTCAGAGGTCCGTTAAAAGCGCAGAGAGCATCATGAAGAACAAGGAACACACCAGGCAGGTCCGAGATACTGTTGTGAAGAAGTTTAAAGCCGGATTTGGATACAAAAAGATTTCCCAAGCTTTAAACATCCCAAGGAGCACTGTGCAAGCGATAATATTGAAATGGAAGGATTATCAGACCACTGCAAATCTACCAAGACCTGGCCGTCCCTCTAAACTTTCAGCTCATACAAGGAGAAGACTGATCAGAGATGCAGCCAAGAGGCCCATGATCACTCTGGATGAACTGCAGAGATCTACAGCTGAGGTGGGAGACTCTGTCCATAGGACAACAATCAGTTGTATATTGCACAAATCTGGCCTTTATGGAAGAGTGGCAAGAAGAAAGCCATTTCTTAAAGATATCCATAAAAAGTGTCGTTTAAAGTTTGCCACAAGCCACCTGGGAGACACACCAAACGTGAAAGAAGGTGCTCTGGTCAGATGAAACCAAAATTGAACTTTTTGGCAACAATGCAAAACGTTATGTTTGGCGTAAAAGCAACACAGCTGAACACACCATCCCCACTGTCAAACATGGTGGTGGCAGCATCATGGTTTGGGCCTGCTTTTCTTCAGCAGGGACAGGGAAGATGGTTAAATTGATGGGAAGGTTGGATGGAGCCAAATACAGGACCATTCTGGAAGAAAACCTAATGGAGTCTGCAAAAGACCTGAGACTGGGACGGAGATTTGTCTTCGAACAAGACAATGATCCAAAACACAAAGCCAAATCTACAATGGAATGGTTCAAAAATAAACATATCCAGGTGTTAGAATGGCCAAGTCAAAGTCCAGACCTGAATCCAATCGAGAATCTGTGGAAAGAACTGAAAACTGCTGTTCACAAATGCTCTCCATCCAACCTCACTGAGCTCGAGCTGTTTTGCAAGGAGGAATGGGAAAAAACTTCAGTCTCTCGATGTGCAAAACTGATAGAGACATACCCCAAGCGACTTACAGCTGTAATCGCAGCAAAAGGTGGTGCTACAAAGTATTAACTTAAGGGGGCTGAATAATTTTGCACGCCCAATTTTTCTGTTTTTGATTTGTTAAAAAAGTTTGAAATATCCAATAAATGTCGTTCCACTTCATGATTGTGTCCCACTTGTTGTTGATTCTTCACAAAAAAATACAGTTTTATATCTTTATGTTTGAAGCCTGAAATGTGGCAAAAGGTCGCAAAGTTCAAGGGGGCCGAATACTTTCGCAAGGCACTGTACGTCGCCATCAATATGATTATCGCTACAATCGACCTGATTGCTACGTTCCTGCACCCAACCCACACAAAGTGTCAGAGCACAAGGGTAACAAAGGGTTCAGTGACGATCAAAACGTAGACCAATGTTCTCTAGAAGTTCTGCTACGTGGAGCATTAACCTGTCTAGGAAACAGGTTCCGCTAGTTGAACCCCACCAAACATTCTGCTGAAAAGGAAGAAAAAAATTAGGGAAATTAGGGAAATTCAAAAGCATTTTTTTAGAAGTATTTAACTTTCACACATTAACAAGTCCAATACAGCAAATGAAAGATAAACATCTTGTTAATCTACCCATCATGTCCGATTTTTTTAAATGTTTTACAGTGAAAACACAACATATATTTATGTTAGATCACCACCAAATCCAAAAAAACACAGCAATTTTTTCCAGCCAAATAGAGTCACAAAACCAGAAATAGAGATAAAATTAAGCACTAACCTTTGATAATCTTCATCAGGTGACACTCATAGGACATCATGTTACACAATACATTTATGTTTTGTTCAATAATATGCATATTTATATCCACAAATCTCGGTTTACATTGGCGCCATGTTCAGAAATGCCTCCAAAATATCAGGAGTAATTACAGAGAGCCATGTCATATAACAGAAATACCCATCATAAACTTTGAGGGTTTAACATATAATTAAAGATACACTTGTTCTTAATGCAACCGCTGTGTCAGATTTTTTTTAAACTTTACGAAAAAAAGCATGCCATGCAATAATCTGAGACGCGCTCAGAAATACACAACATTTCTCCGCCATGTTGGAGTCAACAGAAATACGAAATTACATTATAAATATTCCCTTACATTTGATGATCTTTCATCAGAATGCAGTGCCAGGAATCCTAGTTCCACAATAAATTGTTGTTGTGTTCGATAATGTCCATTTCTAGTGTTCAATTAGCTACTTTTGCTAGCACGTTTAGTTCACATGTCTAAAAGCTGGCACCGGTCCAGGGGAACTCGGACGAAAACTTCAAAAAGTTATATTCCAGGTCAAATAAACTGGTCAAACTAAGTAGAGAATCGATCTTCAGGATGTTATTATAATATATATCCAATAACGTTCCAACCGGAGCATTCGTTTTTGTCTAAAGAGTAATGGAACACATGGCGATATCATGAGAAATGCGCCTGGCCAGGAACTGGCATTCTGACATCTAGTGGAAGGCGTAGGAAGTGCTAACAGATCCATATCTTACTGGGATGTGAATAGGCGATGAGTTGAAAATCAACCAGCCCCAGAATTTCCACTTCCTGTTTGGAAATTTCCTGTTTTCTATCCAATAGTAATAATAATATGCATATATTAGCATCTGGGACAGAGTAGGAGGCAGTTCACTATGGGCATGCAATTCATCCAAAGTGAAAATGCTGCCCCCTATCCCTAAAAAGTTAAAGTGAGAAAAATGTGAGAAAAGGGTAAAAGATAAATCACTAGGACTAGATCTGGAATTGCCGGACACAATGGGCCTAATTTAAAAATGACCGTACGATCAATTTTGACCTTAAGTATGACTTACGTAGAAAACCACATATAAGCAGATATTTATAAAACCTTACCTTGACGTGGACATCATCTTAACTCTACCCAAAGTCTAGACATGACGTAAGTGATTTTCCTGCTGGATATATAGCGGTGTTGAAGTTTGGGAAACATATGCGTCCAAGCCTGTGGTGAGCTTTGCATTCGTTTTTTGAACAATTTAAACAACACAATGTAACTCCAAGTCAATCACACTTCTGTGAAATCAAACTGTCCACTTAGGAAGCAACACTGATTGACAATACATTTCACATGCTGTTGTGCAAATGGAATAGACAACAGGTGGAAATTATAGGCAATTAGCAAGACACCCCCAATAAAGGAGTGGTTCTGCAGGTGGTGACCACAGACCACTTTTCAGTTCCTATGCTTCATGGCTGATGTTTTGGTCACTTTTGAATGCTGGCGGTGCTTTCACTCTAGTGGTAGCATGAGACGGAGTCTACAACCCACACAAGTGGCTCAGGTAGTGCAGCTCATCCAGGATGGCACATCAATGCGAGCTGTGGAAAGAAGGTTTGCTGTGTCTGTCAGCGTAGTGTCTAGAGCATGGCGCTACCAGTAGACAGGCCAGTACAACAGCAGACGTGGAGGAGGCCGTAGGAGGGCAACAACCCAGCAGCAGGAACGCTACCTCCGCCTTTGTGCAAGAAGGAGCAGGAGGAGCACTGCCAGAGCCCTGCAAAATGACCTCCAGCAGGCCACTAATATGCATGTGTCTGCTCAAACGGTCAGAAAAAGACTCCATGAGGGTGGTATAAGGGCCCGACGTCCACAGGTGGGGGTTGTGCTAACAGCCCAACACCGTGCAGGACGTTTGGCATTTGCCAGAGAACTCCAAGATTGGCAAATTTGCCACTGGCGCCCTGTGCTCTTCACAGATAAAAGCAGGTTCACACTGAGCACATGTGACAGACCTGACAGTCTGGAGATGCCGTGGAGAATGTTCTGCCGCCTGCAACATCCTCCAGCATGACCGGTTTGGCGGTGGGTCAGTCATGGTGTGGGGTGGCATTTCTTTGGGGTGCGCCCTCCATGTGCTCGCCAGAGGTATCCTGACTGCCATTAGGTACCGAGATGTACCGAGATGAGATCCTCAGACCACTTGTGAGACCATATGCTGGTGCGGTTGGCCCGGGGTTCCTCTTAATGCAAGACAATGCTAGACCTCATGTGGCTGGAGTGTGTCAGCAGTTCCTGCAAGAGGAAGGCATTGATGTTATGGACTGGCCCGCCCGTTCCCCAGACCTGAATCCAATTGAGCACATCTGGGACATCATGTCTCGCTCCATCCACCAAAGCCACGTTGCACCACAGACTGTCCAGGAGTTGGCGGATGCTTTAGTCCAGGTCTGGGAGGAGATTCCTAAGGAGACCATCTGCCACCTCATCAGGAGCATGCCCAGGCGTTGTAGGGAGGTCATACAGGCACCTGGAGGCCACACACACTACTGAGCCTCATTTTTACTTGTTTTAAGGACATTACATAAAAGTTGGATCAGCCTGTGTGTGGTTTTCCACTTTAATTTTGAGTGTGACTCCAAATCCAGACCTCCATGGGTTGATACATTTGATTTCCATTGATCATTTTTCTGTGATTTTGTTGTCAGCACATTCAACTATGTAAAGAAAAAATATTTAATAAGAATATTTCATTCATTCAGATCTATGATGTTTTATTTTAGTGTTCCCTTTTAGTATTATTAGTATTGTATAGAAAACACTGTAGTTTCTAGAACTGTTTGAATGATGTCTGTGAGTATAACAGAACTCATATGGCAGTCAAAAACCTGAGATGAAATCCAAACAGGAAATGAGAAAATCTGAGGTTGGTCGATTTTCAACCCATTCCTTATTGGATTCCCACTGGGATATGAATGAAGACTCACTTCCTAGGGCTTCCAGTAGATGTTAGCCGTCTATAGAAATTTGAACGAGGCTTCTACTGTGTTGTGGGACTGAATGAGATGGGAATGAGTCAGACTACTGGCAGTCAGCCATTTCCCCATCATGCGCATACCACATGATATCTTCCTGCGTTCCGTTCCTCCTCAAGACACAAAGGAATTCTCCAGTTGGAACTTTATTGAAGATTTATGATAAAAACATCCTAATGATTATTTCTGTACCTAGTTTGAAATGTTTCTTCCACCTGTAGTATAACTTTTTAAAGTTTTTATCCAAAGATATGGTCGACCAACACCAGCGTTTGGATAGGTGTACCAAACGCGCTAAGAAAAGTAGCTAATTGGACATAAATAACGGACATTATCGAACAAATCAAGCATTTATTGTGGACCTGGGATTCCTGGGAGTGCATTCTGATGAAGATCATCGAAGGTAAGGGAATGTTTATCATGTAATTTCTGGTTTCTGTTGACTCCAACATGGCGGCTAATTTGACTATTGTTCTGAGCGCCGTATCAGATTATTTCATGGTTTGCTTTTTCCGTAATTTAAAAAAAAAATCTGACACAGCGGTTGCATTAAAGGTGTGAGGAATTAATTGCCAGACTCAAGGTGTTTGAATTAAAAACAGGATGCAATGTTCTATAGAGAGGTGGTCGATCGAACCAAGGGGAGTACCGACCACCAGAGATAGAGAGGTGGTCGGTCGACCCAAGGGGAGTACCAGAACCCGCCTGGGAGTCGATGGAAGAGTGCGAGGAGGGATACCGGAGAATGGAGTTGGCGAGGAGTATGTGGCAATGCAGGCGTTTGGAGGAGCGTGTCACCAGTCCGGTGCAATCTGTGCCGGTCCCACGCATCAGGCCTCCAGTGCGTATCCCCAGCGCGGTACGTCCTGTGCCTGCTCCTCGCACTCTCCCTCAAGTGCACCTTCCCAGTCAAGTACGTCCTGTGCCTGCTCCCCGCACTGGCCCTGAAGTGCGTGTCACCAGTGTGCCGGCCCCACGCTTAAGGCCTCCAGTGTGCCTCCCCAGTCCAGAGCTTCAGGCGACGGTCCCCAGTCTAGAGCTTCCGGCGACGGTTCACAGTCCAGAGCTTCCAGCGACAGTTCACAGTCCAGAGCTTCCGGAGACGGTTCACAGTCCAGAGCTTCCGGCGACGGTTCACAGTCCAGAGCTTCCGGCGACGTTTCACAGTCCGGAACCTCCTGAGATGGTCAACGGTCCGGAACCTTCTGAGACGGTCCACGGTCCAGAACCTCCGGGGACGGTTCCCGGTCCGGAGCCTCCGGCGACGATCCACGGTCCGGTTCTTCCGCCGACGTTTCACGGTCCGGAACCTCATGAGACGGTCCATGGTCCGGAACCTCATGAGATGGTCCACGGTCCGGAACCTCCTGAGACGGTCAACTGTCCGGAACCTCCGGCGACGGTTCCTGGTCCGGTTGCTCCGGCGACGATCCACGGTCCGGTTCCTCCGGCGACGATCCACGGTCCGGTTCCTCCGGCGACGATCCACGGTCCGGTTCCTCCGGCGACGATCCACGGTCTGGAGCTTCCGCCGACGATCCCCGCATCAGAGCCGCCACCGAAGCTGACGGATGCGAATTTAAATGCTTAAATTCTTGTTAATCTATCTGCGTTGTCCAATTGCATACCATGCAATTGTCTGAGGACGGCGCCCTACATCAACATATTCATCAACCAGCACAGGCTTCATTAAGACCCTTTGTATGAGAATTGAAATTGAGCTCAGCTGCATCCTGTTTCCATTGATCATCCCTGAGATGTTTGATTTGAGTCCAGTTGTGGTAAATTCAATTGATTGGGCATGATTTGGAAAGGCACACACCTGTATATGTAAGGTCCCACAGTTGACAGTGCATGTTGGAGCAAAAACCAAGCCATGAGGTCGAAGGAATTGTCCTTAGAGCTATGAGAAAGGATTGTGTCGAGGCACAGATCTGGGGAAGGGTACCAAAACATTTATGCAGCATTAAAGGTCCGCAAGACCTCCGTGGCCTCCATCATTCTTAAATGCATTGAGTTATATTTACTATTTTAGACAAAAAAAAGTGTTAACTTCTTTGTGACAGGGAGCAGTATTTTCACGTTCGGATGAAATGCATGCCCAAATTCAACTGCCTGCTACTCATCCCCAGAAGATAAGATATGCATAGTATTAGTATATTTAGATAGCAAACACTCCAACGTTTCTAAAACTGTTTGAATCATGTCTGTGAGTTTAACAGAACTTATTTATAGCAGGCGAAATCCAGAGGACAAACCATTCAGATTTTTTTTGAGGTCAATCTCTTTTCACTGTGTTTTCATTTGGAATCCAGATTTCTAAGGGACCTTCTTGCAGTTCCTATCACTTCCACTGGATGTCAACAGTCTTTAGAAATTGGTTGAGGTTTTTTCTTTGTGTAATGAAGAAGTATGGCCATCTTGAACGAGGGTCACTTGAAGTGTACTGTTAGATAGAGGCGCATGACCAGCTAGATACAGTTTGTTTTCCTCCTGTATTGAACACAGATCATCCCGTCTTCAATTTTATTGATTTTTTACGTACAAAAAATACCTAAAGTTGTATTACAAAAGTAGTTTGAAATGTTTTGGCAAAGTTTACAGGTACATTTTCAGATATTTTGTAGTCACATTGCACAAGTTGGAACCTGTGTTTTTCTGGATCAAACGCGCCAAATAAATGGACATTTTTAATATATATCGACGGAATTAATCGAACAAAAGGACCATTTGTGATGTTTATGGGACATATTGGAGTGCCAACAGAAGAAGCTCGTCAAAGGTAAGGCATGAATTACATTTTTATTTCTGCGTCTTGTGTTGCGCCTGCAGGGTTGAAATATGTTTTCTCTCTTTTGTTTACGGAGGTGCTATCCTCAGAAACTTCAGAGTGTTCTCTATCCAATAGTAATAATAATATTCATATATTGGCATCTGGGACAGAGTATGAGGCAGTTCACGCTGGGCATGCTATTCGTCCAAAAGTGAAAATGCTGCCCCCTATCCCAAAAGAGTTTTAAACACTATCTAGAAATCGAAAGTAATCCGATGATGGGTAGTTGTGCGCACCATCATGGTTGTTTTTTTCGAATCAACCAAAGATAATAAGCGGAGATGAGTTTGGTCTGTTTAAAGTTTGCATGTTGAAGGGGGTGTGACGTCTACGATCATCCACTTCTGGAAGTATACCTGAAAGATGAGTGAACCATTCCTTCACCTCAATGTAACATCTTTGTGTTGACAGTTTACGTGACACCCAGAAATCATTGTATAATGTCAAAAAACATGGCGCCACACATAGCGGGCAAATAACTTATCTCATTATAATCCGTACAGCTTTCAAAAACGTACTTTACACACATCATATATGTCCATTACAATATATGCAATAATCGGAATGCATTATATGTCACTAGTCCTTGAAAACGTGAATAAAACTGTAATGCTCCATGCATTCATACATAGTGTATGCTCCTACAGTAGAAACGACAACAAGATATACAGAAAATAAGGAACTTACTTTGATAGGAATGCACACATGTCCAAAGTTATTATTTGTAAGGACAACAAGGAAGGCAAAGCGAGTGCCAGCAAGAAAATGTTCCAATTCTTGCAAGACTGCGCAAATATATGCACACTTGATCTGCGCAAATGTGTGTAAAGTGCAGTGGGCTCTCCTCGAAGAGAGAAGTTTATATGGCTCAGTAAAGCCTCAAACATAAATTGTCCAGAATGCTAAAATGGGCTACTACTATGTGAATCAATGAGGAGGCGGAACCCACCTCAATTTAAACTGTTGTTAGGTAATAATTTGAAATTGAAAAAAACAACTCACGCTGTGGCGACCGTTAGAGATATTTGGAACTCACATGTGAAAAGGTTAACTTCACTACATGTTTTGGATTTTCACCCTCCTTCACTTGGATACCAGTAAACACCAGATATTCTCGCAAACTGTAGATGGAGTTTGTATTTCAAGTAAGGATTCTCTTAGAAACTTGTTCTCTCTTTTTTTGTTTGATAACGTTAGTTTCGATAGTATTCACAGGACCTTTTAGCTGGGTAGTTTGTTTCTCTAGAGTCACTGCTTTTTCATCACTCATTTCAAGGCTCGTCTTCATCTCCTGTATATCTTTTTGGAGTAAGCCAAGTATGTCTAGTTTCTTATTTATTGATGTTAGCAGGTGAAAGGCATAGATATTGAGTCCAGCTGTTTTATTTTTGCACTTGGTTCTCCACGTTTACAGAGGTGTGTGTTCGGATGATCCAACGTTCACAGGTTTGGTAGTATTTGTCAAGCCTTAAATGTGTTTTGGGTTTTTATCTAACTGTGATGTTATTGCTCACGAGTGAGCAGATCAGCGTCCGTGAAAAGTGGTTTTATTTACAGTAGTTAGTTTCATGAGATATTTGGAGCCGCCATATTCAAGCCGCCATCTTAGCTCTGATTCCAGACTTTTTTTCCCTTTCCCACCTCTTTCTCCTTTTCCTTGTCAAAGCCTAATGGTTTGGCAAAAACCTTTTTAAAAGCCACCATTTTTTGCCGCCCTTTTCTTTGTCCTCTCTCTCTTTCTTTTGTCTCTCTCAAAACCCCAACACATTATTTTTCCTTTTCTCCTTTCGAGGCAGCACTGCTCGACGACCACAATAAAATGTTTTCAGCAAGACCGGTAAATAGAGGAAAAGGAGAGTGACGGGCTGGTGGATTTAGAAAGTCAAGCCACCATGCTCAGGGGCTGAAGTAGTGGCAGAATAGCATTTCTTCTCCTTCGTTTTAAGGAAGTGCTTTGCTTTCAACAGTAGGCCATTAATAATGGCATTGACCTGTATGGTTATGAGGCGTCCCATTTTTTTATTTTACCAGGCAAGTCAGTTAAGAACAAATTCTTCTTCACAATGACGGCCTGCTCCAGACGATGCAGGGCCAATTGTGCGTCGCCCAATCACGGCTGGATGTGAACCAGCGACTGTAGTGACACCTCTTGCACTGAGATGCAGTGCCTTAGACCCAGCGGTCTAAGGCACTGCCACTCGGGAGGCAAAACATTTAAGACTCATCGCTGCTTTGACCTTGAGGGTCATTTTCTTCACTTTTCATTAAATCTTCACGAGACAGAATATGCCGTGTTTTGTCTCTTCTGCAAATCAAGTTATTATTATGGACACAACATTTTTTCTTGTCTTGCATATTAGCCTCGGTATGGACAGAAGGTTTTAAAGCCTTTTTAATCTGAAGCATACTTACAAAGACTGCTGTATATGTACATTAGATGAAATTCATCGGAACAAGACTGTCCAATATGACCTAAACCCCGCCGTATCCCGGTAGTTAGATCTCACTCAGGAAATATGAGCAATATTCTCCCTTAATTCCCAACATACTTTGTGTTATTTTTAGATGTCACATTTCTGGAAAATAATAGGAAAGGAGCCCACAGATGTCATTATGGCGGAGAAGATGAGATAATATCTAGGAAGTGTCACATCTCAAAGACTACCTTTCTCTGGGAGAGAGACAGCTCAAATTAACCCGGTCACCATAGCCATGATTACTCTGTCTCCCTTTGTCTATTCTGCTCAACCAATCCCATTACTGGAACAGAGGTCTTTGGTAACTTCCCACCAATCAGAAGTTGGTATAGGTTACAGGGATACTTTGGGATTTTGGCAATTAAGCCCTTTATCTACTTCCCCAGAGTCAGATGAACTCATGGATACCATTTTTATGTCTCTGCATCCAGTATGAAGGAAGTTAAAGGTAGTTTTGTGAGCCAGTGCTATATAACTGCATGCATGCATGTTACCATAGATTTCCAGTCATTGCGCTCACCGTAGTTAGCAGTTGAGCTAACGATAGTAAGCAACTTCCTTCAAGCCTCATGCAGAGACATAAAAATGGTATCTACAAGTTCATCTGACACTGGGGAAGTAGATACAGGGCTTCATTGACAATATCCTGAAGTATCCCATTAAGTTTCAGAATGGAGAGCTGTGATTAGACACTTTGGATTAGATGATCAGTAACCATAATGGAACGTTGTGTGTCTGTTTGCGCATACCTTTTCTCTCTGTCTACAGTTGAAGTTTAATGCATGCATGCGCGAACACACACAAACTTCAACTGTAGACAGAGGGAAAAGCTAGAGAGAGATGGCGAGGGCAAGACAAAGAGAAGGCATGCACTACAATACTTTCTCATTTAAAATGCAGTTGGGTTAGAGAGAGGTGATACAGTATGTGCATGAAATGACCCTGAGAGCCCTTGTACCCCGGCACAGTAGGAGAACCCCTTACCCGGATGCCACGAGGTCTTCCCCCCCCAATACATAACACATGGTTGAAAATGCAGTAAACTGACATGCCTCAACCCCTCAACACCTTTCCAGGAACGAAGAAAAAAAAAAAAGTTATTTGATCACAGGCAAAATACATTTAGCTTTCTTTTATCTTTCGGGGAAATTGAGTTTATGGCATCTATAACCTTCTATAACATAGCACTTTGAAAATAATCTTGGAAACTAAGGCTAAATCCAAATGGCTTCGGCCTCTCTCACTCTCTCTCTCTGTCTCTCGCTCTCTCACCTTCAAATACCAATTTCTGCCCACAGGGAGAAATGCTAATGCTCTCAGAGGAGTTGCGGAGGGATTCTGCTTGCCTCAGGAACGTTCCTCTCAGACTTTATTGGATATTATCCATAATGTATCGCATCTGTGATTGATTGCAATTTACATGTCGTATAAAACAAATGGCCGAGCCTGTACAGTACATCACGAGAGGACTGTGGACTAATATGTGTTAAATTAGACATGCAGGTGTCTACTCTATATTCCTTTCTCTCCCTTGTTCTATTTGCTCTGTGCCTACTAATGGAGGGGGGGGGGGGGGGGATTATGCCCAGCTATTTGTGAAAGACGAGAACTTTTTGGCCAAGAAAAATCGCACTGGAACAGCCCCCATAACGCTCCACCCCCTAACCCCCCACCTGTCTACTCCTGCTACACTGGGTAATAAGTGAACAGTACAAGTTCAACATATAGTTCCATTAGGAACCAGTCAACTGAGCTTCACAAACACCCCTCATTCCACTCCTCATTCCTCCCTAAACCCCTCCACTTTACCCCCCCCCCCCCCCCCCCCCCCCCAGTGCCAATTTCAAATTATGCCCATAAAAAGTCCTTGTCTATCTCAAAATTATGGTTTTACAGTGCCTTGCGAAAGTATTCGGCCCCCTTGAACTTTGCGACCTTTTGCCACATTTCAGGTTTCAAACATAAAGATATAAAACTGTATTTTTTTGTGAAGAATCAACAACAAGTGGGACACAATCATGAAGTGGAACGACATTTATTGGATATCTCAAACTTTTTTAACAAATCAAAAACTGAAAAATTGGGCGTGCAAAATTATTCAGCCCCCTTAAGTTAATACTTTGTAGCGCCACCTTTTGCTGCGATTACAGCTGTAAGTCGCTTGGGGTATGTCTCTATCAGTTTTGCACATCGAGAGACTGACATTTTTTCCCATTCCTCCATGCAAAACAGCTCAAGCTCAGTGAGGTTGGATGGAGAGCATTTGTGAACAGCAGTTTTCAGTTCTTTCCACAGATTCTCAATTGGATTCAGGTCTGGACTTTGACTTGGCCATTCTAACACCTGGATGTGTTTATTGTTGAACCATTCCATTGTAGATTTTGCTTTATGTTTTGGATCATTGTCTTGTTGGAAGACAAATCTCCGTCCCAGTCTCAGGTCTTTTGCAGACTACATCAGGTTTTTCTTCCAGAATGGTCCTGTATTTGGCTCCATCCATCTTCCCATCAATTTTAACCATCTTCCCTGTCCCTGCTGAAGAAAAGCAGGCCCAAACCATGATGCTGCCACCACCATGTTTGACAGTGGGGATGGTGTGTTCAGCTGTGTTGCTTTTACGCCAAACATAACGTTTTGCATTGTTGCCAAAAAGTTCAATTTTTGGTTTCATCTGACCAGAGCAACTTCTTCCACATGTTTGGTGTGTCTCCCAGGTGGCTTGTGGCAAACTTTAAACAACACTTTTTATGGATATCTTTAAGAAATGGCTTTCTTCTTGCCACTCTTCCATAAAGGCCAGATTTGTGCAATATACAACTGATTGTTGTCCTATGGACAGAGTCTCCCACCTCAGCTGTAGATCTCTGCAGTTCATCCAGAGTGATCATGGGCCTCTTGGCTGCATCTCTGATCAGTCTTCTCCTTGTATGAGCTGAAAGTTTAGAGGGACGGCCAGGTCTTGGTAGATTTGCAGTGGTCTGATACTCCTTCCATTTCAATATTATCGCTTGCACAGTGCTCCTTGGGATGTTTAAAGCTTGGGAAATCTTTTTGTATCCAAATCCGTCTTTAAACTTCTTCACAACAGTATCTCGGACCTGCCTGCTGTGTTCCTTGTTCTTCATGATGCTCTCTGCGCTTTTAACGGACCTCTGAGACTATCACAGTGCAGGTGCATTTATACGGAGACTTGATTACACACAGGTGGATTGTATTTATCATCATTAGTCATTTAGGTCAACATTGGATCATTCAGAGATCCTCACTGAACTTCTGGAGAGAGTTTGCTGCACTGAAAGTAAAGGGGCTGAATAATTTTGCACGCCCAATTTTTCAGTTTTTGATTTGTTAAAAAAGTTTGAAATATCCAATAAATGTCGTTCCACTTCATGATTGTGTCCCACTTGTTGTTGATTCTTCACAAAAAAATACAGTTTTATATCTTTATGTTTGAAGCCTGAAATGTGGCAAAAGGTCGCAAAGTTCAAGGGGGCCGAATACTTTCGCAAGGCACTGTATGAATGTGTCTAGCCCACCGTGACACCCAGACCACCCCCTCAAAAAGCAGGGCTGTGAATGCTAGGGGACAGGAATACATTGGCTGGATCATGAGAGGGTGATACAGTATATAGGACAAACAGAGGGGAAAGTAACAAAGTAATAACTGACTGGCACTATTGGGCCGACCCACACCGAACTTTTAAGCACAGGTCCAGCAATTATGGTGGTACACCTCGACTCTGCTTGGCTCCGTATTGTCAAAAGAATACAACAATCAATGGCTTACAGGTTATAGGACATGGAAAATGGAGACGAGTAGTTTGACCCAAAATGTAAATGATAAGGCTCTGACTCTATAAACAAAAGACTCTGACTCTATATTCTGATTGACATATTAATCAAAAAGCAGGCATTGAACTTGATTTTAGGCCATCTCAAATTTTACTAAGCTAACATATGGAATTGTTTTAAGATGCTCATGCCAAGGATAATTTAGCTATTTTAAATAGAATTTTAGGACCCATTAAGGTATCAAAAAAATGAATTACAAATTTTTGGGGGATAAAACATTGAATTTGTCCTCACTGCTATTAGCTCATATAAATACATTGAATAACAGCTTCATACAACAGATAGTTAAAACATATAAAGGAATTTAACCAGTTATTTTAGGAACTAAACTATCTCCATATACAGTATACAGCACATTCGGAAAGTATTCAGACCCTTTGACTTTTTCCACATTTTGTTACATGAAAGCCTTATTCTAAAAAGTATATTTTTTAAATTCCTTCATCAATCTATATACAATAAACCATAATGACAAAGCAAAAACAGGTTTTTCTAAATGTATATATAAAAAAAATGAAATATCACATTTACATAAGTATTCAGACTCTTTACTTTGTTTAAGCACCTTTGACAGCGATTACAGCCATCAGTCTTCTTGGGTGTGACGCTACAAGCGTGGCACACCTGTATTTGGGGAGTTTCTCCCGTTGTTCTCTGCAAGCTCTGTCAGGTAGGATGCGGAGTGAAGATTTAGGGTGGTGGCCTGTTGGAAGTTGAACCTTCTCCTCAGTCTGAGGTCCTGAGTGCTCTAGAGCAGGTTTTCTTCAAGGATGTCTCTGTACTTAGCTCCGTTCATATTTCCCTCGATCCTGACTAGTCTCCCAGTCCCTGCCACTGAAATAAATCTCCACAGCATGATGCTTCCAGGACCATGCTTCACTGTAGGCATCAATCTTAGTTTCATCAGATAAGATAATCTTGTTCCTCATGGTCTGAGAGTCCTTTAGGTTCCTTTTGGCAAACTCCAACTGGCTTCCGTCTGGCCACTCTACCATAAATACCTGATTGATGACGCAGATGCTAAGCTACAGGACTGTTTTGATAGCACAGACTGGAAATTGTTCCAGAATTCTTCCAATGTTATTGAGGAGTTCATCACATCAGTCACTGGCTTCATCAATAAGTGCATCAATGATGTCGTCCCCACATACATACCCCAACCGGAAGCCATGGATTGCAGGATTACAGGATTACATCCACACTGAGCTAAAGGGTAGAGCTGCCACTTTCAAGGAGCGGGACTCTAACCTGGACGCTGTAACAGCTTCTACCCCCAAGCCATTGTGAAGAATCAACAACAAGTGGGACACAATCATGAAGTGGAACGACATTTATTGGATATTTCAAACTTTTTTAACAAATCAAACTGAAAAATTGGGCGTGCAAAACTATTCAGCCCCTTTACTTTCAGTGCAGCAAACTCTCTCCAGAAGTTCAGTGAGGATCTCTGAATGATCCAATGTTGACCTAAATGACTAATGATGATAAATACAATCCACCTGTGTGTAATCAAGTCTCCATATAAATGCGCCTGCACTGTGATAGTCTCAGAGGTCCGTTAAAAGCGCAGAGAGCATCATGAAGAACAAGGAACACACCAGGCAGGTCCGAGATACTGTTGTGAAGAAGTTTAAAGCCGGATTTGGATACAAAAGATTTTTCAAGCTTTAAACATCCCAAGGAGCACTGTGCAAGCGATAATATTGAAATGGAAGGAGTATCAGACCACTGCAAATCTACCAAGACCTGGCCGTCCCTCTAAACTTTCAGCTCATACAAGGAGAAGACTGATCAGAGATGCAGCCAAGAGGCCCATGATCACTCTGGATGAACTGCAGAGATCTACAGCTGAGGTGGGAGACTCTGTCCATAGGACAACAATCAGTTGTATATTGCACAAATCTGGCCTTTATGGAAGAGTGGCAAGAAGAAAGCCATTTCTTAAAGATATCCATAAAAAGTGTCGTTTAAAGTTTGCCACAAGCCACCTGGGAGACACACCAAACATGTGGAAGAAGGTGCTCTGGTCAGATGAAACCAAAATTGAACTTTTTGGCAACAATGCAAAATGTAAAGTTTGGCGTAAAAGCAACACAGCTCATCACCCTGAACACACCATCCCCACTGTCAAACATGGTGGTGGCAGCATCATGGTTTGGGCCTGCTTTTCTTCAGCAGGGACAGGGAAGATGGTTCAAATTGATGGGAAGATGGATGGAGCCAAATACAGGACCGTTCTGGAAGAAAACCTGATGGAGTCTGCAAAAGACCTGAGACTGGGACGGAGATTTGTCTTCCAACAAGACAATGATCCAAAACACAAAGCAAAATCTACAATGGAATGGTTCAAAAATAAACATATCCAGGTGTTAGAATGGCCAAGTCAAAGTCCAGACCTGAATCCAATAGAGAATCTGTGGAAAGAACTGAAAACTGCTGTTCACAAATGCTCTCCCTCCAACCTCACTGAGCTCGAGCTGTTTTGCAAGGAGGAATGGGAAAACATTTCAGTGTCTCGATGTGCAAAACTGATAGAGACATACCCCAAGCGACTTACAGCTGTAATCGCAGCAAAAGGTGGCGCTACAAAGTATTAACTTAAGGGGGCTGAATAATTTTGCACGCCCAATTTTTCAGTTTTTGATTTGTTAAAAAAGTTTGAAATATCCAATAAATGTCGTTCCACATCATGATTGTGTCCCACTTGTTGTTGATTCTTCACAAAAAAATACAGTTTTATATCTTTATGTTTGAAGCCTGAAATGTGGCAAAAGGTCGCAAAGTTCAAGGGGGCCGAATACTTTCGCAAGGCACTGTAATTCCCTATTTCTTCTGAAATACGTTGAAATTCATCCCCCAAAAATTAATTTTACAATATTAATTGAGAAAATAAAGACATGGCATGGACAAAATTATTGTAACCCCGGAGCTATTACTTGGTTGCACAGCCAACAAATGCTTTGTGTAGTCATCAATTAGCGTGCTGCAACTTTCTACTGGCCTTTTTAGCCCAATCTTCAGCAGCAAACTACTCACATTTTTCAGTGTTTGAGCAGTGCCCTACAGCAACTGTCGTTTTCAGCTCAAGCCATAGGTTACGGATGTGATTCAGATCTGGACTCTTCACTGGCCACTCCAGAACACTCCAGCATTTCTTCTTGAACCATTTCAGGGTGCCTTTGATGTGTGTTCGGGGTTGTTGTCCACAACCTCCAACAGAGAAACCGTTTTTGGACATTAGGTTGATCATTGGACTAAAATACACCTGATTATCTGCTGATTTCATAATGCCTTGCGCATGTTCAAGGCCCCTTTTGCCAAAGGGAGCAAAGCAACCCTACAGCAGTATCAAAATTATCCCATCTTTGATTGTAGGGGGAGTGTTATTTCACGCACACACACACACACACACACACACACACACACACACACACACACACTCACACACACACACACACACACACACACACACACACACACACACATACACAGGTAAACACACACACACACACACACACACACACACACACACACACAGACACACACACACACAAACGATCACACACACACACTCCTCCTATATCTCTCTTCAATGCACACTCGCGCACACCCTTAATCGCACTCACCTCGTCCCTCCTTATCTGTGAAATTCATTGTTACATATGCCTACAATATTAATTCATGATTTGGAAGGCTTACGGAGGAGAGTGTCAGTCAAGTCTGAAGAGGACACATTAAAAGATCCAGACTGGAGTGCTGTGTGCTGCTGCTACTGGGAAAACCTTGTTCGCACCATCACTGAATGCTTTCACCTCTATCTTAATCACAAACACGCACAAATATTGATGCATTCAGGCACACATACATAGAGTACATGCACAGCACACACACAGCATGCACACAAACACAAATGCTAGCACACATACATGAAGCAGAAACATGTACCATATGTCAACCTACAACTGCCCCCCTACCCTTGCACCTGTCTGTTTTTGTTTTTCCCCTGTCAGGGCCCACATGATTATGTACAGGGGAGTATATGCAACAACAGAAGACGCTCCAAGATACACAGGCAAGTAAAATGGTAATGAAATGTGTAATTGTAAATTCGGAGCATCTATGAGAAACTGGCCTCTGTCACGACTTCAGCCAAAGTTGGCTCCTCTCCTTGTTCGGGCGGCGTTCGGCGGTCGAATTCACCGGCTTTCTAGCCATCGCCACTCCATTTTTAATTTATCCATTAATTTTGTCTTGTTCCCTGCACACCTGGTTTTCATTCCCCAATCACACTACATGTATTTATTCCTCTGTTCCCCCTCATGTCTTTGTGTGTCATTTTCGAGGTGCTAATTCTGGTGTGCGTTTATTCCGTGTTTTATATTCACGAGGTATGTTTATTTGTTTGTACTTTATTGTTGTGACTGTTTGTGCATTTTTGCACTTTGGCATATTGGATGGAGGTTTCAACGCAGTGGCGTCCGTCTGTTGGTTTCTCCTGTCTAAATAAAGTGCGCACCGGTTCACAACTCTCTGCTCTCCTGCACCTGACTCTGCTCCCAGTACGCACACCATTGAGAGCCTCTCTGGGCTCCTGCATTTAATCAGATTCCTCTACATATTACACCCTATGGGAGATAGTGGAGATAAAACAACATCCACCACCGTTTACTTTGGCAGGAAAATGAAACACAATTTACATTGCATTGAGGTGATTTTCCAGTCATATTTTCCTATAATGCTCTCATTATAGGTCAACAGATGGACAGTAGGATGGTAAGACTAAAGTATAATATTCTATAGATTGACAAAAGGCGATTTCAAACCCACTTTGAAGCCCCTTTCTGTCTCTCCCTGCTAAGGCAGAGACAGAGGCCCGGTAAGGCCAGAGTAAAGCCAGAGGCTCTCTTTATCGCTCTGCCTTCCAGCCCCAGAGCTGTTCTGGAAAGTGATTAGTAGAGGGATCCCACGTGGGTCAGTATCTGCAGGAGGAGATCAGTGGAAGATATTTGAAAGTGTCTGGAGTCCCTTTGTAGTGGAAGCCTATGAGGTACAGATAGGAGGGATGGATGAATTTGAAAGGAGAGATGTTAAGGTAGAGAGCGAAACAAGGGATAATGGTTGTGGTTGTTAATAAACAGTACAAAAGTTTAACCTGTTGAATCTATGGGGGCGCTATTTCATTATTGGATAAGCGCAATATTTTGTCACGAAAAGATGCTCGACTATGCATATAATTGACAGCTTTGGAAAGAACACAGTCTAACGTTTCCAAAACTGCAAAGATATTATCTGTGAGTGCCACAGAACTCATGCTACAGGCGAAACCAAGATGAAACTTCAAACAGGAAATGAGCAGAATTTCTGAAGCTCTGTTTTCCAATGTCTCCTTATCTGGCTGTGAATGCACCAGGAACGAGCCTGCGCTTTCTCTCGTTTCTTCAAGATGTCTGCAGCATTGTGACGTATTTGTAGGCATATCATTGGAAGATTGGCCATAAGAGACTACATTTTCCAGGGGTCCGCCCGGTGTCCTTTGTCTAAATTGGTGCGTAATCTTCAGTTGCGGGCATTTTCTCCTGGGATTCAGGACAGAAAGCACACTTCCAAGAACGATATATCATCGAAGAGATAAGTGAAAAACACCTTGAGGATTGGTTCTAAACAACGTTTGCCATGTTTCAGTCGATATTATGGAGTTAATTTGGAAAAAAGTTCGGCGTTTTGATGACTGGATTTTCGGGGTTTTTTGGTAGCCAAACGTGACGCACCAAACGGAGCGATTTCTCCTAAACAATCTTTCAGGAAAAACTGAACATTTGCTATCTAACAGAGTCTCCTCATTGAAAACATCTGAAGTTCTTCAAAGGTAAATTATTTTATTTTGAATGCTTTTCTGGTTTTTGTGAAAATGTTGCCTGCTGAATGCTAATGCTAATGCTAACGCTAAATGCTACGCTAGCTAGCTACTGTTACACAAATGATTGTTTTCCTATGGTTGAGAAGCATATTTTGAAAATCTGAGATGACAGTGTTGTTAACAAAAGGCTTAGCTTGAGAGCTAGCATATTTATTTCATTTCATTTGCGATTTTCATGAATAGTTAACGTTGCGTTATGGTAATGAGCTTGAGGCTGTATTCACGATCCCGGATCCGGGATGGCTAAGTGCAACTGGTTTTTAACCAGGTTGAAATAAAAAACTGTGAAGATTGTGTGTTCCTCTTAATTTGAATTCATTGGAAGCAAAACCATAACTGGGAAAAATGCTCAAAACAATGTTCACAAATCGAGGTCAAAGACTTCAGGGAATATAACTTCTAAATACACCATAGTAAAAAAATGACGAGCTCTCTCGCTCTCTCTCATTGGAAAAGTAATAGGAATATGATATAAGGAGGCAATTTGCTACATTGAAATCAGCAAACAACTTTATGGTGCTAATTATGCTTATTACTGTGTAATTTGCTCCATCCCCTACAACTTCACTTCAAACAATGCTCGATCAACAGAACATGAATTGATACTTACATTTCTGAATGCAGCTTGGCTTCATCTGGGCCAAAACAATGACTGCAAGTTGGGGAACCCTGCCATAGGAGAACACTTTGAAGAGCCCTTTTTAGTTGCAGGTTGCCCTTTAGTTGCCCTTTTGGTTCCATGTAGAATATTTTTCGACAGAGGGTTCTACATGGAACCCTTTTGGGTTCTAACTGGAACCAAAAAGGGTTATCCTATGGGGACAGCCGAAGAACCCTTTTGTAACCCTTTTTTTCCTAAGACTGTACTGTATTTTGCGAAACATGCAGCACTGCAATATTCTCCTAAACTAAAGATGAGCATGCTGCAGAATGACTATTGATTTATGAATGGATGAGAGAGCCATATCAAGACATGTATGGGTTTGATTTGATGGAAGATTGTTTCTTCTCAGCAGGTAACCATTTAATCTCCAATATGCACACAGTTTGTATTCTACAGTTTATAAATGCATTATTTAAGTTGATGCATCACATATAGTAGAGAGAGACAGAATGTTGAATGAAATAGAAATATGTATTTCGTACTGCCTAAATACCATTGGTGAAGGCCACAGTGCAACCCTACAGCAACAATAATCATGTTTGAAGCTCTTTTAGTCGGCTTTTCATGTTTTCTTTCAGTTGCTAACCCCACACAAAAGGAAGAGGTTCCCCTCTCTCAATAGCCTATTTAATGTGTAGGTGTTAGGAGTAGGAGGATCATTCACAGCCAGGAACTGTGTGCCAGAGAGAGGGGCTGCGTTCGCTAGCCTTAGTGAGCAAATGAGATGGGCAGGTTTATAGCGTTGCTGTCTTCTGTGTACGTTATCCCTATTGTTGAAAAAGTCCAAGATCACTCCAGCAATAAATTCCCCCAGTAATTTGGAGGTTGTAAAATGAGTGGGGGACATGGACAAACCACTTTGGATGTAATGTAGCATTGAACTATGTCACACAGGTCTTCAAGCGTGTTCTTTAGCACCCATAATAAGATCAAAAATGTTTCTCTATTTCACATTATTAATCTATCTGGATCATAATGGGATGCATAATCTTATGAATAGATACATTAATTATGGATTCATGCAAATATGAGAGGTTGTAATTTACAGAAATTGTGTGCGAGTCAATGTTCGTACTCCCATAGAAATCGAATTAGCTTAATAACAAAAATCACCATAAAAATCTGTCAGTTTAAGCTAGAGATTTCTCATTCTACAACATCCGCCGATGTTGCTCTTCCACATCTGCTGTGAAAGGTGACAGTGATATTGCGATGTTTGTCAGACCATTAGACATCCAGAAAATCGATCTTCTTACAAAATCATTTGTAATGTCCGAACGGTTTGGTCTACATACCATTCGGACGCTATGGAAAGATGAGACTCTCATGAACATGATGGTGTTCACTGTTTTGCTCTACAACCCCCACAAGGGCGTTGGAACTATTCTGAAGTAGGTATAGCTGATCTGCCAACTTCTGTCTATAGCATCCGAAGAGTTTGGATAACACTAATATGAGCCCTCTGTGGAAAGGTGAGACTCACAGTGTCATGGCGTTGGCCTGGCGGGTAGGTTTATGACAGTCATAAATACCTCTTCCCCCCTTTTTCCTCTCTCTACCCTACTGATGTTACATTTGCAAAACCCTTGGTTAACATAGAGATTCTGGGAACATCAGAAGGTGGGGGGAAATGAACTATATTCTGGTAATTCGACCAATTGAACATATGCGGTGGTACTTAACCTTTCTGATCTCCCCATCCCGGATCCGGGATCGTGAATACAGACTCAAGCTCATTACCATAACGCAACGTTAACTATTCATGAAAATCGCAAATGAAATGAAATAAATATGCTAGCTCTCAAGCTTAGCCTTTTGTTAACAACACTGTCATCTCCGATTTTCAAAATATGCTTCTCAACCATTGCAAAACAAGCATTTGTGTAACAGTATTGATGGCTAACGTAGCATTTAGCATTAGCATTCAGCTGGCAACATTTACACAAAAAAACAGAAAAGCATTCAAATAAAATCATTTACCTTTGAAGAACTTCAGATGTTTTCAATGAGGAGACTCTCAGATAGCAAATGTTCAGTTTTTCCTGAAAGATTATTTGTTTAGGACAAATCGCTCCGTTTTCTGCGTCACGTTTAGCTATGAAAAAACCCCTGTATCCAGGATTATGTAAATCTATCAGCAAGCTCATTAGCATAACACAACGTTAAACAACACTGTCATCTCAGATTTTCAAAATATGCTTCTCAACCATAGGAAAACAATCATTTGTGTAAAAGTAGCTAGCTAGCGTTAGCATTTAGCGTTAGCATTTAGCGTTAGCATTAGCGTTAGCATCCAGCACGCAACATTTCAACAAAAACATAAAAGCCTTCAAATAAAATCATTTACCTTTGAAGAACTTCTGATGTTTTCAATGAGGATACTCTCAGTTAGATAGCAGATGCTCAGTTTTTCCAAAAAGATTATTTGTGTATTAGAAATAGCTCCGTTTTATACATCACATTTGGCTACCAAAAAAAATCAGAAAATTCAGTCCTCAAAACGCGAACTTTTTTCCAAATTAACTCCATAATATCGACTGAAAACATGGCAAACGTTGTTTAGAATCAATCATCAAGGTGTTTTTCACATATCTCTTCATTGATACATCGTTCTTGGACACATGGTTTCTCCCCTATATCAAATGGAAAAGTACGAGCAGCTGGCAATTGCGCACCGAATTCCACGCAGGACACCAGGCGGACACTTGGAAAATGTAGTCTCTTATGGTCAATCTTCCAATGATATGCCTACAAATACGTCACAATGCTGCTAAGACCTTGGGCGAACGACAGAAAGTGTAGGCTCATTCCTTGCGCAATCACAGCCATATAAGGAGACAATGGAAAACAGAGCTTCAGAAATTCTGCTAATTCCTGGTTGATGCATCATCTTGGTTTCGCCTGTAGAATGAGTTCTGGGGCACTTACAGACAAAATCTTTGCAGATTCTGAAACTTCAGAGTGTTTTCTTTCCAAAACTGTCAATTATATGCATCTTTTCGTGACAAAATATCGCGCTTAAAACGGGAACGTTTTTTATCCAAAAATGAAATAGCGCCCCTAGAGATCTAACAGGTTAATGAATATGTCGTCTGTTCGGTTGTCATCTGAAACGTTCTCATCAATGAAAAGATGATATAAACTCTACAGTGGAAAGTCTACACATCAGAGTTATCAGATTCACATGGAATTGTTGTTCAATTTAAATGTTTGAAAATGACATTTTGTGATGGAATGAAATGTGATTTTAGCTTCTAAAATGTGAGATTTGGGTTTTCATGAGATAGGGCTCTGCTCAATCAGTGGCCCGCCCCTGTGAAGGGACATGGGCTGTAAAACTTTTCAAACACACCCTCCTCTCCACGCCCTCCTCTCCCTTCCTATATAAGCCCTGGACGACAATATAACCCCCTGTTCCGAGGATGTGGGGACGACGGTCCGATGTCAGAATGGTTCAGATAATAACTACAGAACGATGCCAACATCAGCGTGAGCTTTGGTTGCGAATGGTATGAACTTTGAACTCTTATTCACTACAGAAGTGATACCTCCTAGACGTTGAGTTAGCAACAGCCGCTGCAAACGAGGGTTAGGAAGAAACAGACAGAGTATCCCGTCTATCAGACAACAACGTTACTACAACGTATCCAATTGACAACCAGAGACATTCTTCAAAGGACAAAGGACTCGGTTGGACAACACGGACTTCAATCTACCACCAACCTACAGACGCGCAGCTCAGAGTAAATATTTATTGCATTTTTGCGCCCGGCCCACCACAGGAGTCGCTGGTGCGCGATGAGACAATGAAATCCCTACCGGCAAAACCCTCCCTAACCCGGATGACGCTAGGCCAATTGTGCATCGCCCCACGGACCTCCCGGTCGCAGCCGGTTACGACAGAGACTGGGCGGGAACCCAGAGTCTCTGGTGGCACAGCTGGCGCTGCAGTACAGCGCCCTTAACCACAACCACTCAGTTGTGTTGTGACAAGGTAGGGGTGGTATACAGAAGATAGCCCTATTTTGTAAAAGACTAAGATCATATAATGGCAAGAACAGCTCAAACAAGCAAAGATTAATGACAGACCATCATTACTTTAAGACATGAAGGTCAGTCAATACGGAACATTTCTTCAAGTGCAATTGCAAAAACCACCAAGCGCTACGATGAAACTGGCTCTCATGAGTACCGCAATGGGAAAAGAAGACCCAGAGTTACCTCTGCTACAGAGGATAAATTCATTAGAGTTTACTGCACCTCAGATTGCAGCCCAAATAAATGCTTCACAGAGTTGAAGTAACAGACACATCTCAACATCAACTGTTCATAGGAGACTGCGTGAATTTGGCCTTCATGGTCAAATTGCTGCAAAGAAACCACTACTAAAACACACCAATAACAAGAAAAGACTTGATTGGGCCAAGAAACACGAGCAATGGATGAGTCCCAAGGTCGCAATAAGAACATTTCCCAGGACATAGACTTATCTGATATTGGCAGAAAGCTGAAATTATTGTTAATCTAACTGCACTGTCCAATTTGCAGTAACTATTACAGTGAAATAATACCATGCTATTGTTTGAGGAGAGTGCACAGTAATGAACTTGAGAAGTTATTAATAAACCAATTAGACACATTTGGGCAGTCTTGATACAACATTTTGAACAGAAATACAATTGTTCATTGGATCAGTCTAAATCTTTGCACACACACACTGCTGCCATCTAGTGGCCAAAATCTAAATTGCGCCTGGGCTGGAATAATGCATTATGGCCTTTCTCTTACATGTCAAAGATGATGATACAAAAAATACAAAAATAACGCATGGATTTTCCTTTGTATTATCTTTTACCAGCTCTAATGTGTTATATTCTCCTACATTCACTTCACATTTCCACAAACTTCGGTGTTTCCTTTGAAATGGTAATCTGTAGAAACTATGAGTACAAAGGTTCAGGACATTTGTGAAAACACCATATCACAGTTTAAAAATACTTTATATGTCTAATATAATCAAAACTGGGTGTTGTTAAGAGATAGATGGGAGGGGTTGAGGGGAGTTGAAAGGTGTGATTAAAAATAACAAATAAACAAGATAATTCATGTAAATGTATACTGTGTCTGTAAAATGTACTGTTTATAGTAAGCTGGAAGTGGAAACCTTAGTGTTGTCCATTGGTTTGCTCCATTTAGGGGAAGGATGATAGGGTTAGGGGGAAACAATGAAGAAGAAAAGTAAATAGAAAAGATCTATTTACCAAAAAATATTTGCGGGATTGTAAATTATGCAGACAATTGCATTGATGGAAGCCACAATCTATCTTCAATATTAAAGCTGAAATATGCCGTTAATTATTTAGGTCGTAAGGGTCACCACCTTTGTGAAGGGGGAGTACATGGGTTGCCTTTCAAACCTTGGGGATGGTACCAGATATAATTGTCAGGTATAAAATATGGTTTAACGATTCAGAAATAATGGGGGAAGAGCGCTGCAGCAAAAATGGATCAAGCATATCATCTCCTGTGGACATGTTGCTATGTGAACACTGACCGCACATTACCATAGCAACATTGAAACAGAGGTTAATTTAGTTGTATGCACAATACATTTCACCCCAAAGACCATGTGACTCCCTTGGTTGTTAGGTTGATTATATTCATCATGATGACTACTAAAGCATTCAAATGACTTCTCACGCATTTTTAAATGTTAAGTCCAATTCTGAACTTTTGTTAAAATTAAATGGTTTTATCAAGGCGTATCAAGGTTATTCACTTAGAAATCAACTTCTTCGCGATTGTTCTGTCTGACAGCCGCACTTTCCTGTTTCAATGTAGTTTCCCTCAGATGACTCTGGGGTATTGGGTTACATATCCACAGCCTTTGGAGGCTCGGGAGTCGCGCCTGAATGCTCATTCACTGACATTTACAATAAATTTGATTGAATAGACGCATTTTCTTCCACAATTTATCTCGATATGTCTTTCTGGCATTATTATCTTACTGTCACTGATGGAACGTTTTTCCTGTCTTCCTTCATCAGTCTTACACCTCAACTGCCTTAGAAAAGGATGACAAGGAGATGTGGCGAGCCAGGGATATAAAACTGCTAAATGAGATGCTTAGTGGTTCATTTAAACCTACAGTATATGCTGGTGAGAAACCACCCAAAACTGCTCTAAGTCCTCTTAAGGGTCGAATGGGTAGGTGTCTGGGTCACGACCCGGGTCACTCTTCAGTTAACATGGCGAGGTCATTTGGAGTGTGATACATTGATTCAATCCACAATGAAAAGGTGGAGCATGATTAGTCACTTATTTGTTGCATATGCGGACACGACTTGCTTTTTTGTGCATTTTGTGTTAGGTATGTGAGCTGCAGGTTTTTATAAATGTTCAGTGACACAAAGGTCACCTCCCTCACCTTATGCATATTTAAATGGTTTTCTGAATAATAAAGGAATGGTTTCTTCAGATCATAAAACAATGAAAAAAACGCAATACCAAGTTCACCAACAAGCAACAAGGTCACAGCTAACTATGGGTGTTTCTCAATATACATACTAGGGTTCACCACACTCTCATGCTCCGATTGCATTCTCCAAAGGTGTTCTCTTGGTTACTTTCTTGTGAGGACAAGAGTGTAGAGAATGCATAAAACATTACATTTCAGAAGCACCCACACTCCATCTACTGTATTACCTCACGGTGCGCCTACCCATTTACTGAACCTTCTTCCAGCTAGGACAATCGCAACAATCGATGAAACAAGATGATATATACAAAGCAAATATTTTACTTCATAATTATCAGCTATATATTTGTGAATTGTAATATTGTACCTGGCCAACTGGTTAAACAGGCAACAATGACTTAAAGCTAATGTTATGCAAGGTATATGTACCAATTATTCGTGGCTAGCTAGCTAGCCAGTTAGTCCTAATGACATACTTTGGACTTACACTGAACCTTCTTCCAGCCAGGAAAATGGCAATAGAGATGAAATAAGATATACACAAAGCAAGCATTTTGCTTCACAATTATCAGCTACACTGTGTATGTGAATCGTAATAATGTAGCTAACCAGATAGTGTGGCAAAAATTACCTAAAACTAATGTTATGCAAAGTTAGATGTCAATACTTCTAGGGTAGCTAGCTAACAATTCTTCGTGGCCATCTGGCTCGCTAACAGTAGGAGCTAGCCAGTTAGCACTATTGACTTCTTATGGGCTTGTGATCTATGGTTTGTAGGCAGGTAAACATTCCACAATTAACACAGTATGTATTTATTAACATATCAAGATAAAATATTGATGTCATATAACATATGAGATGTGAAAAGACAATATTTCAATATTTCCAAAGTCTGAGTGTATTTTCTCTCGCTTGAGCTCAAATAATAGCCACCTTTGTTTA
Organism: Oncorhynchus mykiss; assembly: GCF_057628025.1. Lineage (NCBI taxonomy): Eukaryota > Metazoa > Chordata > Actinopteri > Salmoniformes > Salmonidae > Oncorhynchus > Oncorhynchus mykiss. The sequence continues at coordinate 34,534,434 of NC_143030.1, read as the reverse complement.
GGAAATGTATGTGGTTTTTTATGTGGTTGCATCAAATTTCTTTGCATACTTTCCGTTGAAGCTTGCATCGATGTTTGACAAGACAGTGTCTTGCAAAAGTATTCATCACCCTTGGCATTTTACCTATTTTGTTGCATTACAAACGGTAATTTAAATTGATTTTGATTATGATTTAATATAATGGACATACACTAAATAGTCCAAATTGGTGAAGTGAAATTAAAAAATGAACTTGATTAAAAAAATGGAACAAAAATGGAAAAGTGGTGGGTGCATATGTATTCACCCTCTTTGCTATGAAGCACCTAAATAAGATCTGGTGCAAACAATTACCTTCAGAAGTGACATAATTAGTTAAAGTCCACCTGTGTGCAATCTAAGTATCACATGATCTCAGTGCATATACACCTGCTCTGAAAGGCCCCAGAGTCTGCAACACCACTAAGCAAGGGGCACCACCAAGCAAGCGGCACCATGAAAACCAAGGAGCTCTCCAAACAGGTCAGGGACAAAGTTGTGGGGAAGTACAGATCAGGGTTGGGTTGTAAAAAAATATCCAAAACGTTGAACATCCCACAGAGCACCATTAAATCCATTATTAAAAAATTGAAAGAATATAGAAGCACAACAAACCTGCCAAGAGAGGGCCGTCCACCACAACTCTAGAACAAGGCAAGGAAGGCATTAATCAGAGAGGCAACAAAGAGACAAAGCTCCACAGCGGAGATTGGAGTATCTGTCCATAGGACCACTTGAGCTGGGCTTTACTGAAGAGTAGCCAGAAAAAGCCATTGCTTAAACCTCTTGGAACTCTAGGGGCAGTATTGTCATTTTTGGAGAAAAAAAACGTTCCCGCTTTAAACTGGATATTTTTTTAGGAAAATATGCTAGAATATGCATATAATTGACAGCTTTGGATAGAAAACACTCCAAAACTGTAAAGATATTGTCTGTGAGTATAACAGAACTGATGTTGCAAGCGAAAGCCTGAGAAAAATCCAATCGGGAAGTGCCCCAGGTTTTGAAAGCGCTGCGTTCCAATGACTCCCTATATAGCTGTGAATGTACCATCAACGAGCTTATGCTTTCTACGTATTTCCCAATGTGTCTACAGCATTGTGACATAGTTTTACACATTTCTGTTGAGGAATAGCCGCATGGGGGCACATTGCGTAAGTGGTCACATGGTGGCTCCGAGAGAGATTCTCGCGTAAAGTACAGAGGTAGCCATTACTCCAATCGGTCCTAGAGAAAAAGCAATTGTCCCGACCGATATATTATCAAATAGATATTAGAGAAACACCTTGAGGATGGATTCTAAACAACGTTTGTCATGTTTCTGTCGATATTATGGAGCTAATTTGGAAAAAAGTTTGGCATTGTGGTGACCGCAATTTTTGGGCGATTTCTCAGCCAAACGTGAAGAACAAACGGAGCTGTTTCACTTACAAAAATAATATTTGGGGAAAAAATTAACTTTGGCTATCTACCTGGGAGTCTCGTGAGTGAAAACATCCGAAATTCATCAAAGGTAAATTATTTAATTTGATTGCTTTTCTGATTTCCGTGACAAGGTTGCCTGCTGCTAGCAAGGCATAATGCTATGCTAGGCTATTATAAACTTACACAAATGCTTGTCTAGCGTTGGCTGTAAAGCATATTTATGTGATGATTGATTAACAAAAGGCTAAGCTGTGTCTCAATATATTTCATTTGTGATTTTCATGAATAGGAATATTTTCTAGGGATATTTATGTCCACTGCGTTATGCTAATTAGTTTCAGGCGATGATTACGCTCCCACATGCGGGTTTGGGAGTCGCTAGAGGCTAAAGAAGAAAATAAGCAAACACACTTGGTGTTCTCCAAAAGGCATGTGTGAGACTCCCCAAATATATGAAAGAAGGTACTCTGGTCAGATGAGACGGAAATGTAGCTTTTTGGCCATCAAGGAAAATGCTATGTCTCTCATCCCCACAGTGAAGCATGGTGGTGGCAGCATCATATATCCTAACATTTCCTAAGAGACTTGCAACTGTAATTGCTGCAAAAGTTTGGGGGGGTTAATAATTATGCACGCTCAAGTTTTATGTTTTTTCTATCTTATTTATTGTTTGTTTCACAACAAAAAATATTTTGCATCTTCAAAGTGGTAGGAATGTTGTGTAAATCAAATGATACAAACCCACCAAAAATCAATAACAGAAAAATGCCAAGGGGGTTGAATACTTTTGTAAGGCACTGTAGATCAGGCTCCTTTCCAAACTTTATTTGAATAGACACTATTCACTGAACATTTTTCTTTGAATGGAAAAGTAATTTTCTTCTCTTTTTTTGACATCTATGTTCTAATAGATTTGGTGAAAGTATTTTTTAGGCCTATAAAATAAGCACTGAATATGCAAAGTGAGGAAGAGTTTTGAAACCATATGTCACTTCAGGGTTGAGCCACCCTTCAAAGTTGTTAATGTTGTGTAAATCAAATGATTGTAAGGCAACAAAAAAGGAAAAATGCCACGGTGTTGAATACTTTCGCAAGCCACTGTAAAAACAGAGTACGCATTTGAGAATTGCCCTCTGTGCTCCATTTCTATACTTTGATTTAGACTCATACTCCGACCCTCCTGTGCTCCAATTTCCGTGCTCGGAGCACCTGTAGTATGAATTTTGAGAAACAACCAATGTGTACACACAAAAGCCTCATCCTGTTTGTTCTTTGAATAAATGGGTTCAGGAAAGAGTGAGCAAAAAGTGACGAGCGATGCCATTGAAGCCATAGCATACGCTAGAAGGTACCTAAAAGAACACACTTGAAATGAGGACACCTCCACAACTTTTCTACGGAGAAGACATTTGTGCTGAACAGTCAATAGACAGTGTCTTTGAAGGGAAGGGAAAGTACAAGGAAAGGAAAGGGAACAAAGCTCCTTTCTACTCTAGCTGGTAGCTAGGTCTAAACAATGACAGCATGTCCTTGAGTTATAAATATATAATACACCTCAGGTGGCACCGGGAGACTGCATTTTTTGATTGGCTTTCAATTATAAATCATTCATTACCACTCGCATCAATGATTAATATTCTAAGAAACCTGAATCCTGTATGTAAATAGTGTCACACGTCGGAAGGTTAACATTGTAAACCTGCGTAGACAGCAATTTTGGAACTTTTGATTGTGGGCTTAGGTTATCCACTCCCCATGCTCGCTTTTCTTTGTTTTTTTCTCTTCTCTCCTCCTTATACAAATGTTTAATTTAAACAATTCTTAAACGAAGCTGTCTGACAGATGCTGAATTATGCAATGCTAAGAAAGAACACTAAGAATGTTCTGTAATGTTCAAATTTGTAGAGTTTATTTATCATTAATGAGCATAGATTTTTTTTCCACACCAGATTTGGTTTTTAGCCTCTATGCATGATGAATCTGGTATGTGTTCATAATGACATGAGCACAATGGCCTGGTAGAAGCTACAAGCCAATTTATTTCACAAAAACCCCATTTAGCAAAAATCCATGTAGAATACACCTTGCTCTATTGTTTATTTTGGATTCGTTATGCAACTGCTAAGGTCCTGTTATGTAGTCAAAGACATTCTGGCACTAACAGCAAGGTTTTTCAGTGTATTACAGTTCAGTTCGCCTATGCTAATCAAACAAGACATACAGTGGCAAGAAAAAGTATGTGAACCCTTTGGAATTACCTGGATTTCTACATAAATTGGTCATAAAATCTGATCTTCATCTAAGTCACAGTAATAGACAAACGCAGTCTGCTTAAACTAATAACACACAAACAATTATACATTTTCATGTCTTTATTGAACACACCGTGTAAACATTCACAGTGCAGGGTGAAAAAAGTATGTGAACCCTTAGATTTAATAACTGGTTGACCCTCTTTTGGCAGCAATAACATTTCCTGTAGTTGCAAATCAGACCTGCACAACAGTCGGGAGGAATTTAGGACCATTCCTCTTTACAAATATTTTTCAGTTCAGCAATATTCTTGGGATGTCTGGTGTGAAAAACTCTCGAGGTCATGCCACAGCATCTCAATCAGGTTGAGGTCAGGACTCTGACTTTGTCACTCCAGGAAGCGTATTTTTTTCTTCTGTCCTGTTGCATCACCCAACTTCCGTTGAGCTTCAATTGGCAGACAGCCTTACATTCTCCTGCAAAATGTCTTGATAAACTTGGGAATTAATTTGTTCGTTGATGATAGCAAGCTGTCCAGGACCTGAGGCAGCAAAGCAGACCCATACCATGATGCTCGCTCCACCATACTTTACAGTTGGGATAAGATTTTGATGTTGGTGTGTTTTTCTCAACACAGTGTTGTGTGTTCCTTCCAAACAACTCAACTTTAGTGTCATTTGTCCACAGAATATTTTGCCAGTAGCAGTGTGGAATATCCAGGTACTCTTTTGCGAACTGAAGACGTGCACAAATGTTTTTTTTGGACAGCAGTGGCTTCTTCCGTGGTGTCCTCCCATGAACACCATTCTTGTTTACTGTTTTACTAAACTCATCAACAGAAATGTTAGCATTTTTTTTTTACCTTTATTTAACTAGGCCTAGGAACAGTGGGTTAACTGCCTGTACAGGGGCAGAACGACAGACTTGCCAGCTCGGGAGTTTTGAACATGCAACCTTCCGGTTGCTAGTCCAGCACTCTAACCACTAGGCTACCCTTCCGCCCCAGCATGTTCCAGAGATGTCTGTACATCTTTAGCTCACACTCTAGGATTCTTCTTAACCTCATTTTGCATTTTGCGCTGTGCTCTTGCAGTCATCTTTGCAGGATGGCCACTCCTAGGGACAGTAGCAACAGTGCTGAACTTTCTCCATTTCTCCATGGCTCAGCGGTCTAAGGCACTGCATTTCAGTGCAAGCGGCATCACTTCAGACCCTGGTTCGGTTCCAGGCTGTATCACAACCGGCTGTGATTGGGAGTCCCATAGGGCTGCGCACAATTGGCCCAGCGTAGTCCGGGTTAGTGTTTGGCCGGGATAGGCCATCATTGTAAATAAGAATTTGTTCTTAACTGACTTGCCTAGTTAAATAAAGGTTAAATAAAAACGTGGACTGATGAAAATCAAGGTTTTTAGAGATTCTTTTGTAACCCTTTCCAGCTTTATGCAAGCCAACCATTCTTAATCTTAGGTATTCTGTGATCTCTTTTGTTCAATGCATGGTTCACATCAGTCAATGCTTCATGTAAATAGCAAACTCAAATTTTGTGAGTGTTTTTTATAGGGCAGGGCAGCTCTAACCAATCTCCAATCTCGTATCATTGATTGAACTCCAGGTTAGCTGAGTCCTGACTCCAATTAGCTTTTGGAGAAGCTTTTCCAACCCTCACTGTGAATGTTTACATGATGTATTCAATATAGACAAGAAAAATACAAGAATTAGCATGTTATTAGTTTATGCACACAGTTTGTCTATTGTTGTGACTTAGATGAAGATCAGATCAAATTTTATGAGCAAGTCCTGCAGAAATCCAGGTAATTCCTTAGGTTTCACATACTTTTTCTTGCCATTTTAAATATCTCCTCAAAGAAAGCCACAGTGAGCTCTTGATTATAAGGTTTGTTGACCCCTGTAATTGCACTTGACTGCCTGACTCTACCAGGAGTCCAGTGTGGGGATGACAGTTACATTCCAGTAAGGCAGAGGTCGTCGACAAACCTATGTTTAGCATCCATCAGCTCGTGGAGTGAGGCACAGTGGCACTGATTCTTAACTCAATCACAGCTCATTTATGAAATCAAAGGCTGCTGTCACATGACCATACACCTTCTGCCTGTAGTCTACCCATCTGCCCCGGTGGCTCACAAACAAAGAACTTGGAACATAGAGGAGAAAGGGCAGGTGGGGGCTATATAAAAACCCTGTGTTAACCACGTTTTTGCTTAGGCAACACATTTATATTAGATAGACAAAGTAAACATTGAGAGAGGTAAAATACATCGTGAGTGGTTGATAGTGTAATCTTTTAGAGCTTCAACAATGTTGATTGAGTCCGACTTTGGTCTTATTTGAAGATGTGGACGTATGTGACTGCAGAGTCGACTCGGACATATTGAGTGCTGCTGAGGCTGCACCTGAGGTGTTTAGTGCTTTGTCAGTGAACACAGTATTTCTTTGAGTCAGGGACATGTCTGTAGTCTCTCTTGGTCACCTACAACTGCTCTATAAGCACTGTGTCACTTAGTGCAACATCAGTCCCTTCGAGAACCTAAACCTTTGAACTTAAACACTCGGGCTGAACTGAATTCTTGGTGATAAATGTTTTCTGTTCACTGTTGTTTCTCTTTCCAAGCCGGCTTTATCTCCCATTCCATCTCCTCTTATGTCTCCCAGCGACACAACAACTTTCATTGATGTACAGGGTTGGCACTCCAGCGTCCAATAAAAGTGCTTCAGCGGGCGATAATACAAGTGAGAGCTTCGGCAATGAGGACCACAGACTCACACTTTTGTCTTGTTAATGTTTATGATGCTTCGCAGTAATATTTACAATACGGGGCACCTATGAAATTGCATTGTCATAAAATGTACTTTTATGGTGTTTTTTTAATTAATTTTTTTTTTATTTCACCTTTATTTAAACAGGTAAGCTAGTTGAGAACGAGTTCTCATTTCCAACTGCGACCTGGCCAAGATAAAGCAAAGCAGTGCGACACAAACAACAACACAGAGTTACACATGGAATAAACAATTATTCATGTAGTCATTTAAACTCCTCTGGCAGGATTATATGAAGCAGGAGGAGGAGGATGAGCTGGGGGAGGATGACAGGAGGGAGAAAGAGGTTTGTGTGGTGCCCAATAGAGCTGATGTTCACAGAGGGAGAGGTAATGGATCTTCTGTGATATAACACCAGCTCTCCCATTTGAGTTTTGTTTTATTTTACTACATTTTCTTTTGCCAGAGCAGTGGTGTTATTAATGAGGTTTTTTTTATTAAAGAGTTTTGAAATGTATTTTTTATCTGGCTAATTTAGTACTGACGACCAGCAAAACAAATTAAATTGTGTTAATGTGTTTTTTGGTGTGTGCGTTTACTGTATGTGTGTAGGCAAGTGTGGGCTCCAAGGCTTAGTTGGGGCTGACTACTGTACAAAATCAATACCTAAATGCAAACTTGATTTAGGGCTAAAATCCTCTCTCCACTCATGCCATATTTGTACTTTAAGGCCAATTGGGTGATGGGTGATTTTCCATACAGCAGGTCTATGATATGCCTTTAGGCTCCATTAGGCTCCATTTGTTTATTTGAGATGTGTTGGGTTGCTATAAGAGTCCCCATAAAGGCCATCTACTCTATAAACACCCATACTTCAGACACGGTCACTCCACAATACCATCAGAAGCCTCATTTTCTCAGGTTTCAAATCTCTGGGAGCATTTTTAACCAGCGGAAGGTCTGACGGCTAGGAAATGTATACAATCCATGCTGTATAGGGTCATCTGGCTGGGGAATTCAAGTCAGATAGCGACAGCTGAACTCGTCATAAGCTTGTGTATAGGAAGGCAGTGGGGCTTGGAAATCAATTTCCCAGATTTTTTTAAAGTACTTTCTCATTGCTCATATATCTATTTCACTCCTTTCACCAGCCAGGAATTTCCTACAACTACATGTACATGGCTAAACACTAAAGTTTTGTACTTGACGTGATCTGTAGTTTCAAACCTCTTGCTCGCTTTGCATATTCAGTGCTTACGTTTTGGCCTAAAAAATACTTTCACCAACTCTATTAGAACATAAATGGCAAAAAACTAGAAGAAAATTACTTGTACATTCAAAGAAAACGATCGATTAATATTCAAATAAAATATGGAAAGGAGCCTGAACTACAGTGCCTTGGCTTTTTTCCAATTTTGTTGCCTTTCAACCTGGAATTAAAATTGATTTTTGGGAGGTAATGTATCATTTGATTTACACAACATGCCTACCACTTTGAAGATGCAAAATATTTTTTATTGTGAAACAAACAAGAAATAAGATATAAAAGAAAAGAGTAACAAGAAAAAAACATAAAACTTGAGCGTGCATAACTATTAACCTCTGTGGGATTGGGGGCAGTATTTTGACATCCAGATGAAGAGCGTGCCCAAAGTAAACTGCCTGTTACTCAGGCCCAGAAGTGCTTCACTGTGGGGATGATATTCTCGGGGTGATGAGTGCTGTTGGCTTTATGCCAGTCATAGTTTTTTTCTTGATGGCCAAAAAGCTACATTTTCATCTCATCTGACCAGAGTACCTTCTTCCACATATTTGGAGACGCTAGCGTCTCAAGTGGCCAATAGCCTCGGGAAATGCAGAGCGCCAAATTCAAATAAAACGGGTTAAAACTCAAACTTTCATTAAATCACACATGCAGGGTACTCAATTAAAGCTACACTCTTTGTGAATCCAGCCAACATGTCAGATTTAAAAAATGCTTTTCGGCGAAAGTATGAGAAGCTATTTTCTGATAGCATGCACCCAGCTGAACCAGTTGTAAACAAAATAACTAACGTAGCAGGCGCTACACAAAATGCTGAAATAAAATATAAAACATGCATTACCTTTGACAAGCTTCTTTCTTGGCACTCCAATATGTCCCATAAACATCACAATTTTTTTCGATTAATTCCGTCCATGTATACCCAAAATGTCCATTTATAAAGCAGGTTTGATCCAGAAAAAAACAGCTTTCCAAAACACAACGTCACTACAAAACATTTCAAAAGTTGCCTATAAACTTTGCCAAAATATTTCGAACTACTTTTGTAATACAACTTTAGGTATTTTTAAACGTTAATAATCTATCAAATTGTAGACGGGGCAATCTGTATTCAATACAGCAAGTAAACAAAACATGCACCATTTTCCCTCTTGCGTAACTATCAACAGTGTAACGTTGTTCCAGGATGTGTCTCTTCTTCGTTTCATCAATGATTAACTTCAACCTAATTCCAAAGACTGGTGACATCCTGTGGAAGTCGTAGGAACTGTAAAATGGTCCCTATCTAATTTCCCTTGGCAAAGACACCTTGAGGGAACGGTCAGAGGAAAAAAATTATAATAATTCTGAACAGTTTTTCCTTGGGGTTTTGCCTGGTACATAAGTTCTGTTATAGTCACAGACATGATTGAACCAGTTTTAGAAACGTCAGAGTGTTTTCTATTCACACCAACTAATCATATGCATATAATATATTCCTGGCATGAGTAGCAGGAAGTTGAAATTGTGCACGCTATTTATCCAAAAGTGGAAATGCTGCCCCCTATCTCTAAGAAGTTCGGGATAAGTGTCATCAACAACCGCTGAATAGCATAGCGCTACATTCAATTAATATTACAAAAAATATTTATATTCATGAAATCACAAGTGCAATATAGGAAAACACAGCTTAGCCTTTTGTTAATCCACCTGTCGTGTCAGATTTTGAAAATATGCTTTACAGCGAAAGCAATCCAAGCGACAAAACATTATGTACACTTAGCATTAAGTAGCTTGGTCACGAAAATCCGAAAAGCAATCAAATTAATCGTTTACCTTTGATGATCTTCGGATGTTTTCACTCACGAGACTCCCAGTTACACAACAAATGTTCCTTTTGTTCCATAAAGATTATTTTTATATAAAAAATTGTTTGGCGCGTTATGTTCAGAAATCCACAGGAAAGAGAGGTCACGACAACGCAGACAAATTCCAAATATTTTCCATAATGTCCACAGAAACATGTAAAACATTTTTTTATAATCAATCCTCAGGTTGTTTTTAAAATATATAAATCGATAATATATCAACAGCACGTTTTTATCAGTAGGAGAAGGAAAAGCAATGGCTATCCAAACTCTGTTGCGCGAACAAACCTCATGCGACCACTTGACACGATGTTATCGTTCTGGCTCATTTTTCATAAAAGCCTGAAACTAAGTCTGAAGACTGACACCTTGAGGAAGCGATAGGAAAAGTAATCTGGTTGATATCCCTTTAAATGGAGCATGGGACATGGAGTTTTCAAAATAAAAGCCACTTCCTCTTCTGATTTTCCTCAGGGTTTCGCCTGCAATATCAGTTATGTTATACTCACAGACAATATTTTGACCGTTTTGGAAACTTTAGTGTGTTCTATCCAATACTACTAATACTAATTGCTCCCACAGTTGATTTCTTCAAACCAATCTGCTTACCTATTGCAGATTCAGTCTTCCCAGCCTGGTGCAGGTCTATAATTTTGTTTCTGGTGTCCTTTGACAGCTCTTTGGTCTTGGCCATAGTCGAGTTTGGAGTGTGACTGTTTGAGGTTGTGGACAGGTGTATTTTATACTGATAACAAGTTCAAACAGGTGCCATTAATACAGGTAATGAGTGGAGGACAGAGGAGCCTCTTAAAGAAGAAGTTACAGGTCTGTGAGAGCCAGAAATCTTGCTTGTTTGTAGGTGACCAAATACTTATTTTCCACCATAATTTGCAAATAAATTCATTAAAAATCCTACAATGTGATTTTCTGGATTTTTTTTGTCATTTTGTCTGTCATAGTTGAAGTGTACCTATGATGACAATTACAGGCCTCCCTCATATTTTTAAGTGGGAGAACTTGCACAATTGGTAACTGAGTAAATACTTTTTTTGCCCCACTGTATTAGCAACTGAGACTGAGGAGCTGGCCGTTTACAATGGGCACCTTTCCATCCAAGCTACTCAATACTGCCCCTCCAGTATTGAAGTTAACTTTGGTCTCTTTTTTGCCTCTCTGATTTGTTGCCTTCCTTGCCTGGTTCTAATGTTTTGGTGGGTGGCCTTCTCTTGGCAGGTTTGCTGTGGTGCCATGTTCTTTCATTTTTTAAATAATGGATTTATTGGTGCTCCGTAGGATGTTCAAAGTTTCTGATATTTTTTTATAACCCAACCCTGATCTGTACTTCTCCACAACTTTGTCCCTGACCTGTTTGGAGAGCTCCTTCGTCTTAATGCTGTCGCTTGCTTGGCTATGCCCCTTGCGTAGTGGTGTTGCAGACTCTCGGGCCTGTCAGAACAGATGTATATGTACTCATATCATGTGACACTTAGATTGCACACAGGTGGACTTTATTTAACTTTATTTAACTAAAATCTGAGATGACAGTGTTGTTAACAAAAGGCTAAGCTTGTGTTTGAATATATTTCATTCATTTCATTTGCGATTTTCATGAATAGGAAAAGTTTCAAGGGGTATTTATGTCCGCTGCGTTATGCTAATTCGTTTGAGGCTATGATTAGGATCCCGGATCCGGGATTGCTAGTTTCAAGAGTTAATGGGATGTGTATCTTTAAAATGGTGTAAAATACTTGTAAGGTTGAGGAATTTTAATTATGAGATTTCTGTTGTTTTGAATTTGGCGCCCTGCACTTTTACTGGCTGTTGGCGAGCTGAGACGCTAGCGTCGCGTTATCTTCTGGGGATGAGTAGCAGGCAGTTGAACTTGGGCATGCATTTCATCCGGATGTGGAAATACTGCCCCATGTCACCAAGAAGTTAATGGATATTTGTGAATGGTTAATACTCTGTTTTGATTTAGATGTGTGTGGTATTTTTATTTGGATTTAGTGGGTTTTTCACGGTTTAGAAAGGATGCTGTATACAAATGAAGTTCTGTAAATTCTCTTGTACTAAAAAATCCAATGTAAACCTGAAACACAAAATGTTTGAAATAATGTTTGAGGTATATGAAAACAAATGCTCACTTAAATAGGGCTAACTGACCTCTGTTCTGACTTCCTGGTGAGACCTGATCATCCTCATTGGGCTATGTAAACACTAATGATTTGAAGAAGTTTGTAATTTATCAATAGTCCTACGTGTGATTTGGACCACGAGAAGGACAGAGAGAGAGCCCTGCCCCTGAATGAGGGACACCTGTCTCTAGTCTATTTTAGCATTAACTTAAGCCAAGGGATACAATTATTTCCTTATGGAGTTATCAAGAGTTGTAATTGTAATTTGATTCAGGGAATAAAAGTTTTTTTCTCTGGTAAATGTATGAAAATGTCACACTTTTCTCTGGTTCTTACTTCAGTGCCTCCCTTTCTCCCCTTTTCCACTCTGCTCTCTGCTTTTCTCTCTACCTTCTCAATAATATTTCTGTGTATGTCTCGCTCTACCCCATAACTTGCTCTTTTCCCACCAACACCCAACTTTTCCACAATTTTTTTATTTTGTTTTTTTTTCCACTACCTTTTCCTTGGCTGGCTGGCTGGCTGGCTGGCTCTCTCTCTCTCTCTCTCTCTCTCTCTCTCTCTCTCTCTCTCTCTCTCTCTCTCTCTCTCTCTCTCTCTCTCTCTCTCTCTCTCTCTCTCTCTCTCTCTCTCTCTCTCTCTCTCTCTCTCTCTCTCTCTCTCTCTCTCTCTCTCTCTCTCTCTCTCTCTCTCTCTCTCTCTCTCTCTCTCTCTCTCTCTCTCTCTCTCTCTCTCTCTCTCTCTCTCTCTCTCTCTCTCTCTCTCTCTCTCTCTCTCTCTCTCTCTCTCTCTCTCTCTCTCTCTCTCTCTCTCATTTCCCCCAGCAATTGGCCAGTTGAGACGCTAGCGCCTCCCATATCCATAAGAAGTTAACTTCTTATGGTATAGGGGATGCTTGCGTCCCACTTGGCCAAAAGCCAGGGAAAATGCAGCGCGGCAAATTCAAATAAAATAATATAAAAATCAACATGTCAGATTTTAAAATGGCTTTTCGGCAAAAGCATAAGAAGCTATTATCTGATGATAGCACCGCAGTAAACAAAGAGGGTAGCATATGTCAACCCTGCAGGCGCTACAGAAAACGCAGAAATAAAACATGCCTTACCTTTGACGAGCTTCATTTGTTGGTCCAGAAAAAAACTGCTTCCAAATTGCACAACGTCACTACAAAATATTTCAAACGATGCCTGTAAACTTTGCCAAAACATTTCAAACTACTTTAGTAATACAACTTTTGGTATTTTTAAACGTTAATAATCGATCAAATTGAAGACGGGTCTATCTGTGTTAAATACAGGAAGACAACAAACCAAGCTACTTTTCAAATCTTGCAACATCTTGCAATCTTGCAACACTCTCAGTGTTACGCAGTTCCTAGATGGCTATACTTCTTCATTGCACAAAGGAATAACCTCAACCACATTCCAAAGACTGGTGACATCCAGTGGAAGCGGTAGGAACTGAAAACAAGTTCCTAAGAAATATAGTTTCCCAATGAGAACTCACTGAACAGAGAGTCCTCTGGGTTTTGCCTGCTACATAACTTCTGTTATACTCACAGACATGATTCATACAGTTTTAGAAACTTCATAGTGTTTTCCATCCAAATATACTAATAATATGCATATCTTATATTCCTGGCATGAGTAGCAGGAAGTTGAAATTGGGCACGCTATTTATCCAAAAGTGAAAATGCTGCCCCCTATGCCCTAAGAAGTTAAGTTTTTGTATTATAAATTACTATTTATATTTTTGACAACTTTTACTTCACTAAATTTCTTTCCCCTGACATTTTGAATGCTTAGCAGGACAGTAAAATTGTTAAATTCAAACACTTATCAAGATAATTTTACTGGGTGACTTTCACTTTTAATTGAGTCATATTCTATTAAGTTATCTTTAATTTTACTGAAGTATGACAATTGGGTACTTTTTCTGCCACTGCGGCTCCGTTAGCAGCAGCTAATGGGATCCTAATATACAGTGCATTCGGAAAGTATTCAGACCCCTTGGTTTTTTCCACATTGTGTTACATTACAGCCTTTTTGTAAAATTTTCTCCTCAATCTGCACACAGTACCCAATAATGACAAAGCAAAACCATGTTTTTAGAAATGTATGCAAATGTATTACATTTTGTTGAGGATAGGGGACAGTATTTTCACTTTGGATGAATTGCGTGCCCATAGTGAACTGCATCCTACTCTGTCCTAGATTGCTAATATATGCCTATTATTATGACTATTGGATAGAAAACACTCTGAAGTTTCTAAAACTGTTTGAATTATGTCTGTGAGTATAACATAACTAATAGGGCAATCTTCCAAACAAGAAGTGAAATTCTGAATGTGGGTCAACTTTGACGTCTTCGCCCCCTCCTTTCCCAACCTGATATGGATCTGGTAGCACTTCCTACACCTTCCACTCGATGCCCTCATTCAGTAGAAAGTGGAATGGAGCTTTTGCTGTGAACTTTGACCGAATGGGAGGGGAAATAGTCACTGTCCCGACAGAATGCCATTTTCCTGTGCCGCATTTCTCTGTGGGTGCCACTGTCGTTCCATTTGGCTGCAGCTGAAAACATATGATCCGGTTGGAACGTCATTGGATATATATGAAAATAACATCCTGAAGATTGATTCTCTACTTAGTTTAACCAGTTTATTCGACCTGGAATATATATTTTTGAAGTTTTTGTGCGAGTTGTCCTGGAGCGGCGTCAGCTTTTGGGCACGTGAGCTGAAAGTGGTAGCAAATGCAGCTAATTGAACACTAGTATTGGACATTATGGAACAAAACAACGATTTATTGTGGAACTAGGACTCCTTGCACTGCATTCTGATGAAAGATCATCAAAGGTAAGGGAATATTTATGTCATTTCGTATTTCTGTTGACTCCAACATGGCGGAGAAATACTTTTACATCTGAGCGCTGTCTCAGATTATTGCATGGTAGGCTTTTTCCGTAACGAAAAAAAAATACATTGCATTAAGAACCAGTGTATCTTTAATTATGTGTAGAACATGTATCTTTAGTCAAAATTTATGATGAGTATTTCTGTTATCTGGCGTAGCTTTCTATAATTCCTCCGGATATTTTGGAGGCATTTCTGAACATGGCGCCAATGTAAACCGAGATTGGTGGAAATAAATATGCATATTATCGAACAAAACATAAATGTATTGTGTAACATGTTATATGAGTGTCATCTGATGAAGATTTTCAAAAGGTTAGTGATTAATTTTTATCTCTAATCCTGCTTTTGTGACTCTATCTTTGGCTGGAAAAAATGGCTGCGTTTTCCCTTTGATTTGATGGTGGTCTAACATAAATATATGTTGTGTTTTCGCTGTAAAACATTTAAAAAATCGGACATGATGGGTAGATGAACAAGATGTTTATCTTTCATTTGAGGTATTGGACTTGTTAATGTGTGAAAGTTAAATATTTCTAAAGAATATTTTTGAATTCCCTGAGCCACCTTTTCAGCTGAATGGGGTGTTGGAGTTCCCCTCGGGGATCGCCTTGCCATAACAGGTTTTAAAACAAAAAAATACGTAAATATTAAATTTACATAAGTATTCAGACACTTTCCTCAGCACTTTGTTGGAGCACCTTTGGCAGTGATTATAGCCTGCAGTTTTCTTGGGTATGATGCTACAAGCTTGGTACACCTGTTTTTGGGCAGATCCTCTAAAGCTCTGTCAGGTTGGATGGGGAGCGTTGCTACACAGCTATTTTCAGGTCTCTGCAGGGATGTTCGATTGGGGTCAAGACAGGACTCTGGCTGATCCACTCAAGGACATTCAGAGACTTGTCCTGAAGCCTCTCCTGCTTTGTCTTGGCTGTGTGCTTAGGGTTGTTGCCTGTTGGAAGGTGAACTGTCACCCCAGTTTGAGGTCCTGAGTGTTCTGGAGCAGGTTTTCATCAAGGATCTCTCTGTACATTTCTCTGTTCATCTTTCCCCTCAATCCTGACTAGTCTCCCAGTCCCTGCCACTGAAAAACATCCCCACAGCATGATGCTGCCATCACCATGCTTCACCGTAGGGATGGTGCCAGGTTTTCTCCAGATGTGGCGCTTGGCATTCAGGCCAAAGAGTTCAATCTTGGTTTCATCAGACCAGATAATATTGTTTCTCATGGTCTGCGAGTCTTTAGGTGCCTTTTGGCAAATTCCAAGTGGGGTGTCAAGTGCCTTTTACTGAGGAGTGGCCACTCTACCACTCTGCCTGATTGGTGGAGTGCTGCAGAGATGGTTGTCCTTCTGGAAGGTTATCCCATCTCAAGGATGATCAATGGAAACAGGATGCACCTGAACTCAATTTTGAGTCTCATATATATCTTTTATCAAGTATCCTATTGAAATATTCAGTGCAATAGTCTGGTTTCTACACCAGAAGTTAATGGTTATCTGTAGGAAGAATGTATATGGTGGATGTAATTAAGCTTGGCATGTATTGAATAAAGGAAAGGCAATCACATGGTTGCAGTCACTGGTAAGGGTGGAGAGATGTGGGTTAGGGATGAATAGGGGCCGAGGTCAGGTTAGGTCACATTAAGGGAAAAGGAACAGTTTATTGCCCACATCACATAACTTCCTGTCTAGCAGTGTAATGGTTAGAAGGAAGGAGGATGCTCCACCCAACCTGCTATATGCAGGTGGAATCATGTCTTTGTCTTATGCAGCTGTATGACCCAGTGGGTGAATAAACTTGGTTTGAGCTTTACTATGAGTCTGTGAGTTTTTTACTCTGTTCATTTAGAACCAAACAGTACTTAGGCTTTCTATTCACCTTTTTTGTTGGGTGTATTTCTGTCGTTAGGTGTTCTCATGTTTTACTAAGGTCGATGAAAAAAGTTAACAAAAACAGAATAGCATGACATCATAGAACAAAAAGTGTCTCAATTGAAAATGTGAAAGTTTTTAATGCTAAATTCAATGTTTTGCAGTCAAAAGTGATGGTGTTCCTTGGATTCCTTTGATGTCCATGTGGCGGTTGCCGATTGACTGTGTGGCTCTTTAAATATGTATTTATGGAGAGGTAGCGATATCAATAGAGTCCTTAAAGCCTTAATGTTTGGTTTTCCTAGTGCAAGACAGGCTATTGAATCATTTAGTGTGTTTTGAGAGATACTTTTGAGCATCATTGTCTTTCTTATTATTATTCTATTATGTCGAGTTGGCATTGAAGCCAGTCGTTGGGTTTGGTTTCCATGGAGACATCACTCCGTCTGGTTGGTGCTGAAACGATACACAGTGGATGAATGATAATATGATGAGTGAAAAAAGCTACTCATTGCTGAAATACCCAGAAGAACACAAATATATTTGGAATTGTAGAATTTGTCTACATTAGGAGTACATTTATGACTTGGGGAAGTTTGTCCAAATTAGATTTTAAATGTAATGATTTTAATTTGTGCTCTAGGCAGTGCAGTGGAGGCTCGTCAGAGGAGGAAGTGGAGAACCGTCCTCCTCAGTGAATTTCATAAACATTGAAAAAGTTATCCTTTTTAGATAAACCTATACCAAATATATTTACATGTCACCAAATAATTGATTAAAACACACTGGTTTGCAGTGGTCTACAGTAGCCTCAACAGCACTCTGTAGGGTAGTACCAAGGTGTAGCCGGAGGACAGCTAGCTTCCATCCTAATCTTGGTACATTGACATCAATACAAAACCTAGGAGGCTCATGGTTCTCACCCCCTTCCATAGACTTACACAGTAATTATGACAACTTCTGTAGGACGTCCTTCAACGTATCAGGGCTCTTGCAGCATGAACTGACATACTGTATCAAAGGATCAGATAATGAATCTAATACTGAAAGCATAAGCTACAGCTTGCTAGCATTGAAGTGCATAAAATGTGTTGAGAAGTTGACTCAAAGGAAAAACATAGTTGAACAGTTTAACAAATGAATTTCTTCAAAAAAGGAGAAGCAATAAAGAGAGAAATATTTCTTTTTTTTCTCACTTTCAATTTCACTTACTTAGCTAGGAAATGCAAATGGCTAGTTAAGTTACTAAAAGTTCAGCTAAAACCGAGTGATGTTATGTTAGCTAGCTGGCTGGCTATGACTATCCAACACAACCCTGGAACTCTTCCAAGTCAAGGTCAGCTTTTGGTTTTATTAATTGATTGCCACCGGGGCTGTCACATTACAGCATAATTGTAGTGGGTTTACGAACACATTAGTTCTATTAGCTATGTTAACGAGGACGTTCATTTAGCTGATATGGGGACAACAATATAGGCTGTGTGTAGCGGTTATGACATGGTTTGGCTTGGAAAGGTTTTTTCACCTTGTCACATCCAGTTGATGTGTTGTTCATTGAAGTCGACAAACGAAGGGAAAATGTGAGAGGAGGTGAGTGCATAAAGGCTAGAAAGAATATATGAGTGATCAGGGGTGTATTAATTCTGTCGATTCTGTTGAAAAACATTCTTCAACAGAAGCAAATGAAACTGAGATAAAAAATACCTCCCAAAAATGTTTTGAAACTGTTGGACTAATGATTACACCCTAGATACGCTAGATGCATGCAAGAATATGCAAGGCGCTAGTGAATATGTCACTGTTCTGCCCATGTGTCATTTTCTGTCATTTCAAAAATCTCTCGACCTGTGTGCACCTACAATGTAAACTTTCAGTCATAGGCTAGGTTGTAACAACCTCATGATGGGTATAGGGAAAGTTGAGCGTCAATTTTACATTGAACTGGGTGAATGGAATATGAATGACAGTCATCCAACAAGCTGTAATAGAAGGCCATGATCATTAAAACAAATATTACTGCCTCATTATAAATGTCACTGACCACCACTGAGGCAGGGTAAAGTTATTGTTTCGCTGTCATTGGTTCTGTCTGATGGATAGAATGAGAAATGTATGATTTTGCAAGTAAAAAATGAATTTACAAAAGCTTTGAAACTAGAGTAAAAAATTGTCCTTTGGTGGTGAATGTCTAATTCTGATATGAGATTGTGAGAGATGGTTGTGCAAGACACCATAAAGGTTGATCTACATGTGGCACAAACTTAATCTTGATGTCATTTGAAAATATATTTTGTCCTCTAAAACAAGTAATACATTTCATTATGCAAGATGTAAATAATGAAATGTATAACTCATTTTAGAGCACACAATGAGGTTTTAAACACACATACACACACACACCTATTGCACCACCCCACTCCCCAACCCAGTATGCACGCACACACACACATTTTCTCTACTGATATACCCTGAGTAATTTTCATGCTGTTTCTGATTTCTGTTTATCAGCAGCACTCCAACCATTCATTACAAGAGCTCCTTCAGCCCCTTACAGGGCCCGCGAGACTGCTTATCACACACGACGCCACTTGATGGGCTTAATTCAAACCTATTAACCAATAAATGTGTGTGTGTGGGGGGGAAGCTGTCAGTTGAGTTCAGTAGACCCCCTTCCCAAAAATCTTGGAATTATTTATTTGTTTCTTACCTTTCAATCACCTCCCAAGCTCTGAGCTTTATGAGAGGAGTTGATTGGTGATTATTTCCTTCTCCAGATAAGATAATGTGATTATTCTGGGGGTGTAAATGTGTTTTTATTGACGCAATACTCTAGACAAATGAATAATTCGTTTTGAATTAAGTAATATAAAATAAAAAGTATTTAGACCACAGCAGACAATGTTTTGGGGAAATTAAGGCATATATACAATTTTTACAAAACAATTGACTTAACTCGGCCGAATTTGATATGCACCAGATGCATTCTTGTAGTGTAGAACTGACCAAATGTGTGAATGTGGATCCATAATCCACATGTTTTTTGTCTCCATTTTCAGATGTCATCGAGAAGCGTTTCTAAAATTTGCAGGCTTCATGGCTCTTTAGTGGTGGTAAGACTAAATATTCTTAAATTTCATTCTAATGAGGACCGCCTCTCTGTACAGTGGAGTTTTTGTTTCATTCATTGTGTTGTGTTGAAAGCAGTTCCTTCCTTTTGACATGCGGACCATCTTTCAGTGAAATTGGAAGTGTAGAGTCTGTGCTGTAGTAGTATCGAGCAGGTACTTGGTGCTGTGTTTGCAATACTTTTTCAGGATTTTAAAAGGTGAGTGCTAAATATTCTGCCACTAAATTTGTAGAGTTTTTTCTCTCTCAGAATAACAAGTTGGTAAAAGTCAGCTCCAGTTCAGGTCAGAATCTTGGCGAATCTGGATCGTGCACTGTTTATATGAGGTCAGTGTGACATTTACATCACCCTCAAGTGGTCACACACGTGACCCGTTTCAGGAAAGTAGGCATATGTCGCAAGTCACGACTTCAGAAGGAGAGCCATTTGAACAAAATATATTTTTTATCAAAATGTGTTTTTTTTAGCAGAAATGCCTTCTTGAACATTAACTTTCATATAATAAAGTTGTTAACCTCTCTAGGGGGTGTGGAACGCTACCGTCCCACCTGGCCAACTTCCGGGGAAATTGCAGAGCACCAAGTTCAAAACAGAAATACTCATAATAAATATTCAAAAAACATAACAGTGTTATAAATCGGCTTAAAGAATAACTTCTAGTTAATCCAACCGTTGTGTAAGATTTCAAAAAGGCTTTACGGTGAAAGCGTTCTCTTGTATCTGTATCGCTAGTGCTCTATGGGATGGGATTATTGTTAACTTGTTTAGCTAGATAGCTAACGTTAACGTTGCATATCTAAAGAAAAGACAAAGTTAAAGATTGCTGTTAGCTAGCAAACGTTAGTTGAGGTTTGATTGCTGGTTTGCCACCTAACATTAACTTACGTGTATGAACTGTGTGTAACATAAGTGATGTTTTCTCAGAATGCCATTTCACATTGCTAGTTAGCTACTGCCCAGTCTGTCTTTACACATCTCAGTGAAAGGTGTTAACCTACCTCCCATTGTTACGATCAACTAGGAGTGGTGGGTGGAATCAGGCGCAGAGAGCAGAGTTCTGTCGTTTGTCAAATTTATTCACCAGCGCAACAAAACAGTCACGCCAACACACAGGGCGTATATAAGTTGCCAGTCCAAACAACAGGACAAAAATAGTCCGGAGAATAAAGACTTGAATAAATAACACCATCAAACACAGAGTAACAAAAAACAAGCCCGCACAAATACCCAGCGGGCCTAGTGTCCTTAAATACCCTACAAACAAACCCTAATACAAAACAGGTGTACCCAATTACCCAATAACCAAAACAAACAGAAAGGGAATCGATGGCAGCTAATAGGCCGGCGACGACGACCGCCGAGCACCGCCCGAACAGGAAGAGGCACCATCTTCGGCGAGGTTCGTGACACCCATATATAAATGATACATATATACAGTTGAAGTCGGACGTTTACATACACCTTAGCACATTACATTTAAGCTGTGATTAAATGTACAATCAAGGCTCCCTTTATTATTTAGTTTTATAACTAAAATGCTTGACTGTATTTAAAGTTTTATGACAGTCGTACATATCTTGCAGGAACTCTCTCTCCCACTCTGCAGAAATGGAAGTTAAAAATCCCTTTGTTTACAACAGAGAGAGATTTGCAGTACTGTAACATCAAAAGTTGGCACCTTGAAACAATATTTCTAATGTAAGTAATGTGGTAAATGGTTTGTGGGCTCTAAACAATCATGTCAAATAAGTTGTTATTTTGTGATATAATTGAGGACGGTTTAACCAAATAATAGTAACTATACAATTGTATACGTCCCAGTTATCGGATTTATATTTAAATGTTGTGGAACTTATATGATTAAATATGAGAGTATTTGTGAGAAGGTGAATTGTGATTTTAGCCTTGTAAATTATAATTGTTTTTTCATATAAAAGTTACCACACCCACGTAAGAACAGACATTATGTCGGCGTCAGGGAACGCTCCCTAAATCCAGAGTACATAAAAACCTTGTGACAAAATTCACATCAGACCAGTACACGGACGGGAAGCCACACGTGTAAAATGGTTAGACTTCACGTTAGACCAGCATGACCGACAGCGTGAGCTGAAAGGTATTGAAACTTTCAACAGAGAAGAAGAAAATCACACCAGACGAAGCAGGCGGACGGTGTTGAACCGGAAGTTATGAATGGCTAGACTCTACCAGACCAGTATACGTGCAACACGAGCTGAATATGTCACAAATGGTCAGGAACTCTCAACGAGTGAAGAAGATAAAGAATACACATTCACAGTCTGCAGCTGTATATGTAAAATAGTCCTGTGAACCCGACCGAAGACGAGAAAATAAGTTCCCTATCAAACGACCATTGGTAGGCCTCTGGAAGGTCTATTCTAACAGATCATCCGAGACCAACCTACTACAACTACAAAGGACATGTTGACCTCTGGTGGGCTACCAGAAACTTACACAACCAGAGACTTTCTGTCGAATGACTCCCTGTATACGGATCAAATGATTTCACCAGAGAGAGAAGACATCTATGCGTAAATACAGTGGGTAAAAAAGTAGTTCTCCCACTTACAAAGACGAGAGAGGCCTGTAATTGTCAATATAGGTACACTTCAACTATGACAGACAAAATTAGAAAAAAAATCCAGAAAATCACATTGTAGGATTTTTTCTTAATTTATTTGCATATATGCAAATATGCAGTGTATGATATACCGTTTTGTAGCTCTGAGTCTCTGCTTTTAGCCAATGTTAAAAACAAAATTTCAAATGTTGCTACATAAGACCACTTTGAGCCGGTCAGTCTCATATTCACACTCACACACACACACACACACACACATGGTAGTAAGTGGTGGTTGGTATTGGCTTGTTGCAGCACTTTTGTTTCGGGATTTGAAAAGTTGAATGTTTAAATGATTTTGCCACTAAATTTGTCCTCTGTTTCTTCTCTCTCAGATGAAGTTGGAAAATGATGGCTCCAGTTAAGTTCAGAATCCTGTTCAGAATCAGAGTGACCCCTTGTAAATGCTTTTGTACCCTGCTGCCGGAGCGCCAAGTCTAGGACCAAAAGACTCCTTAACAGACATAAGACGGGTGAACAATTAATCAAATGGCCACCCGGACTATTTACATTGACACCCCCCTCTATTTTTACACTGCTACTACTCGCTGTTTATTATCTATGCATAGTCACTTTACGAATTACCTCGAATAACCTGCACCCCTGCACATTGACTCGGTACCGGTACCCCCTGTATATAGCCTCGTTATTGCTATGTAGTTTTCTTCTGTTAGTTCTTCATTTTACATAATTTATTTACTTTACTTCGTAAATATTTTCTTAACTCTATTTCTTAAACTTAAGTTGCAACTCTTCTGTAATACTATAGGGGATAGACGCAACAAAATTGTACATCCAACCTCTACATAAGCCAAAGAAAAACTGTTATTTGTTCAATGCACTGTGGTGAATAGCCACTTGTTTGACCAGTTACCATTGTGTGAAGTGTTTCTCTATTTTACAAGTGGATATAGATTTCACTGTGATCTGAGAAGATACAACAACTGTTATTCCCCACTTACTCTGCAATTTAGTGTAATTTGAGAAATTGAGCCTAAAGTGAAAAAAGTGTGTGTGTGCACTGCATTCAACCTGTGGGGCTAACAAAGATGTGGTAAACACATACAGTACATGGACCAATTGACCAGGATGTTGAATTTTATTAATTGACAATTACATTAAACCAAAGATAGAGAGTAGTAAATGCAAGTTGGCAATCTAGGTGCCTCTACAATTTCATGGTTTCTAGCATTTAAAGCACATGTTTAACCCGCCATTATCGCAATCAATATTGGCCACTGTCTCGTTTGGGGGCTTGAAACATAGCTCCTTTAAATCCAGTAAGCCAAATTTGTACAATGACGTATAGGCCTAGATGCCTTGTCGCCAAGTCCTGTGACCACGCTTAAGTAATAAGATGCCGGAGGTTATTTTGCTGAGGCAGTTTTTTCTTGTTATAGTGTAGTCTCTTAGGTATGGAAAATTACCAACAACACAGCGTAGATGGACAAATGAGGATATAGTGCTCTGTAATTTGTATTTAATTGTTTAGTTTTAAAAAACTCCAGAGAAACCTTTTGAGAAAGTGGCTCAGAAAACAGTTCTCAGCAGAGTCGATTTATGATTTTAGCTTGTTCTCATTTTTTGTCCAAGTGCAGTCAAAAATGTTATTTCCTTGTGCTTTTTAATATATATATTTCCACTCTGAGGTTGGAAAAATGCTGTGAAATTGTGAAAAGTATGATAATTCCCTTTTAGTGTAAGAGATGTTTGAAAAAAATGCTTGACATTTTTGCCTGTTTTGGTGGGATGGGGTTTTGGCCTTCCATGGTAAATTAGTTAATAGACCATTAACCTCTGCGCACAGAACCCGCAAGGGTGCTGAAATTCCACAACATACGGTGATCGCTACATAAATAGTCATATTAAACATTCATGAAAATATAAGTGTCTCACATGTATCGAAAGCCTAGAATCTTGCTAATCCAACTGCGTTGTCAGATTTAAAAAGGATTTACTGTGAAAGAATACGATGCAATTATCTGAGCATAGAGCCCCATAAAAAACAACAATTTTAACCAGCACAGACGTAACATATTCACAAACTGCATTAAAATAAATCGTTTACCTTTGACGATCTTTGTCTGTTTGCAATTCCAATGCTCATTGTTACACAATGAAGGATCTTTTGTTTGATAAAATCCGTTTTTATGAAACATTTTGTGAACCGCTTGTGTCGTGAATTCCGTCTAATTCCATTTTCGACGACACATTCCAGGTAAATAACCCACACAGAACGTGACTTTTCCAGTCATGTTTGGTTTCACTGCAATCAACTGGTTTGTTTGTAACACAATCAAACGTGATGGGCCAGTTCACGGGACGTATTGCCTGAAAGAAACCGATTTGAAGACAACAAGTCATGACATCATTGTGCACCAATGATTTGCTCGCTGTTTCGTTGATTGACTGTCTTGAAATCTAGCTGGGTAGATAGCCAATGAGCTGAGGTAAACGGCAATAGGCCATGTTTATGTGTTGCAAGACCAACCCATGTAGTAAGGTCCAGCGTAAAGTGAGTCATTCGCTATTGAAGTTTCAGACCGGAAGGAGAAACAGATATTACGCATTGCATTGTTTGGTAAACGCATAGATTCAGCTATTTATATATCAATAATTATGGTGACTAAGTCAGGGAAAGCTGAATCTAAGTCTAAATATACAGATGTACACACAATTTTTGAATAAATTGATTGGGAAGGTGAGACAGAGATTGATGTAGGACAATTCATTTAGCGATTGTGGAGGAATATTTTTTGAACGGGAGAGGACATCGTTTTGGACTGGTAAGTTCTTATCATGATAATGCCCTTGTTTGAAATTTATAATTTAAAATATTATTTGTGATTTTTTGTTTATTTTAGAAGCAATATATAAACATGTAATGTCATGAAATGTGAGATGCGTGTGTCTGCCGCCCCACCCCAACCCACATGAAATAGCCTATTTGAGGCTGTTGAGGGGACGGCAGGCCCACACAACAATGGCCAAAGTGAAATGGAGACAGTAGATACAGCTGGTCTGTTGTAATATAATAAAGACAGTAGATCTAGCTGGTCTGTCATAATATAAAAGAGACAGTAGATCTAGCAGGTCATAATGATGTATTCAACCTTATGTTCCCTGTACTCTCTCTCTCTCTCTATATATATATATATCTGTTTATTATACCTGTTGATACAGGGCTCATACAGTATGTGAAACTATTCTAACTGAACATTTTCTTTCACAGTGACACTGACTGCGAATGGGAGTATTATCCGGTGTCCTGTGTGAATTTAACCTCTTTATCCTACCCCCTCCTTTTTCGAACATTCTGTTAAAAATCGCGCAACTTTTCAGCGTCCTGCTACTCATGCCAGGAATATAGTATATGCATATGATTAGTATGTGTGGATAGAAAACACTCTGAAGTTTCTAAAACTGGTTAAATCACGGCTGTGACTATAACAGAGCGTGTGTTTCATCGAAAAGCGCAAGAAAAACTGCTCACTGAAATCTGAAAAAAGTATCCATGCGCCCCTTTCATGGATTATTTAAAGGAAACCAAATTTAATATGGAGACGGATGCAATTCCTACAGCTTCCACACGATGTCGCCAAAAACGTCATTTTCATTGACAAAAATCCATTGCGACATCCAGCCTACCTCAATCGATTTTGGAAGATTGAAAAATGGACACTGTTTTCTTTTGTAGCTGCTATTGAATACAGATCGCCCAGTGATCAATTTGATCGCTTATTAACGTTTACAAATACCTAAAGTTGGGTTATAAAAGTAGGTTGAAGGTTTTTGTCAAAGAATATAGGCAACTTATATAATTTTTAAACATGACGTTGCGTGTTGGAAGAGAGCTTTTTTCGTGATGCAGACAGGCCATACAAATGGATATTTTGGGCATTCATGGACGGATTTAATCGGGAAAAATACCAATTTGTGATGTTTATGGGACATATAGGAGTGCCAACAAAGAATATCATCAAAGGTAATGAATGTTTAATATTTTATTTCTGCGTTTTGGGTAGCGCCGGCTACCGCAAAATCTGTTGTTTATGTGTCGTGCTGGTATTTTGGGGGGTGCATGCTATCAGATAATAGCTTCTCATGCTTTCGCCGAAAAGCATTTTAAAAATCTGACTTATTGGCTAGATTCACAATGAGTGTAGCTTTAATTCAATACCCTACATGTATATTTTAATGATAGTTTGAGTTTTAACGAGTACATTTAGCATTCAGCGTAGCGCATTTGCATTTCCAGGTGCCTACTTGAGACGCAGACGTCTCAAGTAGGAGAAAGAAGTTTTAAGTATGCTCTCTCTAATGCTCTCTTTCTCTCTCCCGGAGGACCTGAGCCCTAGGACCATATGTCAGGACTACCTGGCATGATGACTCCTTGCTGTCCCCAGTCCACCTGGCCTTGCCGCTGTTCCAGCTTCAACTGTTCTGCCTGCGGCTATGGAACCCTAAACTGTTCATTTTTACTCTTGAGGTGCTGTCCTGTTGCACCCTCTACAACCACTGTGATCTCCACCCGGCACAGCCAGAAGAGGACTGGCCACCCTTCATGGCCTGGTTCCTCTCTAGGTTTCTTCCTAGGTTTTTGCCTTTCTAGGTAGTTTTTCCTAGCCACCGTGCTTCTACACCTGCATTGCTTGTTGTTTGTGGTTTTAGGCTGGGGCTATATAAATAGTTGATTTGATGGAGGACTGAGGGTCTTCCAAATATTGAAAGTGTGTAAATAGTTACCCATGTTATTTTGTAAAGGTATATATATATGTTTTTTTTTTCACATTTTTTTTCTCCATTTTTTTTTTCGGGGGGGGGGTGTGTTAGAATACCATTTTGCTATTTTGTATATAGTTATTTGTTTCAAAATGTATAACTTCACCAATTTGGCCATTTGGGTACATTTGGGCTACATGTGTGGGACACCTGGGTGACTTCATGATAAATGTCATGTAGCACACTCATTTTGGAAGTTATTATTCTGAAACTTTGCACAAGTACTGTTGCCCTCTTATATTTTTCACTTAACTTGTCCCCATCATCCTATCTGAATGTTTGTTTTATCTTGTTCATTTTAAAAATGATGAAACAAAAATAAAAATGTATGTTTTTTTTCATTGTTTTATCTAAACCAGATCTATTGTGTTATATTATCTGACATTCAATTCACATTTCCACACACTTCAGAGTGTTTTCTTTCAAATGGTACCAAGAATATGCATATCCTTGGTTCTGTGCCTGAGCTACAGGCTGTCAGTTTTGAGTATGTCTTCAGGCGGAAATTGCACAAAGTAGGGGGGAGCTCTAAGAGGCTTTAGCGCATGTTCAGTTTACCCTTCCAACTCAGACCAGTCCCAGACTGTCTTAGCTAAATTTGAGCAAGGTATGCTATACCAATAGCCAAAAGATCAGAAGAACTGCCAGAAAAAAACTATGGTAGACGCATGCCATTACCTTTAAGGTCATATACAGTGGGGCAAAAAAGTATTTAGTCAGCCACCAATTGTGCAAGGGAATACCTGACAGTTAAAATTCCTCAAGCATACAAGTATTTTACACCATTTTAAAGATAAAATGCTTGTTAATCCAGCCACAGTGTCTGATTTGAAAAAGTATTTACAGCGAAAGCAACAGAAACAATTATGTTAGGTCACCACCAAGCCACAGAAAAACACAGCCATTTTTAAAAAATGAATCACTAACCTTTGATGATCTTCACCAGATTACACTCATAGGACTTCATGTTACACAAGTTTACATTGGCGTGTTACATTCAGTAGTTCTAAAACATGCTGTGATATTGCAGAGAGCCACATCAATCTACAGAAATACTCATAATAAACATTGATAAAGATATGACATTTCTACATAGAACTTTAGATAAACTTCTGCTTAATCCAACCGCTGTCAGATTTCAAAACTTTACGAAGAAAGCAAACCATGCAATAATCTGAGTACAGCCTTTAAATAACAAAGCAGCCAAAAAGATACCCGCCATATTGGGTAGTCAACATTACTCAGAAATAGCATTTTAAATATTCACTTAGCTTTGATCTTGATCAGAATGCACTCCCAGGAATCCCAGTTCCACCATAAATGTATTGATTTGTTCGTTAATGTCTATCAAATATCATCTTTTGTTAAGGCGTTTGGTAGACAAATCCAAAAGCGCGTTCAGGTTGGGTCGAACATCAGACGAAAAGTTCAAAAGTTCCGTTACAGCCCGTAGAACATTCCAACCTAAGTATGGAATCAATCTTTAGGATTTGTAACATAAAACTTAATTAATGTTCCAACCGGACAATTCCTTTGTCTGTACAAATGAAGTGGAACTTAGCTACCTTTCACGTGAGCGCGCCAGACCGAAGCTATGGCACTCTGCCAGACCACTCACTCAAAGAGCCCTTATGAGCCCCTCCTTTAGAGTAGAATCCTCAAAACAGGTTCTAAATACTGTTGACATCTAGTGGAAGCCTTGGGAAGTGAAACATAACTAATATCACCCTGTATCTTCAATGGGGGCTGAGTTGAAAAACTACAAACCTCAGATTTCCCACTTCCTGGTTGGATTTTTCTCAGGTTTTTGCCTGCCATATGAGTTCCGTTATACTCACAGACATCATTCAAACAGTTTTAGAAACTTCAGAGTGTTTTCTATCCAATACTACTAATAATATGCATATATTACCATATGGGACAGAGTAGGAGGCAGTTCACTCTGGGCACGCTATTCATCCAAAAGTGAAAATGCTGTCCCCTATCCCAAAAAGGTTAGGAAGTTGGAGCTCTTCTCTGTCTGCATTAACATTTACAACACACAGGTCTTTCCATCATTGTATGATTTTTTGTGTGCAAACGAACTCAAGCTTATGGGCAATGTCAAGTGTGGACAATGTCAAAAGTGATATAGCGAAGCACCTGAGTGAGCTGGGTGCGCAATTACGCAGGTACTTTCCCGAAACGGATGACACAAACAACTGGATTTGTTATCCCTTTCATGCCCTGCCTCCAGTACACATACCGATATCTGAACAGGAGAGCCTCATCAAAATTGCAACAAGCGGTTCTGTGAAAATGTTATTTAATCAGAAGCCACTGCCAGATGGCTGCACTCAGAGTATCCTGCCTTGGCAAATCACACTGTTAAGACACTGATGCCCTTTGCAACCAGGTACCTATGTGAGAGTGGATTCTCTGCCCTCCCTAGCATGAAAATTAAATATGGAAAATTATTTAAGACTGAGACTCTCTCCAATACAACCCAACATTGCAGAGTTATGTTCATCCTATCAAGCACAACATCTTTAACCTGTGGTGAGTTATTCACAATATTTGATGAACAAATAAGATTTAATATGTAAGATGGCTAAATAAAGAGCAAAATTATTTATTATTTGTGCCCTGTTCCTATAAGTGCTCTTTGTCACTTCCCACGAGCCAGGTTGTAACAAAAACTCACACTCATTCTTATGTTTAATAAATGTATCAAATAGTGTGTGTGTGGCAGGCTTACACTGATGGCAAAAAACAACATTTGTGCTTACCCTGGTGCTAGGGTGTTTGAAGGGGTACGGGACTATAAAAAGTTTGAGAACTGATCTTTATAATATGATTGATACTATGTGTAGTACATTTTAACTTCTTGGTCCTACTTGAGACGACTGCGTCTCAAGTAGGCACCTGGAAATGCAAATGCGCTATGCTAAATGCTAAATGTACTTGTTAAAACTCAAACGTTCATTAAAATAGACATGTAGGGTATTGAATTAAAGCTACACTCGTTGTGAATCTAGCCAACAAGTCAGATTTTTAAAATGCTTTTCGGTGAAAGCATGAGAAGCTATTATCTGATAGCATGCACCCCCCCAAAATACCAGCACGACACGTAAACAACAGATTTTGCGGTAGCAGGCGCTACCCAAAACGCAGAAATAAAATATAAAACATTCATTACCTTTGATGATATTCTTTGTTGGCACTCCTATATGTCCCATAAACACCACAAATTGGTCTTTTTCCCGATTAAATCCGTCCATTGTATGGCCTGTCTGCATCACGAAAAAAGCTCTCTTCCAAGACGCAACGTCATGTTTAAAAATGATATAAGTTGCCTATATTCTTTGACAAAAAACTTCAACCTACTTTTATAACCCAACTTTAGGTATTTGTAAACGTTAATAAGCGATCAAATTGATCACTGGGCGATCTGTATTCAAGAAAGAAAACAGTGTCCATTTTTCAATCTTCCAAAATCGATTGAGGTAGGCTGGATGTCGCAATGGATTTTTGTCAATGAAAATGACGTTTTTGGCGACATCGTGTGGAAGCTGTAGGAATTGCATCCGTCTCCATATTAAATTTGGTTTCCTTTAAATAATCCATGAAAGGGGCGCATGGATACTTTTTTCAGATTTCAGTGAGCAGTTTTTCTTGCGCTTTTCGATGAAACACACGCTCTGTTATAGTCACAGCCGTGATTTAACCAGTTTTAGAAACTTCAGAGTGTTTTCTATCCACACATACTAATCATATGCATATACTATATTCCTGGCATGAGTAGCAGGATGCTGAAAAGTTGCGCGATTTTTAACAGAATGTTCGAAAAAGGAGGGGGTAGGATAAAGAGGTGGCAGCTGAGGGGAGGAAGGCTCATAATAATGGCTGGAATGGAGTCTATGGAATGGTATCAAAATCGTGGTTTCAATGTGATTGATACCGTTCAATTGACTCCATTGCAGCCATTTAATTAGTCTTCCTGCCCTCAACAGCCTCCAGTGGTTTAGGATGAATGTGAAACTGTGTGTAGGATACAGCATGCAAGCAATACTGAGATAGCTTCTCAGAAATCAAAAGTAGGCGTATTTCTCATGTTCGTCACGGACCGGTGACCTCGCTAAGGCAAGATAAACACTGCCATCTTGGTAAATGATACGTTTAGTGGTGGCAGGTAGCCTGGTGGTTAGAGCATTGCGCCAGTAACTGAAAGGTTGCTGGATCGAATCTCCGAGCTGACAAGGTAAAAATAAGTCGTTCTGCCCCTGATTAAGGTAGTTAAATTAACCCATGGTTCCCAGGTAGGCCATCATTGTAAATAAGAATTTGTTTTAAAACTGACTTGCCTTGTTAAATAAAGGTTAAATAAGAAAATAAAAATAAGAATACTATGCCATAATTCCCCAATCTCAGAACTATAAATTGGCTTTTCCTCATTTTACCCACCCGACTTCCTCTTCACTGAGTCAAGATGAACCTGCCATTTGGTATATTAAAATAATCTACTCATCTAACCGCACTGTAATCACCGTACTGAGATAGCGTCCCAGGAACTATGACCTTATTCCTCATGTGACGTATAGCCATTGTGCTCTTGCTGAGCAAGATGAGCTGCCATCGTGGTACATGACAACATTTTACCTATGAACACAGCCAACCACCAGCAGCTACAGTATACAGTGTTATATAACAGATTGCAATGCAGTAAGAGAGAAGCAACCGGACAAGAACAAATCTTTTGACTAATTTTGTTAATTTTAGTCGGTAACGCCCAGAGCACGCAGGACCCCCAACCGATGAACAGTGAACTGAACACTTGAAATTCGAGTCATGATTTTACAAGCCACTCATTCACATTGATGGAGCTGTAATTTATGAAATGTGTGCTTTAACTTCTTAGTGATCCCTTTGCGCGCCAATCCCGTTAACACCCAGTGAAATAGCAGTGCGCCAAATTCAAAAACAGAAATACTCATAATAATAATTAATTAATCATACAAGTGTTACACATCGGTTTAACTTCTTGTTAATCCAGCCACAGTGTCAGATTTCAAAAAGCCCCTAACCCTAACCCTAACGGCGAAAGCAAACCGTGCTATTACCTGAGGACAGCACCCCATCAAACAAACACATGAAAATTATATTTCAACCCGCCAGGCGTGACACACAATTCAGGAATAACTATATAATTCATGCCTTTGAAGATCTTATGTTGGCACTCCAATATGTCCATTAAACATCACAAATGGTACTTTTGTTCGATAAATTCCATCGTTATATCCCCAAAAGGCCCATTTATTTGGTGCGTTTGATTCAGAAATTACACCGGTTCCAACTCGCACAACATGACTACAAAATATCTAATAAGTTACCTGTAAACTTGATCCAAACATTTCAAACAACTTTCCTAATCCAACTTTAGGTATTTTTAAATTTATATAATCTAAAATGTATGATAGAATAAACTGTGTTCGATACCGGACGAAAACAAAGTGGAGCGAGCCTTCAGGTCTTGTGCCCCAACCACAACAGTACACTTGGCTAACCACCCAGATAGGAAATGGCGGCTACTTCATTTCTCAAAGGAAAAACATCATCCAATTTCTAAAGACTGTTGACATCTAGTGGAAGCGATAGGAACTGCAAGCAAGTGCCTTAGAAATCGAGATCCATATAGAAAACCCATTGAAAAGAGAGTGACCTCAAAACAAAATGTCTGGATGGTTTGTCCTCAGGGTTTCACCTGCCCAATAAATGATGTTATACTCAGACATAATTTTAACAGTTTTAGAAACTTTAGAGTGTTCTCTATCCAAATATACCAATATACCAATTCTGGACCTGAGTAGCAGGCAGTTTACTTTGGGCACACTTTTCATCTGGACATGAAAATAGTTCCCCCTAGCCTTAAGAAGTTTTAAACAATGTATATTTTTTGATAGCTAGGCATATAAATATGATTATTTCTTGAAACATTTTAAACAAGGTTTAGTTGAGACCACAAAGGAAGGGCACCATTGGCGGATGCGGTAGATTGCAACAAAAACAGATCTCAGATCTCTTGCTTAAACAGACAGATTTTGATGGGATTTTTTTTCTTCTGCTAATTAGGTTTCCACTGGGGGCATGGACATCGACTAGGGGCTAATGCTAGTACTGATACTGCTAAGCAGTACCTGAGGCATCTGCAACATGGAGAGCATGCCCAATGGAGCATGCACAATGAGTGACAATGATAACCTTAAACCTAGGCCTAAAATGTAAAGTCTACCTGAGCTGAGGGCCATGTTATCCCTTACATGCCAGTAACCATGAGAAAATAATAGATTACCTGAAAACTAGAGAAATAGTCCCATAGATTACTAGAACAGGCCTGCATATTAGAGTTGTCTGGAATAAGCACTCTCAGACAGAACGTTTCATTAAAAGGTGATAAAACGCTTCATTGCCAACTGCTGATCGCCATTTGGTATTTAAACTAAAAGTCTAAGCCCTTTGGGTGGGGCGGGGGTTCTACTAAGCTAACATATGGAATTGACACTATTTTTGCTAAATTAAATCTGTTTATATACTGTACAAACCCAGGCAGAATATGATGCCTTTTTTTTGTACATTTTCTGACAAGTGAGCCCTCAGATATGATCATTTTCACATTTGTATACTTTCATAGCATGTTTGGGGATGGCGTGGAGCAGGGTTTTCAAACTCATTCCATGGAGGGCCTAGTGTCTTCTGGTTTTTGTGTTTTCCTTTCAATTAAGACCAGGAAAACCAAGTGAGGGGAGATCACTACAAATCAGTGACCTTAATTCATCAATCAAGACCAAGGAAGGAACAAAAACCTGCAGACACTCAGCCCTGCGTGGAATGAATTTTAATCGTGCGACGTGGAGTAAAGCACCTGTGAAAATTATATAGCAATATAGAGTGGGAAAGTGGCCTTACGTTTGGACAATTACTAGACATAGCAGTAAATAAAATGAAATAAAAACATAGCAGTCTTGTCCAAGACCAGACTCTACACAGACCGCTGCGCCATAGTCAATCAAGCTATAGTAGGCCTATATGCAAATAAGTAATTTTCCACATGGGCCTGCCATCATTCACTTTGAACTGGACTGTATGTTTTACAGGCAGTGGCAGCAGCATGACTTTAGACCATTGGAAAGCATTTCCCTAAAGCCACAAAATACACCTGAATGGTTTTCTGCAAATACCAATAGAATCCACATACTTTTGGGAACTGTACAGTCCTATTGATCAAATAACAATTAACAGGTAGGCTCTCTCCCTCCCTATGATCAACAACTAATTTTAGCCAGAGCAAGGCAAGCTAAAATCTAATGGGGCAAGAGTAGATAACCCTCTCAACCTTTTTCAGCTGTAGAGTCTAGGATGAAGTTGAGGACACCTGGAAGTGGCAGATCCTGGAGCCTAACACTGCCACCAAAGACTTGTGGGAGAGATACCACACCTCAATTGGAAACTTGAGTGCCATCTGAACCGAAACAGGTTTGGGGTGGGGATTCTACTGGCACCGGCTCGGAGATCACAATAGACATTGGAGTTCCCCCTGTGTGTGCAGAGGAAACCGGGACCAGAGAAAAGGGCACCCTTCATGCCAATCACTACCAGTTACCCATTGAAGATTTTGGCCATTGACTATCTATCCCTGGGTCAGCCTCGTGATTACTTACCCTTACCTGCTCGTCTATTTTCCAGATATAGGTGGCTGTGCCCAAAAAAGACCAAACTGCAGAGACCACTGTAAAAGCCCTCTAGTCAACTATAGTGTAACACTAGGTTTGTCCTTAGCGGATTTTGTCTGATTGGGGGACAGCTTTTGAATCTGCACTTGTAGCCCAGTTCTGCCACCTGTATGGTTGTGCCACAATCCAAACCACTCCCTACCGCCCTCAGGGCAATGGGGCCTGTGAGCAGTTTAATAAACATTTGTTTCTCTCCTGGTGTCCCTGGGGCAAGATGAGCAGATGCATTGGCCAGAGTAGTTACCCATGCTTCTCCAGGCATACAACAACACTGAACATAGCAGCACTCGGCTTACCCCAATCTTTGTCATTTTTGGCATGCCCATCTTCCTGTTTTTGTGAATTCGGGTGTGGAGGCCCAGACACTGCGGATGGACTTAGATGGATGGGTGAGACACCATCATGACCAGCTACGATGGGCCTACAGTTAGGTCAAGGCAAGGACCCGACATCAGCGAGAGCAAGACATAGCGGTACGACAAAGGGACAAAGAACCTGAGGATCTTGTGATGACCTGATCAGTGTAAACTAGCCCTCCGATGGCAACCGCAGTCTTTTGTCATTCTAGGAGACCTTCAGCCTGGACTGCCAGTCCTTCGTATTCGACCAGAGGGAGCGGAACCAATATAGACATACAGACAATTTATTGGAACCTTTGAGCATCCTTGCCCCTATCCGTGCCCAGATGCAATTCCACCCCACACCTGCAGCGAGTTAAGTAATCAGAAAGGTAGCTGGGGTTTGGCTGTCATTTTCTTTAAAAGCCATGTGTTTTGTGGTGTTTGGGGATAATGTCTCTCGTGGGGATAGGTCCCCGATGCAAGTTGCCATGTTTGTTTGGGTGTTTGCTGTGATCACATTGCACCAGTGTCTGCGGGACGAGAAGTCTTACTGGAAAAATTCAGTAAGGAAGTTGGCTGCTGCGCTGACGAAGAACAGGGGCTGTGGAGCTGAGTGGTGATCCGAGAGCAGAGGACCGAGGGAGGCATTGGTTCAAGGAGCTTTAGATCCGACAGGTAAAGGGACATGATTCTTCCTGTGTTCCCCTTCACACTAATCTTTCTTTCTCTGGGCAGTTTTGCTACACCACTGAAAGCCACTATTGTCCACAGGTTTCCCTGTCGTCTGTCTTCCTCTCGTTTAGCACCGGAGGTGGGGCAATCGGTGACATCGCCAAGCAGAGTCTCAGACCGGGCACGTTCCACGACATGGAGCTGTGCGGATCTGGATATCGCCATACAGAGACATTAATTTAGATTTTATGGGGATATGGTTTTCATTGTGCCCTAGAAATCAAAAACCTATCCCCACTCTTTCCATATATTGTCTGTCTATCCCCCTTCATGTTTTGTCCCGAGGCAGCAGAGAGTACATTAGAGGGGTTGGCAGAGTAGAGCTGGGCCAAGGGTGGGTCCCATTTTGTGTGCAGCTCCCGAACGAGATTGTAGTAACTTTCACCATATTGTTTACAGTGTCTTCCCTTAGAATAAGTATCTAGTACAGGGCCGTATCAGAATAATTTATTGTGCATTGGAATGAGATTTGTAGTGCCATATCAGAATAATTCAGTGTGCAGTGTGTCACTTTTGCATGCCCAAGATTTATTTACCTGAGGGAGTCAGGGGGAAGGTAATCAACTTGAGGGGACTCTATTGTGTCAGCAGTCTGGGAAATCGTGCAGTCTGCTGTGGGAGGTGGGTAACGGGGTCCGATCCATGAATTAAAAATAAAACATACCTTGAGCATACTTGCCTGTCCTGGTCTTCAGTGTTGGGGTCATTTGCTGGAGAAGATTCAATCCTGTGTTGGTTTGAGTAAAAAGGGGTTCACACTAAACTGTGATATAAGCAAGTACACAAGTGAAAACAGATCTAATGACAGGCTGAATGGCACTGCAAATATTACAAAATATGAAACCTACTATCCTACCATAGTAAATTGAGTTCTGAATCACCTTAGGGTCGGCCCCTTTTAGATAAAACAGACACCTCCTAAAGAACAACAGATTGTCAATGATGCACACTGAGTTTGGTGGCTGCAGGCGTGACCGTCCAGGCCCAGTGTGATAGTGATTAACAACAGGTCATACCTCACATCAGGTATAGTTGCCTGGCTCGTTAGTAAGTTGAGACAAGGCTGGAGCCAGATGGTGATAAAGGGCCATGTGAGTCGGTGTAACCCCCAATTGGACCTCTACAAGGCAATGCTTACAGGTAGGGCCGGCTCTAGGCATAAGCGGTCACTTAGGGCCACGAGCCAATAGGGGACTCAGTCGGGGTCTCAACTTACTGTTGAGAATTAGAATTGTAGAATACACAAGGGGCAATTTTGACATTTTCTTGTGCATGACAGTCACTCAATTAGCCCAAGTCAGCTAACATGTTTTTATTAGTAAGTTAGTCTAGCCAACTATCTAAACTTCCCAGGGGCCCTCCAGGGGTCCCCCATTGACATTGTTAGTCACTCACTCAGATAACTTATGCCATGTTAACAGGCTATGGCAAAATGAGTAGAATTGCATGAAATTAATTATCTCTCCAACCCATGGCAAAATGTGTAGAATTGCAGCATACTTGCTTTAAAACTGCAGTAGTTTCTCTGCTCCCGACTGGCAAAATATGTAGAATTGCAGGAAATTAACCTTTCTAGCGCAGGCATTCCGTTAGCGGAACCCTTTGACAAAATTCCACTGAAAAGGCAGCATGCGAAATTCAAAAATATTTTTTTGAAATATGTAACTTTCACACATTAACAAGTCCAATACATCAAATGAAAGAAACTTCTGTACCCCTCGTGTCCGATTTCAAAAATGCTTTACAGCGAAAGCACAACATATGATTATGTTAGATCATCGCCAAGTAGAAAAAACACAAAGCCATTTTTCCAGCCAAAGATGGGAGTCACAAAAAGCAGAAATATAGATCCAATTAATCACTAACCGTTGATGATCTTCATCAGATGACACTCATAGGACATCATGTTACACAATACATGGATGTTTTGTTCGGTAATATGCATATTTATATCCACAAATCTCGGTTTACATTGGCGCCTTATGTGCAGTAATGTTTTGATTCCAAAACATAAGGTGATTTTGCAGAAATACTCATAATAAACAATTGTAAAAGATACAAGTGTTATTCACATAATTAAATATAGACTTCTCCTTAACTTGTTATGGCTGCAATCCTAATTCCTGGATTGATATGACAACTACCAGTGAAAATAAAGGGCGCCAAAATCAAACCACAGAAATCTCAGAATTACAATTCCTAAAACAAACATGTGTTTTATATCATTTTAAAGGTAATCTTGTTGTTAATTCCACCAAAGTGTCCGATTTCGAATAGGCTTTTCAGCGAAGGCACTACAAACGATTATGTTAGGTCTCCACCAAACCACAATAAGCACAGCCATTTTCCAGCGAAATATAGCATTCACAAAAAAACAGAAATAAAGATAAAATTAATCACTAACGTGGAATTATCTTCATCAGATGACACTCATAGGACTTCAACAAACACAAAGACAGGAACAATCACCCACGAAACACTCAAAGAATATGGCTGCCTAAATATGGTTCCCAATCAGAGACAACGATAAACACCTGCCTCAGATTGAGAACCACTCCAGACAGCCATAGACTATGCTAGATACCCCTACTATAATACAAACCCAATACCTAACAAAAACCCCAAGACAAAACACACCACATAAATAAACCCATGTCACACCCTGGCCTGACCAAAATAATAAAGAAAACACAAATTACTAGGACCAGGGCGTGACAGAACCCCCTCCCCCCAAGGTGCGGACTCCCGACCGCACAACTAAACCCATAGGGGAGAGTCCGGGTGGGCGTCTGTCCATGGTGGCGGCTCCTGCGCGGGACGTGGACCCCACTCCAACAAAGTCTTAGTCCCTTTGCCTTGCGTCCTTAGATAGGCGATCCTCACCGCCGACCTTGGCCTAGTAGTCCTCACCAAGGGCCCCACTGGACTGAGGGGCAGCTCGGGACTGAGGTAGCTCGGGACTAAGGGGAAGCTCGGGACTGAGAGGAAGCACGGCACTGAGAGGAAGCTCGGCACTGAGAAGAAGCTCAGGCAGGTAGTTGGCTCTGGCAGATCCTGGCTGGCTGGCAGTTCTGGCAGATCCTGGCTGACTGGCAGTTCTGGCAGATCCTGGCTGACTGGCGGATCCTGGCTGACTGGCGGATCCTGGCTGACTGGCGGATCTGGAAGATCCTGCCTGACTGGCGGATCTGGAAGATCCTAGCTGACTGGCAGCTCTGGCTGCTCCATGCTGACTGGCTGCTCTGGCTGCTCCATGCTGACTGGCTGCTCTGGCTGCTCCATGCTGACTGGCTGCTCTGGCTGCTCCATGCTGACTGGGGCTCTGGCTGCTCCATGCTGACTGGCGGCTCTGGCGGCTCCATGCTGACTGGCGGCTCTGGCTGCTCCATGCTGACTGGCGGCTCTGGCTGCTCCATGCTGACTGGCAGCTCTGGCTGCTCCATGCTGACTGGCTGCTCTGGCTGCTCCATGCTGACTGGCTGCTCCATGCTGACTGGCGACTCTGGCTGCTCTGGATGCTCCATGCTGACTGGCGGCTCTGGCTGCTCCATGCGGACTGGCGGCTCTGGCTGCTCCATGCTGACTGGCAGCTCTGGCTGCTCCATGCTGACTGGCAGCTCTGGCGGCTCCTTGCAGACTGGCAGCTCTGGCGGCTCCTTGCAGACTGGCAGCTCTGGCGGCATCCTGCAGACTGGCAGCTCTGGCAGCTCCTTGCAGACTGGCAGCTCCTTGCAGACTGGCAGCTCCGGACAGGCGGAAGGCTCTGGGCAGCGCTAAAGAGGAGGAAGGCTCTGGCAGCGCTGGACAGGCGAGGCGCACTGTAGGCCTGATGCGTGGTGCTGGCACTGGTGGTACAGGGCCGAGAACACGCACAGGAAGCCTGGTGCGGGGAGCTGCCACCGGAGGGCTGATGCGTGGAGGTGGTACTGGATAGACCGGACCGTGCAGACGCACTGGAGCTCTTGAGCACCGAGCCTGCCCAACCTTACCTGGTTGAATGCTCCCGGTCGCCCTGCCAGTGCGACGAGGTGGAATAGCCCGCACTGGGCTATGCAGGAGAACCGGAGACACCGAGCGCAAGGCTGGTGCCATGTAAGCCGGCCCAAGGAGA
The DNA here is from genome assembly GCF_057628025.1 of Oncorhynchus mykiss. Classification (NCBI taxonomy): domain Eukaryota; kingdom Metazoa; phylum Chordata; class Actinopteri; order Salmoniformes; family Salmonidae; genus Oncorhynchus; species Oncorhynchus mykiss. The sequence goes on along the minus strand of NC_143030.1, from coordinate 34,494,429 downwards.
CGCACTGGAGACCAGATGCGTAGAGCCGGCTTCATGGCACTTGGCTCGATGCTCACTCTAGCCCGGCCGATACGCGCAGCTGGAATGTACCGCACCAGGCTATGCACCCACACTGGAGACACCGTGCGCACCACAGCATAACACGGTGCCTATACATGAATACACTAAACTATACATGAATAAACTAACAAAAACAATAAACGTGCGAAAACCTAAACAGCCTATCTGGTGACAACAAACACAAAGACAGGAACAATCACCCACGAAACACTCAAAGAATATGGCTGCCTAAATATGGTTCCCAATCAGAGACAACGATAAACACCTGCCTCTGATTGAGAACCACTCCAGACAGCCATAGACTATGCTAGATACCCCTACTATAATACAAACCCAATGCCTAACAAAAACCCCAAGACAAAACACACCACATAAATAAGCCCATGTCACACCCTGGCCTGACCGAAATAATAAAGAAAACACAAAATACTAAGACCAGGGCGTGACAAGGTCCTTCATCTGTGAACGCTCCTAGTGAATGCACTCGTGGCAGTGGTGACTATTTCCTGTGTCATTCAGATGAGAGTCATCAGACAAAGACATTTTGACTGTTGACATCTAGTGGAAGGCGTAGGAAGTGAAAACTAATCCATATATCGCTGTAATTTCAATGAGAGCTTGGTTGAAATTCTGCCAACCCTAGAAAAAAAGACCAGGAAGTGGAATTTCTCAGGTTTTTGCCTGCTATATGAGTTCTGTTATACTCACAGACATAATTCAAACAGTTTTAGAAACGTCAGAGTGTTTTCTATCCAATACTACTAAAACTATGCATATATACTGACCCTGCAGCCATAAAAAGTTAAACACTGTTTCCCATGCTTGTTCAGTGAACCATAAACAATTAATGTACATGCACTTTGTGGAACGGTCGTTTAGACACTAAAAGCTTATGGACGGTAGGCAATTAAGGTCACAGTTATGAAAACTTAGGACACTAAAGAGGCCTTTCAAATGACCCTGAAAAACACCAAAAGAAAGATGCCCAGGGTCCCTGCTCATCTGTGTGAACGTGCCATAGGCATGCTGCAAGGAGGCATGAGGACTGCAGATGTGGCCAGGGCAATAAATGTCAATGTCCGTACTGTGAGATCCCTAAGACAGCGTTACTGGGAGACAGAACGGACAGCTGATCATCCTCACAGTGACAGACCACGTATAACAACATCGGTACATCCGAACATCACACCTGCGGGATGGGTACAGGATGACAACAACTGCCCGAGTTACACCAGGAATGCACAATCCCTTCATCAGTGCTCAGACTTTACGCAATAGGCTGAGAGAGGCTGGACTGAGGGCTTGAAGGTCCTCACCAGACATCACCGGCAACAACGTCTCCTATGGGCACAAACCCACCGTTGCTGGACCAGACAAGACTGGCAAAAAGTGCTCTTCACTGATGAGTCACAGTTATGTCTCACCAGGGGTGATAGTCGGATTCGCGTTTATCGTCAAAGGAATGAGCGTTACACAGAGGCCTGTACTCTGGAGCGGGATCGATTTGGAGGTGGATAGTCCGTCATGGTCTGGGGCGGTGTGTCATGTATTGTCATGTTGTGTCTTGTTTCTGTCCTTTCCCTTCACCCTGTCTCCCTCTGCTGGTCGTTATTAGGTTACCTTTTCTCCCCCTCTTTCCCCCAGCTGTTCCTTGTCTCCTAACTACCTCGTCACCCCTTTTCCCACCTGTTCCCTTTTTCCCTCTGATTAGTCCTCTATATCTCTCTCTGTTTTTGTTTCTGTCTTTGTCGGATTCTTGTTTGTGTTATTCATGCCTGAACCAGACTATCGTCATGTTTGCTGCAACCTTGTCCTGTCCTGTCGGAATCTGCCGGTCCATCTGAGCCTACGTATGTTTTGTTATTAAAGAAGCTCTGTTTACGTTAATTCGCTTTTGGGTCCTCATTCACGCACCGTAACACTGTGTGTCACAGAATCATCAGACTGAGCTTGTTGTCATTGCAGGTAATCTCAATGCTGTGCGTTACAGGGAAGACATCCTCCTCCCTCATGTGGTACCCTTCCTGCAGGCTCATCTTGACATGACCCTCCAGCATGACAATGCCACCAGCCATACTGCTCGTTCTGTACGTGATTTCCTGCAAGACAGGAATGTCAGTGTTCTGCCATGGCCAGCGAAGAGCCCGGATCTCCATCGTATTGAGCACGTCTGGGACCTGTTGGATCAGAGGGTGAGGGCTAGGACCATTCCCCCCCAGAAATGTCCGGGAACTTGTAGGTGCCTTGGTGGAAGAGTGTGGTATGTCTCACAGCAAGAACTGGCAAATCTGGTGCAGGTCATGAGGAGGAGATGCACTGCAGTACTTAATGCAGCTGGTGGCCACACCAGATACGGACTGTTACTTTTGATTTTGACCTGCCCTTTGTTCAGGGACACATTATTACATTTCTGTTAGTCACATGTCTGTGGAACTTGTTCCGTTAATGTCTCAGTTGTTGAATCTTGTCATGGTCATACAAATATTTACAGATGTTAAGTTAGCTGAAAATAAACGCAGTTGACAGAGAGAGGACGTTTCTTTTTTTTCTGAGTTGATATACAAATTTTAATCAGTGGGAATATGGGACAGGTGTGTGTGATGAAAGTTCCCGGAGGGATCTGTGACAGTGTGTGTGGGTGGACCATTTCAATTTGTCCATGACGTCTCCATTGGTCAGTGTGGAGTAGGGTTGAATCTGACATCCACATATACTTTATTTGTCCTTGAAAAGAGATATGATAAAGTGAGTTGGTTTGACTTGAACATTGAAGACCAGCTTTGTCGGCAGGGTGAGTAGCTAGCAGTGAGGGAATTGCACTCCCACTTTAGGAGAAGGATGTTTTTGTCAGAATGGCACTGGAGGAAATGAAGGCCATTTTACAGGTTCCAGACAAAAAATAATTGTACTATTCTGTGTTTTGCACTGATCATAATACAGGGGTTCCCAAATTTTTTTGGCCCATGACCCCATTTTGAAATCCAAACTCTCACGACCCCAATCATGTGAAAAAAAACAAATATCAGCCAATGTTCACTTTTTTATTCGGGGCTATGGCAGTCAATTGAAAAACATTCTAATACTATTTCTCATTTGTCTTCACAACTCACCATCACATACTTTTACTGTGGGTCTATAACAATTAATTGCAAATTAGTTTGACATAATGTCTCTTATCTCACCACCACTAATGAGATGGGTGCGCTTGGTGCACGTCGCGTCAGAGGTTCTCAATGTCAGGGGGCGTTGTGGACAGTATATACGGGTCGGCAGGGTAGCCTAGTGGTTAGAGCATTGAACTAGTAACCGGAAGGTTGCAAGTTTAAATCCCCTAGCTGACAAGGTACAAATCTGTTGTTCTGCCCCTGAACAGGCAGTTAACCCACTGTTCTTAGGCTGTCATTGAAAATAAGAATTTGTTCTTAACTGTCTTGCCTAGTTAAATAAAGGTAAAATAAAAAATACCTCATCTCTGCTGTCACATCCAACCTGGGTTGATATTTGGTTTTAATGTGCATGAGAGCACTGAATCCAGCTTCACATAGATATGAGCTATAGAAGGGTACCATGAGTTTCAACGCTCAGAGGGAGACGGCAGGGTATTTCCCATGAATCAGGAACCAACACTCCTCCATAGTGACCCGTGAATGCTTTGGCTGCAGCATTCGGTCAAATGACAGCTAGATCAGCTGTTCAATTTCACTCTCCGGCATGTCAACTGAGCTATGATCACAGCCAAATGGATTTGGAAGTAGGTCCCAAAGTGCTCTTCCAAGAGTTGGAGGTGAGCAGTCATCACCCGTGTGGGACACTTAATGATGAAACATGCACAGCGGAGGGAAGGGGGCATGGTTTGCTTTTGAAAGACTGTCTCTCCCATAAGATGTATTTCCTCTGAATCCAATGATTTGGTCACTCATCTGTAGAATGTTTTATTATTTCCCCTGCACGATTGTGTTCAGTTTGTTCAGTTTCCTATATATGTCTGTTACATAGGCAAGGAGACAATTTATTTTCATTACACAGAAAATCAACCAATAATTTTTTTGACATCCATTGTGAATGAACACACTTCCTCTCTTAATGCAAAAAAATATTTCCAACCCTACCCCTTGATAACCATCAAGCCTCGGTGTGCAGCCTGGTCTGCATGAAATAGAACATTGTCGATATCTGATCACTTATCTCCACATAGTGTTTCAAACAGGCTTGCGCACAGTGGATGTGGTTTGATGTAGTTTACAATCGAAGTTACCTTCTGCAGTATATCTTTGAGTTCTGTGCTCAGCACTTTTTCTGCCAGTTGCTCTCGGTGTGTCATACAATGCGTCCATATGGCAGAGGGAGACACATTCATAATTAGAGTGCAGAGGCCTGCCCACCGTAGATGGAGCCCCACCTTTCAATCCCATGGAATACATTTTTCGTCAATATAGCCATGCAGCACACTTAACATCCCTTGTGCCGTTTCATGCTTGGGAATCATAAGACAGAACAATCTGTCCTCGGGAATAGCACCCCTCGACATATACCGAACCAGTATTTGGACACACCTACTCATTCAAAGGGTTTTCTTCATTTTTTACTTTGTAGATTACCAATGAAGACATGAAATAACACATAGGGAAATCATGTAGTAACCAAAAAAAGTGTTACACAAATCAAAATATATTTAAGATTCTACAAAGTAGCCACCCTTGAGGAGTTCCCACATATTTTGAGCACTTTTTGGCTGCTTTTCCTTCACTCTGCGGTCCAACTCATCTCAAACCATCTCAATTGGGTTGAGGTCAGGTGATTGCGGAGGCCAGGTCATCTGATGCAGCACTCTATGACTCTCCTTTACAAATAGTCCTTACACAGCCAGGAGATGTGTTGGGTCATTGTTCTGCTGAAAAATAAATGATAGTCCCGCTAAGCACAAACCAGATGGGATGGAGTATCGCTGCAGAATGCTGCGGTAGCGGTGCTGGTTAAGTGTGCCTTGAATTGTAAATAAATCACTGACATTGACACCAGCAAAGCACCCCCACACCATTACACCTCCTCTTCCATGCTTCATGGTGGGAACCACACATGCGGAGATCATCTATTCACCTACTCTGCGTCTCACAAAGACACGGTGGTTGGACTCATCAAACCAAAGGACAGATTTCCACCGGTCTAATGCTTGTGTTTCTTGGCTGAAGCAAGTCTCTTCTTATTATTGGTGTCCTTTAGTAATGGTTTCTTTACAGCAATTCAACCATGAAGGCCTGATTCACCCAGACTCCTCTGAACAGTTGATGTTGAAATGTGTCTGTTACTTGAACTCTATGAAGAATTTATTTAGGCTGCAATTTGTGAGACTGGTAACTCCAATGAACTTATCCTCTGCAGCAGAGGTAACTCTGGATCTTGCTTTCCTATGGCGGTCCTCATGAGAGCCAGTTTCATTTTCAGCACTTGATGTTTTTTGTAACTGCACTTGAAGAAACTTTAAAAGTTTTGACATTTTCAGAATTAGACAGAGCATCATGTCTTAAAGTAATGATTGACTGTCATTTCTCTTTGTTTATTTGAACTGTTCTTGCCATAATATGGACTTCGTCTTTACCAAAGAGGGCTTTATAACACCCCTACCTTGTCACAACACAACTGATTGGCTCAAACGCATTAAGGAAAGAAATTCCACAAATGAACTTTTAACAAGGCACACCTGTTAATTGAAGTGCATTCGAGGTGGAAGGTGAACCAAGTTGCCCAGTCCCTGCTGTGGAAAACCATCACCACAGCATGATGCTGCCACCACCATGCTTCACTGTAGGGATGGTGCCAGGTTTCCTTCAGACGTGACACTTGGCATTCAGGCCAAAGAGTTCAATGTTGGTTTCATCAGACCAGATAATCTTGTTTCACATGGTCTGAGAGTCTTTTAGGTGCCTTGTGGCAAACTCCAAGCATGCTGTTATGTGTCTTTTACTGATCTACCATAAAGGCCTGACTTTGTGGAGTGTTGCAGAGATGGTTGTCCATCTGGAAGGGTCTCCCATCTCCACAGAGGAACTCTGGAGCTCTGTCAGAGTGAACATCGAATTCTTGGTCACCTCCCAGACCAAGGTCCTTTTCACCCGATTGCTCAGTTTGGCCAGCTCTCAGAAGAGTCTTGGTGGTTCCAAACTTCTTCCGTGCCTCAACACAATCTTGTCTCGGAGCTCTACGGATAATTCCTTCAACCTCATTGCTTGTTTTTTGCTCTGACATGCACTGTCAACTGTGGGACCTTATATAGACAGGTGTGAGCCTTTCCAAATCATGGCCAATCAAATGAATTTACCACATGTGGACTCCAATCAAGTTGTAGAAACATTTCAAGGATGATCAATGGAAACAGGATGTATCTTAGCTACATTTCGAGCCTCATAGCAAATGGTCTGAATACCTACCTTATTTACATATCTGTTTTTATATTTAATACATTTGGTTAGAGGGGCCAGTAACTGAAAGGTTGCTGGATTGAATCCCTGAGCTGACAAGGTAAAAATCTGTCGTTCTGCACCTGAGCAAGGCAGTTAACCCACTGATCCCTGGTAGGCCTTCATTGTAAATAAGAATGTGTTCTTAAAGTGACTTGCCTAGTTAAATAAAGGTGAAATAAATAAAATAAATAAATATGCAAAGGAGGATATTATATACCTTTTGTTTACCTATTTATCACCACGAACAGAATTACCTTTATCCATAATTCTGCATTTCAGGACCAATGATGAAATCTATTACCACAATTCCGTAGTTTAATAAGGAAATTAGATATTTTAAAAGTTAATGTGTCATGTCTACTGCACCAAATCCCATAGTTTCAGACTCCTAATTAGAGTCAAATTATAAAATATAATTAAATAAAAATTAACAATATGCAAGATAAGCCAGCTAGCTAGCACTGGTCCAAAAATAACTAATTAAATAAGTTAAATAAAATAAAATAGCTTATACAATTGCAAAAACTTCTTACCTGGGAATATTGAAGACATGTTAAAAGGAACCACCCGTTTTCATATGTTCTGAGCAAGGAACTTAAACGTTAGCTTTTTTACATGGCACATATTGCACTTTTACTTTCTTCTCCAACACTGGGTTTTAGCATTATTTAAAACCTGTTACATCTACCCCCCCCTTTTTTGAAAATTCTGTTAAAAATCGCGCAACTTTTCAGCGTCCTGCTACTCATGCCAGGAATATAGTATATGCATATGATTAGTATGTGTGGATAGAAAACACTCTGAAGTTTATAAAACTGGTTAAATCACGGCTGTGACTATAACAGAGCGTGTGTTTCATTGAAAAACGCAAGAAAAACTGCTCTCTGAAAGCAAAAAATAATTTCCATAAGTCACTTCCACCAGTTGTTAAAGGAGAACAGAATTTAATGGGAATTTGCCTGCACCGTCTACAAATTCCGCACGATGGCGCCATTGTACTAATTTTCAATCGAATTAATTGTTGGAAAATCCATCCGTCTGACCCCAAGTTCTCCAGTCTTCACCCGGATGCAGTTCAGGGAGAGATCAGATTGCATTGTTTTTGAAGTGAGGACCTATTGAAGAGACATCGCCCTGTAATCGTTTTGATAGATTATAAACGTTTACTAATACCTAAAGTTGGATTACAAAAGGATTTCGAAGTGTTTTGTGAAAGTTTATCGTCGACTTTTTTAATTTTAAAAAATTACGCAGCGTTTAAAAACGATGAATTTTTCTGAATGACACTACTTCTATACAAAGCTATTTTGGGTATATATGGACCGATTTAAACGAAAAAAAGACCCAATAGTGATGTTTATGGGGCATATAGGAGTGCCAAGAAAGAAGCTCGTCTAAGGTAATGAATGTTTTATATTTTATTTCTGCGTTTTGGGTAGCGCCGTCTATCGCAAAATCTGTTGTTTACGTGTCGAGCTGGCATTTTGGGGGGTGCATGCTATCAGATAATAGCTTCTGATGCTTTCGCCGAAAAGCATTTTAAAAATCTGACTTGCTGGCTAGGTTCACAACGAGTGTAGCTTTAATTTAATACCCTGCTTGTGAATTTTGATCAAGGTTTGAGTTTTAACGAGTACATTTAGCATTTAGCGTAGCGCATTTGCATTTCCAGGTGCCTACTTGGGACATGTGCGTCTCAAGTAGATTCAAGAAGTTAAACAAATTGAACATGTTTCATTATTCATTTGAGACTAAATTGATTTTACTGATGTATTATATTAAGTTAAAATAAGTGTTCATTCAGTATTGTTGTAATTGTCATTATTACAAATATATATATAAAAATCAGCATTTTTATCAGTATCAGCTTTTTTTGGTCCTCCATTAATCGGTATCGGTGTAGAAAAATCATAATCGGTCGACCTCTACTAAAGACCCTAGGACTTAACACGTCCCTCTGCAACTGGATCCCGGACGTCCTGACGGGCCGCCCCCAGGTGGTAATGGAAGGTAACAACACATCCGCCATAGTGATCCTCAACACATGGGCCCCTCAGGGTGCGTGCTCAGTCCCCTCCGGTATTCCCTGTTCACTCATGACTGCACAGCCAAGCACGACTCCAACACCATTATTAAATTTGCCGATGACACAAAAGTGGTAGGCCTGATCAACAACAACGACAAGACAGCCTATAGGGAGGAGGTCAGAGACTTGCCAGGACAACAACCTCTCCCTCAACGTGATCTAGACAAAGTAGATGATTGTGGACTACGGGAAAAAGAGGACCAAGCACGCCCCATTCTCATTGACGGGGCTGCAGTGGAGTAGGTTGAGTTCACATCACCAACAAACTAACATGGTCCAAGCACACCAAGACAGCTGTGAAGAGGGCACAACAAAACCTATTCCCCCTCAGGAGACTGAAAAGATTTGGCACGGGTCCTCAGATCTTTAATTAGGTGTTACTTTCAACTCTTATTCTTATCTGTAATTTTTTTTTAAACTGCATTGTTGGTTAGGGGCTCGTAAGTTATCATTTCTCTGTAAGGTCTACACCTGTTGTATTTGGCGCATGTGACTAATAACATTTGATTTGATTTGAGTAGGCTACAGTACTGGGCTATTTAGCTAAATAATTCCTGTGTCCTGCGGGCACGAGGGAGACCAGGGTTCAATTCCCCGATGGGGAGGAAGGCTGTCCTTGTAAATAAGAATTTGTTCTTAACTGACTTGACAAGTTATATAAAGGTTACACTAAGAGCATGACATTTCTACACCATAATTGTATAATTGTAGTCTAACCAATACCCAAATGGAGATTCAATTAAAATAAAAATTAATTCATCACGACCAGTCCCCCATGCTTGTCTCAAAGCAGTGTGAAACGGTGCTAAAATAGTTGTAGGCTTGTGCTTCAAATCACATTGCTTCTAACTTCAATATGCTCAAAATAAGACCTACACCACTTTAAACAGCACATTACTCAACACTAGTGATACTCATGTCGCCTACGGTAGACCTACAGTATATAGAAAAATATGACGTGACTCTCAAACAATAATTACATATAGAGGATTGGAGGATTCTAAATTACAACCAAAAGCCGCCCCATGGGTCTCTTGGTGGCAGCCGGCATGGGTAACGAACCTGCATCTTCAGCAACGCATTTTGCACTGCGCCACTGGAGAGACCCCATCCACAAAGTATCAAAATACAGAGGGGTGTTGGTAAAGGTATATTAGCCCTGCTATTAGCCCATAATGGGATATTATAATACTGTACATGGTGTCCAGGTCAGGATAATCAAAATATTTATTTATTAAAACTATCAGAAAGAATGTTGGTACTTATTTATTTTGATCCAAAGCCATGAATGAGTGAGTCACTCAGTTTTACGTAGATGCCGGGCCATATGACTGTGCCATCAACTTGATAATATATAACAAATTTTTTGGAGGTTATTTTGGTTTCTCTGCCCTCAGTAAATGTTTATCTTTCTGCTGGTCTGCCTTCAATGACTCGATCTTGGTCTTCAAAGTTTGAATCTGATCCATGTGCACCTTCATCAGATGGGCAGACTAGTACCGCCCTGAGCCCCCATCGATTGCCGTGGCCTATGATAGAAACAGTAGATCAATTAAGAATTAAAAGTGACTCCAACACACAAATGCTGTGCACACATTTTAAGAATCTAGCAAAATTAACCGCTTTCTTGGCAACCATGCATTTTTCCGGTGTGGCCCATTGTCCAGCCCTTTGTCCACAAACAAAGTGGCAGGCAGGGTCCCGGTGTATATCCCCACCTCGCCATATCACACAGATAATTGTGAGACAAATAGAACACACGCTTCCATTTGCCAGTTGTTAGGCAGAGGTGATAATTAACACGCTATGCTCGCTATTCCCCGCAATCGTTTTTTACAATTGGCTCAGTGCAAGGTCCCCCCAACAGCACTTATGTCATTAATATAAAACTATTTTCAAAGGACTACACGTGTCGGCAAGGCTTTTGCTCGTTCGTGGTCGTGGCTTTGGAGAAAGCAATGAGGGCCAGAGAGAGAGAGATGCTAAAATAACATTCTCACGGTGAAGTCGTGGGATGTAGCAGGGAAATGTATTGTTTCACCTCTGTCAGGATTTCTTCATGCGCTAGGTACTATAATGGGATTGTGTATGCCTATAATTTTCAGTGAAATAATGTGTCTGTAAACAATTGTTTGAAAAATTACTTGTGTCATGCACAAAGTAGATGTCCTAACCGACTTCCCAGAACTATAGTTCGTTAACAAGACATTTGTGGAGTGGTTAAAAAATGAGTTTTAATGACTCCAACCTAAGTGTATGTAAAATTCCGACTTCAACTGTACATACCAGTGGACATAATTCATATACAGAATACCATCATGCATTTTTCTGTTTGGCATTTTTCTGTGTGTGGACCTAATGAAGACTGCACAAAATTACACACTCAAAAATGCACACACAGACAACAATGCACATAATATTACTATCAACAAACCACATGAAACATTCCTATGGTCTCTTTTACATTCCAGTCTAGGCAAACACCCCGAGACAATCAATTCTTTGGCCAGACCCATTCAACATCCTATAACATGTATTTTAAATTGATTTATTGTATTTTTTCATAAATGTTAATGCCGGGGACCTGCTGAATATTCAGGCTATGTCAAATGCAAAGCCTGACACGTACATATAATAAATACAAATCAGATGCTTCTCCTCAGAAACAATTTAATAAAATGCAAATCGGGCGACGGGGTGACCTTGTGTGCCAGGGGAAACATGAAAGAGTAGGGTGATAGAACACGCAACAGCACTCTCCTTCTTCACTCGGGAAATGCGTTATTTTTCACCATGTTGGCAGAAAAAAAAGTTTATTAATATATTTTTCATCTAAAAACAAAATAGAATGTGATGCATGATCTGTTGAAGACTAAATTAAGGAAAAGGAAAATGCTTATTTTGACAGTCATGTAACTGTACTGTAGCCAATTGTTTTTGAGAGAGAGAAACTCTTTGCGGGGGAATGGTTGAGCGTGCAGCTGAAAGTGTATGCATATGGATGAAGGCATGGTGGGGTGAGGTGACAGTTGGTTCCTAGCACAGGGGGTTTGTCCCTCACATGGGTTCTGTAGGACAGAGCTGTCAGAACTCCTGCTGTTCTCACACTGAGTGAGAGAGGAAAGAGTGGAAGAGTTTAATTCCAAAACGCTATATCCATTTTCAGAAATGTTGGTAAATTTGTTTTTATTGTTTAAAGAAATTATGAAAGAGATTAGTATCTTTTTTTAACTGCATAATCATGGCATGGGGTTGTTCAATGACATACATATATTTGTTTAAAATCTTGGTTTCATTTCAGCAAGACAAATAATCATGTAATTTTGCAAAATGCTATATTTCCTCCTCATTCTCAGAGAAATAACTAGTACTAATAACTAATAACTAATAACTAGGTTTCACACCGTCAAATGTACAAATTATACATTTGTGATATCAATATTGAAACATTAAATTGATTTATTGTTCAGTACAGTAATATGAGATCTAGCATATGTAAAACATTTACCTGTTTAGCAACAGTGTTTACTCGTCTGTTTACCGTTAAACGATAGTTTTGTCCACTTTTAAGCCTACTTGACTTTTTGTGACTTTTACAACCTTGGCTTATTAGTGCTAACTAGCTTGCTGGCCTGCACTGCTGTGATCACCTCGACATGCCTGGATTCATCATATGATCGCTGGGCTCCTGTTTCCCCGACCCACCTCTGGATTATTGCCTTGGAATTTATCTATTTCGAATTTCCCTCTGGAATACCTATCGGATTACTCTCTTTGACACTCCCGCGGCCCGGTGTAGTTCCCGTCTCCCCCTGCTTATTCGCCGACTAGCTTTACGGCCTCGCCCCTGAAGCGCTTCTCTCCCTGGCTCTCGCTCTGGTAACCCAGCCTCCACTCTTTTGCCATCGCATGGGCACCAGCCGTCAATCTCATGAACTTGGTTTCCTCACTCTCTTTGCTTTTGTTCTGCTGGCAAAGGTTGTGTTTTAGATATGTTTTGACAGTGGGTTCTAGTGCTAGCTGGTGAAGAATAGGTAAGTTGGGCTCTGACATGCTGCTTTACTGACCGTGGTGGTTTCTGTGTGGATTTATCTGATGTTTTATTGGATCTAAATCGCTGTCATGCACTCCTCGGCTCTCCTCTGATGTACTTATCCCTGCCCGCTCATCCTGCTTCGTACGTAGACACAGTTAGCTGCGTTGTGGCTCATGTTTCAACTGGTCTGGCAACTATACTACTAATAGCAACATTAACTCTCTCATGACTGCCTACGCCCCCTTCAGCCTACCCTTATCCATAAACTCACCTCTCAATCTCACAATACTAACTTTGTTCTCCTCAACACTCAATCAATGAACAACAAAGCCCCCTTGCTCCGATAACTTATATCGGACAACAAGCTAGACTTTCTCCTCCTAACTGAAACTTCTCTTACCAAGCTACTCCCGCTGGTTATAGCTACCTGTGTAACCCCAGCTCCACCAGCCTTGCTCTATGACCATTATACTTGTGTACCGTCATCCTAAAGCTAACAAATCATTCCAGTCTGAACTACTCACCATTGCTGTCCCACTCTCCCCCTGATTGCTGTGTCTTGGCAATATGAATATTCACGTGGACTCAAAGTCAAAACTTGCCTGATTTCATTGCAGTTCTGGACTCGTTCAATATTACCCAGCATGTCAATTTTGCCTCTCATATTAAGGGACACATACTGGACCTCGTCTGCTCTGTTGGCCTCAACCTAACTCATATTTCCCCCTCCTTGTTCCCACTGTCTGATCACAAGATCCGTAATTTCTCTCTTACCTCATACGCACCCCACAACACTGACAAACACCTCATCTCCTTTCTCAACATCAAAGCTGTTGACCACTTCCAACTATCTGATACAATCTGCTCTACCCCTTGACCATGCCCCATCTCATCTGATGAACTAGCTGCCCAATTCAATACTGCTCTTTCTCTACCCTCAACTCTCTGGCCCCTCTCCAATCTAAACATATCTCCTTCTCCTCCTCCTCCCTTTGGTTTACCCCTGAGCTCCGCGCACTGATGCAAGCTGGCCGCTGCTTGGAGCGCCTGAGCAGGAAGTCTGGCCTCACTGTCCATGCTGAGGCCTACGAACTTCACCTCTCCACCTACAGTACAGAGATGCCCTCCATGTTGCCAGGTGCACCTTCTCTACTCCCTCCACTGAACTCTACAACTACTTCCTTCAGATTTTCAAAGACAAGAGCACCAAAAAAAACTCATCACTGACTGATCCAATCTCCCTCAGACAACTCGGAGTCCATCACTATCTTTCAGTCCCTCCTAAAGCTCCCTGCGTCGCTTCGATGTTTGCAGAAACAGGGTGTTGTTCAGGGTCACGTCAAGGATCTTTGTACTCTGGGAGGGTGACACCATGAAGTTGTCAACTGTGATAGACAGGTATTGGAGCAGGCATGCCTTCCCCGGTAGGCAAAGCAGCTCCGTCTTGACGTGGTTCAGCTTGAGGTGGTGGGCCTACATCACATTTACACTAAATGTTCCACTCAGAACACATCTCTGCCTCATTTTGTGTTTTCTCCGCTTGCCAGACCTTGCTCTCCTTTTCTCCTCACTGCCCGTATCTCAAAATTACAGGAAATTAAGATTCACTCGGAACATACGAAAATACGGCAGAGCTTGCAGAAGGTAAATAAATAAGTCAGCGATGCATATGAGTAAAAACCAGGAGAAATTCAGAACCTTGATTAATCGCTCCGGGGGACGAGGGAGGAGGGAGACAAACAAGAAGAAATTAATGAGAAAAAAATTAAATGAAATAAATTCAACAAAAAACAAGATAAGCTGGGAAAAGAAGTGCCTGGCGTCTCCGAGAAGCTTATTATACATAAATAATAAACAATCATACAAACAATTACACTGCAGTGAAAGGAGAGAAACAAACAGGTAAATAATGTCAGGGTATGAAATGAATGAAGTAGAGTGAGACGAAGAGTGGCTTTCAGATGTAATTATGGAGACAGGTATTCAGGGAAAGAATGGATTTGTCAGTGCATTATGTGGAATTACAGCTTTCTTGTAAAGAAAAAAACATTAAAAGACTCCAGCAGAACATAGTTCAAAAAGAGAGGCTTGTATTGATGGCTGTGGATAATGGATTGATGTGGGGAGTGAAGGTAGAGGGTTGTATTGTGGCTGGGGGTACTTGCTCCTCTCTTTGCCTATTCTGGGTAAGCCTCCTTGGACCAGAGGAGAGGGTGGACTGGGGGGACCAACAATCAGCTAAGGAGGCATCCAGTGTCTCCAGTCCTCTAGCCAGCCTGCCTTGTCAGATCCCCGTAGCTAAGAAGGGGGATGGCAGAGTCTAGGTGACTGTTAGGTGCTGTTAGGGGCTGTGGAAGTAGTCCCTGCCAACTCAGTATACCGCTGTGGGCATTCTGGCCTGGTAAGTGTGAGGGAGGGTAGGTGGTGTGGGCAAAAGGGAGGCTACCAGACTAGCTGCCATCCTCCACCTCTTCCTCCTCCTCTTCGGCCTTCAAATCCTGTGCCACAGCTTGCATACAGAGAGAGAGAGAGAGAGAGACGAGCTAGGCAATGGGCTTTTCACTGGAGCCATGTAACCCATCCACAAACCATTGTGATGCTGTCTGCTTTGATGGTGTCTACACAAAGAATCACCAGCCAATCAATGACTACACAGCCAATTCAGACAATAACCTTTCTGATTGATGAACGCTAAACACTCCAAACAGTGAAATTCTGTGAAATGAGGGAGCAAAGGGAACAAGGGAAGATAGTGGTATGAGAGGAGGGGGACTGTCCCACCTAAGCGGAACGGTGGAAATCCTACATCAAATCAGCGTCATCGGGCCACCTTTTCCATGTCAACGGGTACAGATATCTGGCCATCTGGTGGAGGCCTGGGGAAATGGTGGGGCGCAGACCAGAAGCTACTTCCTATGTGTAGAGAGAGAGAGAGAGTGGCGGTCAATGCCTTACGACGTCAACCTCCAGGGATTGGAGAGAAGGGAGACATAACACAGCCCTAACCTGAGATGTTTTGTTGTCCACTGAGCTGGAAAGAAATGGATTTCTCAAAGTGACCTACTATGAGGCAACATTGTTTCAACTGCAGCCTTTACAGTATACGTGTTGGGCGATTATTTCATATTAGGAATTGTCAAAGGAAAGGGTGTTTTGAGTTTATGTATTGTGATAAAGACAATAAAACATGAGGACAGCTTCAGGACGGCTGTCAACAGAAACCAATAGCTGTCCTTGATACTTGTCATTATTGATATACAATTCCAGTAATTGTAACTGCATAATGCAGAGCTATTGTAAAACAAATAATATGATAATATATTTGCCTTTTTTCCAAGTAGTATATCTAATTTTCATGGAAGATTGAGATGCCAATAAAGTTATGAAGTTCAGTTCCGTCTATTAACAATAAGATTCCAATGCCTTCTCAAATGAGATGCAACAATGGAGACGACTGACAAACAATATGAGAGTTTGTGTTGGAGAGGGAGGGAGACAATCGTTGTCCAATATGACAGTAATCAGTAACATAACACAGGGTTTTCGTCTGTGTCACTATGCTATAATGCTCTCTTCTATATCTACATATTTCAAACGTCTAGGACTTAATTGTCATTACAGTGGTAGTGTTTTCCATCTCGACATGTCAGTCAATTTCCCAGCTCGATACGGGGCCTTCCTTTCACTTTTACTTTCATGCCCATACCACATTACTTATTTTGTGACAGATTATATTGACGTGTTTGTATTGGAAATTGGAAGTTTACTCCTCTTACATCGAGCCGCACAGATGTGTCATCTCTGCCGAGCCAGATAAGAGGCTTTATGGGAAGTGCTATTTTCCTCATTGTGTTTACACTTTCTTTTCTCTTTATCTCGTAAATTTGTGTGAATTGGTGTTTCTGACTGGAACTGCATCTTTTTCCAAGCAGTAGAAAACAACAACCCTTGTGCAAACTTTGGGCTAGGAATGCTTACTTTAATCTGTGTCTTTGTTTTCCTTCCACCTAGAGAAATGTTTTGTCTCCTTCAAATAAACCTCTGACATGCTGCGTGTGAAGTCTCTAGAGAGGTGTTTTGGGGGGGGGGGTTTGTTTCATCAGGAAAGCAAAGAAAAATGTAACAATCCACTGTACTGTAAAAAAAAAAAATTTCTTCTATGCAGGATTTAAAGAAAACTCACAAAATGCTTTATTAAATACAGTAGCAGGAACGCATGCAGGCACGCGCACCAACACACACACACACACACACAATATTAATTTATTTACAAAAAGCATAATCATTATGGGATCTTATGTTTTTTGTTATTGCATTAAGGATTTTTTTCCCTCTTAGTTTAATCAGACTGAAACTTTATCAGTTGAAAGTATACATAAATACGAGATGTTATTGTATTACAAGTTGTATTTATTTTAAAATTAAAATGTGCAAATGAGGCAAACTGTCCATAAATTTTTGTTAATTTGCATATTACAAGAATCCGTTTTTCAACACATTGCTTCAAGGTAGAATGTTTTTGTTTTATTGTGATAAGACATTCAATGGTCAGACTTTCACAGATCAGTTTATCAAAATATTGTCATTTCATGAAATGATGTATGAATGATGAATATTTTGCATATATTTACACTTAAAATCAAAACGATACAAGATATGAAAAAGTCTATGTAAAAGTCCTTTGAATAGTGAGAAAAATTAGTTGGTGCACCGGGAATATGTTATTTTGAGAAAATGGCCGATAAAGACGCAATTAAAATGTATTTTCAATAAATATCACCATTTGTCACATTAATTATACTCTTATTCACATATCACTTCTAAACTGAAAAATAAATATCAAATATACCATCCACAAGTACATTAGCACGTTAAATACATTTGTTTCAAGCAATAGAGCATATGCTTTGAATACTGCTCTGTTGGGCAAATATGCAGTTTTGGGCAAATTCGCATATCACTTTGCTCAATTTCTCACATACTAAGTTTTTGTATGGCTGTTTAAATGTACAGAACATTTATCAGCTATGCCTGCCCTGTATGTAAGGCCTTCTTTGAGTTGTTGCTGTTGCCTCTTTACTTTCTTGACTGTGTCATGGGACCTGAGCCTACGCACGCCATTGAAGCAACATCAGCTCTCACAACTCCTCTCTGATTGCTTCCAATGTCACCAAAGTGCTGTTAAGCCACAATTTGTTCATCACATTTGATATAGCAGTGGCTCCCTCATAAAAACGTGGCTACTGCCATACTGGCTGCTCCGTAAATGCGGCTTTTGCCCACAAAGTCAGTTTTTCGCATCGCGACCATATTACATAGTTCAGACATTCATTTGGATTCTGGGTTCTTCCATGCTACATTATTTTGAGGAGAATATCATTTGACATCCTATGATATACAGGTACCATTTTCTGTGCAACCTCTATTAAAAAATGTATGGTCTCCAAGGTTTTTGTTACTGGGTGAATCTTCACCATTTTCTATGACTTGCTGGTACCATCACCAATGCACACACCTGTCCTGTAGTTGGAAGTAAATCCTCTCTTGTGCCAAGTTCCATCAAAGGATACATGAATGTCAATGATGGCATCCTCATCCTCCTTCAGAAAATCTTATATGTCTGGGTCTATATCTGTGTTTGCTCTTCTAATTAGCTTTGCACCACTCTCCATTGACTGTAGCTCTTTCGGAATCTCTGCAACTAAAGTGGGAGGGAAAAGTACTTATGTCTGTCGACATTACAGTGATAACTGCAGGACTAAATATCACCATGTTACCCTATGTAAATATATCCGCATGTAATTTCTCACTAATCACATTAGGCTACAGCCCTATCTTACAGTCTCATTGTATAGTTATGTTTTCCTATAACTCTGTTTTATTAACTTTGAATACATTTGCTGGAGCAAGGAAATAAATATTATTTAAACACAGCAAGTCACCTGCCAATATTGGGCAACTCTCCCTTTTTATTTACCTGTCATTCTCCTGTCATGACTCTGATATGAGCTGAGACGCAAGGAAGGAATCCTTAGGACTTTGCTTATTTTCTTTAGAGCTGCATAACTAAGTTCAAGTTCATGTGCTAGATTAGAAGAACCATCCTCACAAGAACCATCCTCCCTGGAGCACTCCTGCAGCCTGGAGGAAGTGTAAACACTCCTAAATTCATCACGATCACCTTCATAGTCTGTACATGCTATCATGACAGAATTACAGAATCACTGGTTGTGGGGTCTATGGGGATTTTCAGTCCAGTGTTTAAACACTTAGGGCAAACCATATCAGGTACAAGGTTTATTTGTGGCATGTGGAATAAAAGCCACTGCTGGCTGTCTGCTGTCTGGTTGATCGCTGCTAGTTGTCATCTTCATCTCAAACTAATTTTCATCTTTCGTGATTGAAATAAAATTTGATTTGATTTGATCTCAACACGCTGGCTACCTCCTTTTCCTTTTCTTGTACTGCCACTAACGACTGATCAGGCACATTTTTCTTTCATTTCCTGCTTTTCTCGCATTGGCTAACGGAGATCGCCTATTTTTATTCACATAATGTATGTACATTCTTCGAGAGTTTCTCATTTTGTCTCTCTTTAAATGGATTCTTCGCGGGAGATATTTTCAAACAAGGAAGTGCTGCGCGGCATGTTAGGCATTTTAACCAATCAGTTTGCTGGAAAGGGCCTTTAAATGCCAGTAACCAATCAGATGTCAGGAAATGACTCATCTTTCAGCACTAAGCACTACATATACAAAGGATATAGCCATGTATGGACTAGCTAATAATATGCTCCAGAATACAAGCTTTTGGATGATATATTCAACATGGAGAGTTTTTAAAAATAGCAGTTGAAGTTCTACATGAAACATGCTATCAAGAACACATTTTATGGCAGGTTTAGTTGACAGAGTTGGGATAAAATTATACAAATCAACTATTTATATACATTTTTGCCTATTTATCTGTGAATTTTATGAAAGTATGGTGTTTTTAGTTGCAAAATATCCCAAAATATCCCAAAATCTGAAAATTGACAGATCGAAGCAACATCTACAGTTTGGACTTAACTTTCATGGAAACGACACTACTTTTGGAAAACTGCAACTAAGCAAAACACACAAAATAAGTCACCTATGAGGACGATCCTGAAATAACATGGAAGCACAAATTTCCCAGATCTAAGCTAAATTCATCTTCACTCTAACAGGGCTGTGAACCACCCTGTTTACCGCTGCGATCTTTAACACCCCTGAAGAAAAATAGAATCCATAACACATTGACCAATGAAGCAATGAAAACCCTCTATGGCACACTGCAAAAGCACATATCCATGGTTACACCAATTGAGACTAAAGTGAAGGTTACCATTTTGAACAACATTAAACAGCTTGAAAGTTTCCAGATAAAAGTGGTGTCATGGCTTTAAAAGCTTCTGATAGGCTAATTGACATAATTTTTTGTCAATTGGTGGAATCCCTGTGGATGAATATTAAGGCCTACCTTCAAACTCAGTGCCTTTTTGCTTGACATCATGGGAAAAATCAAAAGAAATCCGCCAAGCCCTCAGAAGAAAAATTGTAGACTTCCACAAGTCTGGTTCATCCTTGAGAGCAAGTTCCAAGCGCCTGAAGATACCATGTTCATCTGTACGAACAATAGTACGCAAGCATAAACACCATGGAACCACACAGCCGTCATACCACTCAGGAAGGAGACGCGTTCTGTCTCCTAGAGATGAGCGTACTTTGGTGAGAAAAGTGCTAATCAATCCCAGAACAACAGCAAAGGACCTTGTGAAGATGCTGGAGGAAACAGGTACAAAAGTATCTATATCAACATATCCTGAAAGGATGCTCAGCAATGAAGAAGCCACTGTTCCAAAACCACCATAAAAAAGCCAGACTACGGTTTGCAACTGCATATGGGGACAAAGTTCGTACTTTTTGGAGAAATGTCCTCTGGTCTGATGAAACGAAAATAGAACTGTTTGGCCATAATGACCATCGTTATGTCTGGAGGAAAAAGGGGGAGGTTTGCAAGCCAAAGAACACCATCCCAACCGTGAAGCACGGGGTGGCAGCCTCATGTTGTGGGGGTGCTTTGCTGCAGGAGGGTCTGGTGCACTTCACAAAATAGATGGCTTCATGAAGAGGTAAAATAATGTGGATATATTGACATACATCTCAAGACATCAGTTAGGAAGCTTGGTCGCAAATGGGTCTTCCAGATGAATAATGACTCCAAGCATACACAACCTAGTACAAAAAAATAGTTTTGATAGGTATGACTGTGGGCAATTCCACTTTTAAAATATTTTAACATTTTATATTTAACCCTTATTTTACCAGGTAAGTTGACTGAGAACACATTCTCATTTACCGCAACGACCTGGGGAGTAGTTACATGTGAGAAGAGGGGGGATGAATGAGCCAATTGTAAGCTGGGGACGATTAGGTGACCGTGATGGTGTGAGGGACAGATTTTTAATTTAGTTGGAAGTATTGTGAAGATGTAAAGTAAAATATCCCTGTTTTTTATGCAATCACGTTTTCCCAAAACTCTGTTAATGGGCTAGGGGGCAGTATTTTGGCGTCCGGATGAAAAGTGTGCCCAAATTTACTCAGTTCCAGAAGCTAGGATATGCATATAATTGGTAGATTTGGATAGAAAACACTCTAAATCATGTCTGTGAGTATAACAGAACTGATATGGCAGGCGAAACCCTGAGGACAAATCATCCCCCAAAATATATTTCAGGCTACCACTCTTTACAATATCTGTCATGTTTTTTATGAGGCAAAATTCTCCAAGATTGCAGTTCCTAGGGTTTCCACTAGATGTCAACAGTTTTTAGAAAGCATTTCAGGCTTGTTTTTGGAAAAATGAGCTCGAATTTGTAGTTTTTCTAAGTAGCTATCATTTTGGCTGAAGTGTTTTCATGCGTGTGGACGAGAGCGCATTCTTTGTTGTTTATCTCTGGTAAAGACAATAAAGAATCTCTGTCTTAAAACTTGTTGGGGATAGCGGGCCGTATTGTCACTTTGGATGAATTGTGTGCCCATAGTGAACTGCATCCTACTCTGTCCTAGATTGCTAATATATGGATATTATTATTACTATTGGATAGAAAACACTCTGAAGTTTCTAAAACTGTTTGAATTATGTCTGTGAGTATAACAGAACTCATAGGGCAGGCAATCTTCCAAACAGGAAGTGAAATTCTGAACACATGTCTAATTTCAAGTCATCGCCTATCCACTTCCAAATAAGATATGGATCTGGTAGCACTTCCTACGCCTTCCACTATATATCCTCATTCAGTAGAACGTGGAATGGAGCTTCTGGTGTGAACTTTGACCGAATGGGAGGGGAAATAGTCACTGTCCCGACAGAATGCCATTTTCCTGTGGCACATTTGTCTGTGGGTGTCACCATCGTTCCATGTGGCTGCAGATGAAAACGTATGCTCCGGTTGGAACGTTATTGGATATATATGAAAATAACATCCTGAAGATTGATTCTCTACTTAGTTTGACCAGTTTATTCGACCTGGAATATATCATTTTGAAGTTTTCGTCCTAGTTCTCCTGGAACGGCGTCAGCTTTTGGGCACGTGAGCTGAAAGTGCTAGCAAATGCAGCTAAATGGACACTAGTATTGGACATTATGGAACAAAACAACGATTTATTGTGGAACTAGGACTCCTTGCACTGCATTCTGATGAAAGATCATCAAAGGTAAGGGAATATTGATGATGTAATTTCGTATTTCTGTTGACTCCAACATGGCGGAGAAATATATTTACGTCTGAGCGCTGTCTCAGATTATTGCATGGTAGGCTTTTTTCGTAACGTTTTTTAAAAATCTGACACAGCGGTTGCATTAAACTTTACGAAAAAAGCATAATCTGAGAACCGCGCTCAAAACCCAAAACAGCCAGAGGAATATCCGCCATTTTGGAGTCAACAAAGTTAGAAACAACACCATATATTGTCACTTACCTATGATGATCTTCATCAGAAGACACTCCCAGGAATCCCAGGTCAACAATAAATGACTGATTTGTTCCATAAAGTTCCCTAAAGTCCGTCATTTATGTCCAAATAGCCACTTGTTGTTAGCGTGTTCAGCCCAGTAATCCATCTTAATGATGGATGCATTTCATCCAGACAAAAACTCAAAAAGTTCCATGACAGTCCTTTAGAAACATGTCAAACGATGTATGGAATCAATCTTTAGGATGTTTTTAACATGAATTTCTGATAAATGTTATGACTTTTTCTGGTACATGTTGTCTAATGGGGTTTTCACACAGTCCTCTTAAAAAAAAACAATCTCAGTCCTCTTTGAAGTGAATTCTAGGTAAAAAGAAGCAAATATCTTTGTATTTAGACTGCACTTGCTTTGAATGAGGACTCAACTCTTTTGCCAGTTCACTTCACCCATTTTGTGGTCCGATTCCTCTTTGCATTCACATTGCTATATTCAGAAAGGAACCAAGATCTTTTTCCAACATTCACTCAATGCACTCTGGGACAAGCCATTTCATCTGAATGTGTTATTGTACAGCTAGATAAACATACTTACTTACATTTTTAAAGCTAATAGATTGCATTTAGTTAGAAGATGAGCCATAATAATTGTAATCAGAAGATACTATTATCATTTACATATTTTTGGTAACATAATAAATAACAGAAAAATAACTGCAGATTAAATAATGTTGTAAATGAAAAATGTACACCCAATGTAGGCTACTGCCCCTTTGTACCAGATGTTGTGATTCTCAACAAATATGTTGTCTTCTCACACTATTCAAACCCATCAATTGAATAAACAGCCTGTGAAGCTCTCTTATAGATCACACTGCACAAAAAATTAAGCCAACCACACTGAGTAAAATAAAAATGGCAAAGTGTGAAGACACCCTACCACTCCTTTTCCATCTGTTTGACCAAAAATCAAAACCTTTGCTTATACCATGTTTTTAGGATGGAAAGTGGTTGAAACATTTACTATATAAACGTGCTCTCACTGGCAACTTAATTTATTTTCAGAAAATGTAACATGTGTAAATATTTGTATGAACATAACAAGACTCAACAACTGAGACATAAACTGAACAAGTTCCACAGACATGTGACTAACAGAAATTGAATAATGTGTCCCTGAACAAAGGAGGGGTCCAAATCAAAAGTAACAGTCAGTATCTGGTGGGCCACCAGCTGCATTAAGTACTGCAGTACATCTCCTCCTCATGGACTGCAACAGATTTGCCAGTTCTTGCTGTGAGATGTTACCCCACTCTTCCACCAAGGCACCTGCAAGCTCCTGGATGTTTATGGGGGGAATGGCCCTCTGATCTAACAGGTCCCAGACGTGCTCATTGGGAATGAGATCCAGGCTCTTCACTGGCCATGGCAGAACATTGACATTCCTGTCTTGCAGGAAATCATGCACAGAACGAGCAGTATGGCTGGTGGCATTGTAATGCTGGAGGGTCATGTCAGGAGGAGCCTGCAGGAAGGGTACCACATGAGATAGGAGGATGTCTTCCCTATAACGCACAGCGTTGAGATTGCCTGCGATGACAACAAGCTCAGACCGATGATGCTGTGACACACCGCCCCAGACCATGACAGACCCTCCACCTCCAAATTGATCCTGCTACATAGCGCTCCAGAGTACAGGCCTCTGTGTAATACTCATTCCTTCTACGATAAACGCGAATCCGACCATCATCCCTGGTGAGACAAAACCACGACTCATCAGTGAAAGGTACTTTTTGCCAGTCCTGTCTGGTCCAGCGTCGGTAGGTTTGTGCCCATAGGCGACGTTGTTGCCAGTGATGTCTTGTGAGGACCTGCCTTACAATAGGCCTACAAGCCCTCTCAGCCTTTCCTTTTTTGCTGAGTTTATATACCGTACCTTAGCCTGCCATTATATGTGTAGGTGAGCGTGTGTGTCACGGCGTTAGGAGTGGTGGGTGCGGAGTCAGGCGCAGAGAACGCAGAGAACAGAGGGTTTTGGGTTTCCGTAATTTATTCCAGACAGAACAAGGTCACGCCAAATAACAATAGGACGACAAAATACTGACCTACCCAAAACAGGACACTAAAACAGTCCAACAAATAAACAAACGCAACCATCCACCCACAGAACAGAAAATAATCCCGCACAAAAGCAGGCAGGCATAAACGGCTTAAATAGCCCTGAACAAAAACCCCAAACAAGAAACAGCTGAAACCAATAAAGACATAACCAACAGAAAAGGAAAAGGGAATCGGTGGCAGCTAGTAGACCGGTGACAACGACCGGTGGAAGGTGACAGTGTGAGAGAGAGTTTTGTCCTCAGGTTAGTTGCTTATGTGTAGGTGTGTGTATGAGCCGTGACCTCAGATAAGCAGCTACTGTCCAGTATATGAACGTATATGGCTGCCTCTTATATGACTGAAACCTCTATGGCTAAATCCAAATACATGACCATTGTCTGAGCCACTGAAACTGAAGAAAAACTGTCTAACCATTAAGAGGGATGAAAAACTGATTTCAGATAGTTTTCTACGCTGTGGCGGTGAGTTTAGGACCTTGGTCTGAATGTTCATTGGCTTATTTATCTTCACTGTAATGAGGTGGTCTGGCTTCAAGGCTTTGGCGTAAATGTGTGATTATTGTTTATTCTGTGTTGATAATTAGCCTACGGGAACTGCCCTAGTTTGAGCAGGAAATGTCAAAAATCAGTAAAATAATTACTGTGATTTAATTTTCTACAATGGAAAATCATTGTAGTCACACACGACAGTTAGGTCACGTGCTACTGTCCTCCCACTGGCATACTTTTATGTTCAGCTCATACAGATTTGTGTTTCTCTTTATGTCATCTGGTGGTTCAAGCAGGACTGTGAACACGGTCTGGACAACCCGTCCCTCTCACACTCTCCCTCTCTCTCTCTCTGCCGCTCTCTCTTCTCTCTCTCTCCATTTATTCCCTATCTCTGTTCACTCTCTCTCCGGTTAATGTCACTTCTCCCGGCTCTTACTGACACCAACATTGCACCTAATACCTACCCTCTTTCCATTTACTTTAACAAGCATCCTCACCCACTAAGCACCGAGCAACACCAGATGTCCATAGACGTTGAAAAGAAGTAGAAATTTGGCCAGTCTGCCCTGGACGGACCAAATCTGAGTTTGGACTGCACAGCATAGCAGAGAACAGTATAGCAAAGAAAAGCAGAGTACAGTACAATAATACTGTTCAGTGGAGTTCAGTACAGTACAGTAGATCACACTAGAGTACAGTATAATCTAATGTATTGTACTGTACTCAACTGCACTAAACAGATTACCATTAATATTGCAAATAGATTGTAGCTTCCATCAATGTACAGTGCCAGTCAAAAGTTTGGACAAATATACTCATTCAAGGGTTTTACTATTTTCTACATTGTAGAATAATAGTGAAGACATCAAAAATATGAAACAACGCACATGGAATCATGTAGTAACCAAGAAAGTGTTAAACAAATCAAAATATATTTTATATTTGAGATTCTTCAAAGTTGTCACCCTTTGCCTTGATGACAGCTTTGCACACTATTGGCATTCTATCAACCAGCTTCATGAGGTAGTCACCAGGATTGAATTTCTATTAACAGGTGTGCCTTGTTAAAAGTAAATTGTGGAATTTCTTTCCTTAAAATAAGTTGGAGCCAATCATTTGTGTTGTGACAAGGTAGGGGTGGTATAAAGAAGATAGCCCTATTTGGTAAAAGATCAAGTCCATATTATGGCAAGAACAGCTCAAATAAGCAAAAAGAAACGACAGTCCATCATTACTTTAAGAAATGAAAGTCAGTCAATCCGGAAAAAGTCAAGAACTTTGAAAGTTTCTTCGAGTGCAGTCTCAAAAACCATCAAGCGCTATGATTCAACTGGCTCTCATGAGGTCCGCCACAGGAAAGGAAGAACCAGAGTTACCTCTGCAGAGGATAATTTCTGCTGCAGAGTTACCAACCTCAGAAATTGCAGCCCAAATAAATGCTTCACAGAGTTCAAGTAACAGACACATCTCAACATCAACTGTTCAGAGGAGACTGTGTGAATCAGGCCTTCATGGTCAAATTACTGCAAAGAAACCACTACTAATGGACACCAATAAGAATAAGAGACTTGTTTGGGCCAAGAAACACGAGCAATGGATATTACACCAGTGGAAATATGTCCTTTGATCTTAGTCAAAATTTGAGGTTTTTGGTTCCAACTGCCGTGTCTATGTGAGACGCAGAGTAGGTGAACGGATCATCTCTGCTTGTGTGGTTTCCACCATGAAGTATGGAGGAGGAGGTGTGATGGTGAGGGTGGTTTGCTGGTGACACTGACAGTGATTTATTTAGAATTCAAAGCACACTTAACCAGCATGACTACCACAGCATTCTCCAGCGATACGCCATCCCATCTGATTTGCGCTTAGTGGGACTATAATTTGTTTGCAATAGTACAATGACCCAACACACCTCCAGGCTGTGTAAGGGCTATTTGACCAATAAGGAGAGTGACTGAGCGCTGCATCAGATGACCTGGCCTCCACAATCACCCAACCTCAAACCAATTGAGATGGTTTGGGATGAGTTGAATGGCAAAGTGAAGGAAAATCAGCCAATAAGTGCTCAGCATATGTGGGAATTCCTTCAAGACTGTTGGAAAAGCATTCCAGGTGAAGCAGGTTAAGATAATTCCAAGAGTGTGCATAGCTGTCATCAAGGCAGATGTTATCAAGCTGTCATCTACTTTGAAGAATCTAAAATATAACATATATTTTGATTTGTTTAACACTTTTTTGGTTACCACATTCCATATGTGTTATTTCAAAGGTTTGATGTCTTCACTATTATTCTACAATGTAACTGTTTTTTTTTCATCCCCAACTTTTAACACAGGACAGTTGAAATTGAACAATTGTTCAATTAAATGACAAGTCAGAAACTAGCACCTGAACGCCAAGCCTTTCAACTCACAACTAAAACTGTCAGATGGAATTTCCAGCTCCGGCGATTTGAAATTAAAGTCCCCTCAACAGCAGATGGAGTGAAAAAAAAAGACGAGCGAAAGAAAGAAAAAAGAACAGGGAAGGCGTCAAAGCCAAAGAAGAAGCACACATGAGCAAGACAGTAGCAAAGGTGGCTGGCTGTCAAAGTGGCAGTTACATTGTAAATAAGATCTCCCCACAGGGCAGTTAACTCCTTTTGTCTAGCATTTAATGTGTCACAGGGCTGAAAGAGTCAGATTAGAACAGCAAATCCCACAACCTCTGAATAATGGTCTTTCTCCATAGCTTTGTCTGCACCTTTGCACTGATTTTTCTGCACCACTTGGTCTGGTTGGAACTTTATTTATTGTTTCACCTGAGTTGTCATATGTGTAGGATATTCATAGCTCATAACATGTGATATGTTATATAGGTGTTAGAAACAGCACGTGTTCTACACTGAGTGTACAAAACATTGGGAACACCTTGCTAATATTTATTTGCACCCCCTTTTTCCTTCAAGACAGTCTCATTACGTCAGGGCATGGACTCTACAAGGTGTCAAATGTGTTTCACAGGGATGCTGGCTCATGTTGACTTTGGGAGGTGGACATTCTTAATACACACAGGAAACTGTTGAGCACCCAGCAGTGTTGAAATTCTTGACACACTCAAACCGGTGCGCCTATTACCTACTACGGTACGCCGTTCAAAGGCACTTCAATCTTTTGTCTTGACCGTTCCCTCTCTGAGTGGCACACATACACAATCCATGTTTCAATTGCCTGAAGGCCTAAAGGCTTAAAAATCCTTATATAACCTGTCTTTGTCCGACTATCTTATTGAAACCCCTAGTCATAGGAAGTCCTCTAAATTATGCCATGTGAACCTGTTAAAATGTTATCACTCCCGTGATCTAAGCAAAGTTGAAGGAACTCCAGCTGTGAGGTCAGCGTTGACTGCTGCTCCAGTCACTGTATCTTGTGGTTTTAATTTGGTGGAGGGGGGAGAACAGGAGGACGTTATAGGGTTTCGGATGAGGTCTTACAAGGTCGGTTGAAAAACTCTGACTTTGCAAAACATTAGTTTTGGTAGATCATTTAGACTCTGAGAAACGAGATGAATTGGTAGCTCTTATTAGAAACTACCCTGTTTTGTCTTCTGACACTCCATCGCAAACCCACTTTTAATTGAGCATGATATAGACATCGGGGATGCTAAGCCTATCAAACAGAGATTTTATCGTGTATCTGAGGAGAAGAAACTGCAACTGGAAACAGAGGTGCAGTATATGTTGGACAATGGTATTGCGGAGCCATGTTGTTCAAATTGGGCTTCACCCTGTCTTTTGGTCAAAAAGTCTGATTCCACTTTCAGACCTTGCACTGATGATAGAAAAGTTAACAATGTTACTAAAGCAGACCTTTACCCTCTTCCTAGGATGGAGGACTGTATTGATCAAGTTGGGTCAGCAAAGTATGTTAGCAAATTTGATCTTTTAAAGGGATATTGGCCATTACCCCTTACCAAAAGAGCTTGTGAGATTGCTGCCTTTATAACTCCATCTGGTTTGTTCTCTTATACAGTGATGCCTTTCGGTTTGCGGAATGCTCGAGCCACCTTCGAGGCTAATGAATCCGGTGGTCTCAGGTCTGGAAGGGTGTGCCATGTATTTGGACGACGTGGTCATCTACTCAGACTCCTGGGAGGAGCATGTTTGGAGAGTGCAAGCCCTGTTCGAAAGACTGGTGTGGGCCAGGTTGACTATTAGTTTGGCAAAATGTGAGTTTGCCAAAGATACAGTCACATACCTAGGCAAGGTTGTTGGTCAGGGTTTTGTCTGTCCCGTGGAAGCCAAGGTCCAGGCTGTGAAGCAGTTCCCACAGCCGTCGACAAAGAACTGATGCGCTTCCTGGGAATGGCGGGGTACTACCGTGCTTTCTGTAAACTTTTCAGCAGTAGTGTCCCCCCTGACCAATCTGTTGAAGGCCAAGGCTGAAGTTATCTGGTCCACCCAGTGTCAAGAGGCATTTGATACAGTTAAGGCTCTTTTGTGTTTAGCACCTGTATTGGCAGCACCAAATTTTGGGAAACCTTTCAAATTGCAGGTAGACGCCAGTCAAATCGGTGCTTGGGCTGTGCTTCTCCAGGAGAATGATAACAATGTTGAGTGTCCAGTCAGTTTCTTCTCCCGGAAATGTAACAAGTATCAGAAAAACTACTCTGTAATTGAAAAGGAGGCGTTATGTCTCATTTGGGCTTTACAGCACTTCGAGGTCTATGTTGGTTCTGGTTTGCCCCCTGTTCACAACCCACTTATTTTTCTGAGGTCCCTGCAAAATCCCAATCAGCGCCTGATGCGTTGGACTTTGATCTTTCTTGTTACGGTGCGTGAATGAGGACCCAAAAGCGAACTAACTTAAACAGAGCTTCTTTAAT
The DNA here is from genome assembly GCF_057628025.1 of Oncorhynchus mykiss. NCBI lineage: Eukaryota > Metazoa > Chordata > Actinopteri > Salmoniformes > Salmonidae > Oncorhynchus > Oncorhynchus mykiss. The sequence continues at coordinate 34,464,319 of NC_143030.1, read as the reverse complement.
AACCAAACATAGGTAGGCTCAGATAGACCGGCAGATTCCGACAGGACAGGACAAGGTTACAGCAAACATGACGATAGTCTGGCTCAGGCATGAAACACAACAAACAAGAATCCGACAAGGACAGGAACAAAAACAGAGAGAGATATAGGGACCTAATCAGAGGGAAAAAGGGAACAGGTGGGAAACGGGGTGAATGGGTAGTTAGGAGGAGACAAGGCACAGCTGGGGGAAAGAGGGGGAGAAAAGGTAACCTAACAACGACCAGCAGAGGGAGACAGGGTGAAGGGAAAGGACAGAAACACACAACATGACAATACATGACAGTACCCCCCCACTCACCGAGCGCCTCCTGGCGCACTCGAGGAGGAAACCTGGCGGCAACGGAGGAAATCCTCGATCAGCGCACGGTCCAGCACGTCCCGAGAGGGAACCCAACTCCTCTCCTCAGGACCGTACCCCTCCCAATCAACGAGGTACTGGTGACCACGGCCCCGAGGACGCATGTCCAAAATCCTGCGGACCCTGTAGATGGGTGCGCCCTCGACAAGGATGGGGGGGGGGGGGGGGAAGACGAGCGGGGGCGCGAAGAACGGGCTTAATACAGGAGACATGGAAGACCGGGTGGACGCGACGAAGGTATCGCGGAAGAAGAAGTCGAACTGCGACAGGATTAATGACCCGAGAAATACGGAACGGACCAATGAACCGCGGGGTCAACTTGCGAGAAGCCGTCTTAAGGGGAAGGTTCTGAGTGGAGAGCCAAACTCTCTGACCGCGACAATATCTAGGACTCTTAGTTCTACGCTTATTAGCAGCCCTCACAGTCTGCGTCCTATAACGGCAAAGTGCAGACCTGACCCTCTTCCAGGTGCGCTCGCAACGTTGGACAAAAGCCTGAGCGGAGGGGACGCTGGACTCGGCGAACTGAGATGAGAACAGCGGAGGCTGGTACCCGAGGCTACTCTGAAAAGGAGATAGCCCGGTCGCAGACGAAGGAAGCGAGTTGTGGGCGTATTCTGCCCAGGGGAGCTGTTCTGACCAAGACGCAGGGTTGCGAAAAGAAAGACTGCGTAAGATGCGACCAATAGTCTGATTGGCCCGTTCTGCTTGACCGTTAGACTGGGGGTGAAAGCCGGAAGAGAGACTGACGGAAGCCCCAATCAAACGGCAAAACTCCCTCCAAAATTGAGACGTGAATTGCGGACCTCTGTCCGAAACGACGTCTGACGGAAGGCCATGAATTCTGAAAACATTCTCGATGATGATTTGTGCCGTCTCTTTAGCAGAAGGAAGCTTAGCAAGGGGAATGAAATGAGCCGCCTTAGAGAACCTATCGACAACCGTAAGAATAACAGTCTTCCCCGCTGACGAAGGCAGTCCGGTGACAAAATCTAAGGCGATGTGAGACCACGGTCGAGAGGGAATGGGAAGCGGCCTGAGACGGCCGGCAGGAGGGGAGTTACCGGACTTAGTCTGCGCGCAGACCGAACAAGCAGCCACGAAACGACGCGTGTCATGCTCCCGGGTGGGCCACCAAAAACGCTGGCGAATGGAAGCAAGCGTACCCCGAACGCCAGGGTGGCCGGCTAACTTGGCAGAGTGAGCCCACTGAAGAACGGCCAGACGAGTAGGAACGGGAACGAAAAGAAGGTTCCTAGGACAAGCGCGCGGCGACGGAGTGTGAGTGAGCGCTTGCTTTACCTGCCTCTCAATTCCCCAGACAGTCAACCCGACAACACGCCCCTCAGGGAGAATCCCCTCGGGGTCAGTGGAGGCTACTGAAGAACTGAAGAGACGAGATAAAGCATCAGGCTTGGTGTTCTTAGAGCCCGGACGATAAGAAATCACGAACTCGAAACGAGCGAAAAACAGCGCCCAACGCGCCTGACGCGCATTAAGTCGTTTGGCAGAACGGATGTACTCAAGGTTCCTATGGTCAGTCCAAACGACAAAAGGAACGGTCGCCCCCTCCAACCACTGTCGCCATTCGCCTAGGGCTAACCGGATGGCGAGCAGTTCGCGGTTTCCCACATCATAGTTACGTTCCGACGGGGACAGGCGATGAGAAAAATACGCGCATGGGTGGACCTTGTCGTCAGAGAGGGAGCGCTGAGAAAGAATGGCTCCCACGCCCACCTCTGACGCGTCAACCTCGACAACGAACTGTCTAGAGACGTCAGGTGTAACAAGGATAGGAGCGGATGTAAAACGATTCTTGAGGAGATCAAAAGCTCCCTGGGCGGAAACGGACCACTTAAAGCACGTCTTGACAGAAGTAAGGGCTGTGAGAGGAGCTGCCACCTGACCGAAATTACGGATGAAACGACGATAGAAGTTCGCGAAGCCGAGAAAGCGCTGCAGCTCGACGCGTGACTTAGGGGCGGGCCAATCAATGACAGCTTGGACCTTAGCGGGATCCATCTTAATGCCTTCAGCGGAAATAACAGAACCGAGAAATGTGACGGAGGGGGCATGAAAAGTGCACTTCTCAGCCTTCACAAAAAGACAATTCTCTAAAAGGCGCTGGAGGACACGTCGAACGTGCTGAAGATGAATCTGGAGTGACGGTGAAAAAAATCAGGATATCGTCAAGGTAAACGAAAACAAAGATGTTCAGCATGTCTCTCAGGACATCATTGACTAATGCCTGAAAGACAGCTGGAGCGTTAGCGAGGCCGAAAGGAAGAACCCGGTATTCAAAGTGCCCTAACGGAGTGTTAAACGCCGTCTTCCACTCGTCCCCCTCCCTGATGCGCACGAGATGGTAAGCGTTACGAAGGTCCAACTTAGTGAAAAACCTGGCTCCCTGCAGGATCTCGAAGGCTGAGGACATAAGAGGAAGCGGATAACGATTCTTAACTGTTATGTCATTCAGCCCTCGATAATCTATGCAGGGGCGCAGAGACCCGTCCTTCTTCTTGACAAAAAAAAACCCCGCTCCGGCGGGAGAGGAGGAGGGGACTATGGTACCGGCGTCAAGAGCTACAGACAAATAATCCTCGAGAGCCTTACGTTCGGGAGCCGACAGAGAGTATAGTCTACCCCGGGGGGGAGTGGTTCCCGGAAGGAGATCAATACTACAATCATACGACCGGTGTGGAGGAAGAGAGGTGGCCCTGGACCGACTGAACACCGTGCGCAGATCGTGATATTCCTCCGGCACCCCTGTCAAATCACCAGGCTCCTCCTGTGAAGAAGAGACAGAGGAAACAGGAGGGATAGCAGACATTAAACATTTCACATGACAAGAGACGTTCCAGGAGAGGATAGAATTACTAGACCAATTAATGGAAGGATTATGACAAACTAGCCAGGGATGGCCCAAAACAACAGGTGTAAAAGGTGAACGAAAAATCAAAAAAGAAATGGTTTCGCTATGATTACCAGAAACAGTGAGGGTTAAAGGTAGCGTCTCACGCTGAATCCTGGGGAGAGGACTACCATCCAGGGCGAACAAGGCCGTGGACTCCCTTAACTGTCTGAGAGGAATGTCATGTTCCCGAGCCCAGGTCTCGTCCATAAAACAGCCCTCCGCCCCAGAGTCTATTAAGGCACTGCAGGAAGCTGACGAACCGGTCCAGCGTAGATGGACCGACAAGGTAGTGCAGGATCTTGAAGGAGAGACAGGAGTAGTAGCGCTCACCAGTAGCCCTCCGCTTACTGATGAGCTCTGGCTTTTACTGGACATGAAGTGACAAAATGACCAGCAGAACCGCAATAGAGACAGAGGCGGTTGGTGATTCTCCGTTCCCTCTCCTTAGTCGAGATGCGGATACCTCCCAGCTGCATAGGCTCAGCTCCCGAGCCGGCAGAGGAAGATGGTAGTGATGCGGAGAGGGGGGCAACGGAGAACGCGAGCTCCTTTCCACGAGCTCGGTGACGAAGATCAACCCGTCGCTCAATGCGAATAGCGAGTTCAATCAAGGAATCCACGCTGGAAGGAACCTCCCGGGAGAGAATCTCATCCTTTACCTCTGCGCGGAGACCCTCCAGAAGACGAGCGAGCAAAGCCGGCTCGTTCCAGCCACTGGAGGCAGCAAGAGTGCGAAACTCAATAGAGTAGTCTGTTATGGATCGATTGCCTTGACATAGGGAAGACAGGGCCCTGGAAGCCTCCTCCCCAAAAACAGATCGATCAAAAACCCGTATCATCTCCTCCTTAAAGTCCTGATACTGGTTAGTACACTCAGCCCTTGCCTCCCAGATTGCCGTGCCCCACTCACGAGCCCGTCCAGTAAGGAGAGATATGACGTAGGCGACACGAGCAGTGCTCCTGGCGTAAGTGTTGGGCTGGAGAGAAAACACAATATCACACTGGGTGAGGAACGAGCGGCATTCAGTGGGCTCCCCAGAGTAACACGACGGGTTATTGATTCTGGGCTCCGGAGATTCGAAAGCCCTGGAAGTGGCCGGTGGATCGAGGCGGAGATGGTGAACCTGTTCTGTGAGGTTGGAGACTTGGGTGGCCAGGGTCTCAACGGCATGTCGAGCAGCAGACAATTCCTGCTCGTGCCTGCCTAGCATCGCTCCCTGGATCTCGACGGCTGAGTGGAGAGGATCCGAAGTCGCTGGGTCCATTCTTGGTCGGATTCTTCTGTTACGGTGCGTGAATGAGGACCCAAAAGCGAACTAACTTAAACAGAGCTTCTTTAATAACCAAACATAGGTAGGCTCAGATAGACCGGCAGATTCCGACAGGACAGGACAAGGTTACAGCAAACATGACGATAGTCTGGCTCAGGCATGAAACACAACAAACAAGAATCCGACAAGGACAGGAACAAAAACAGAGAGAGATATAGGGACCTAATCAGAGGGAAAAAGGGAACAGGTGGGAAACGGGGTGAATGGGTAGTTAGGAGGAGACAAGGCACAGCTGGGGGAAAGAGGGGGAGAAAAGGTAACCTAACAACGACCAGCAGAGGGAGACAGGGTGAAGGGAAAGGACAGAAACACACAACATGACAATACATGACATTTCTTGCAACCATTCAACCTTGATATTAGACACATTAGTGGTAAAGATAATATCATTGCTGATGCTCTGTCCCGTGCTCCTTTTACCTAGTTTGTATCTTCTGTCTGCTGACCACTACGGGCTGTCTGGCCTCTTTCCTCTTAAATTGCTCCCCAGGTACCAGGGCAGCCGAGTTTGAGGGGTGGACGGTCAGTTGGGGGACACGGGGCTACTACTAGGAGCCGGGACCCTCATTTTAAGGAGAGGGGTGTCACGGCTCCTCCTCTGCAGTGCAGGGGGTGGTTCCTCCTGCAGGCAGAGGAGGGTCGTTAGTGATTGGAGTCACCTGGGCTCTAAGTATTTAAACTGTGTCACTAATCACTTCTCTCTCTCTGCTCCTCCAGGTATGAAGCTGTTTTGTTTGTTCTTTTGTAATTTTGCATAGTTTTCACTCAGCCATTCACACACACAGATTCACGAATCCATGCACTTTACATACACCTTACATTATGATACAGTGCCTTGCGAAAGTATTCGGCCCCTTTGAACTTTGCGACCTTTTGCCACATTTCAGGCTTCAAACATAAAGATATAAAACTGTATTTTTTGTGAAGAATCAACAACAAGTGGGACACAATCATGAAGTGGAACGACATTTATTGGATATTTCAAACTTTAACAAATCAAAAACTGAATTTGGGCGTGCAAAATTATTCAGCCCCTTTACTTTCAGTGCAGCAAACTCTCTCCAGAAGTTCAGTGAGGATCTCTGAATGATCCAATGTTGACCTAAATGACTAATGATGATAAATACAATCCACCTGTGTGTAATCAAGTCTCCGTATAAATGCACCTGCACTGTGATAGTCTCAGAGGTCCGTTAAAAGCGCAGAGAGTGTTTGGTGTGTCTCCCAGGTGGCTTGTGGCAAACTTTAAACAACACTTTTTATGGATATCTTTAAGAAATGGCTTTCTTCTTGCCACTCTTCCATAAAGGCCAGATTTGTGCAATATACGACTGATTGTTGTCCTATGGACAGAGTCTCCCACCTCAGCTGTAGATCTCTGCAGTTCATCCAGAGTGATCATGGGCCTCTTGGCTGCATCTCTGATCAGTCTTCTCCTTGTATGAGCTGAAAGTTTAGAGGGACGGCCAGGTCTTGGTAGATTTGCAGTGTCTGACACTCCTTCCATTTCAATATTATCGCTTGCACAGTGCTCCTTGGGATGTTTAAAGCTTGGGAAATCTTTTTGTATCCAAATCCGGCTTTAAACTTCTTCACAACAGTATCTCGGACCTGCCTGGTGTGTTCCTTGTTCTTCATGATGCTCTCTGCGCTTTTAACGGACCTCTGAGACTATCACAGTGCAGGTGCATTTATACGGAGACTTGATTTCACACAGGTGGATTGTATTTATCATCATTAGTCATTTAGGTCAACATTGGATCATTCAGAGATCCTCACTGAACTTCTGGAGAGAGTTTGCTGCACTGAAAGTAAAGGGGCTGAATAATTTTGCACGCCCAATTTTTCAGTTTTTGATTTGTTAAATAAGTTTGAAATATCCAATAAATGTCGTTCCACTTCATGATTGTGTCCCACTTGTTGTTGATTCTTCACAAAAAATACAGTTTTATTTCTTTATGTTTGAAGCCTGAAATGTGGCAAAAGGTCGCAAAGTTCAAGGGGGCAGAATACTTTCGCAAGGCACTGTACTTCCACACCTCATTCATTTTTCTTAGTTTAAAGTTAATAGTTTTGTTTACAATAAAGAACATGTTTTTAATTGGCTGTTGTTCTTGTCCCCTCATTTTTGCCACAGGCTATGAGCCGGCCTGTGACAGCCCATATATCACAAACACACGAGGAGCATTATTGCTATTAAAAACATTTTACCAAAGTAATTAGAGTAGTTAAGCTAAATGTTTTGTCATACCCGTGGAATACGGTCTGATATAACATGGCTTTCAGCCAATCAGCATTCAGGGCTCGAACCACCCAGTTTATAATCTTGTATAATGTAGGGTAATAAGAAATGCATTCCTGGTAAGTGATGGCAACATGGACTTAAGCTATATTTTCACTTGTCCATCAATATATTGTGACCAAATGTAAACACTGTACAGTATCACATCTCCCCCTCTGAGCAGTTACATACATTTGGGGATATGAGTTAAGTAATTTAAACATACCTTAAATTGGAACTTTCCCTGTTCAAGCAGTGTGGCAAACTCTAAGTCATTAATCAAAACTCACCCTGAAGGGAGGAACGTATTCAACTTCATTCATCTGCACACAGCAGAGGTTGAGAAGAAAATAATTGGTATTATATTGAAGAAACAGGTTAACAGGAGACAAGGAGAGTCACATTACAGATCAATATAACGTATGTTATGGGTTAAAGGTGCTTCCATTTTCTTGCTGTGAAATTTTATTTGTATTATCATCAGTATTACTGTACTGTCACACCCTGACCTTAGAGATCCTTATTATTCTCTATGTTTGGTTAGGTCAGGGTGTGACTCAGGTGGGAAATTCTGTTTTTGTTTTTGGCCGAGTGTGGATCCTAATCAGAGGCAGCTGTTTATCGTTGTCTCTGATTGGGGATCATACTTAGGCAGCCCCTTTTCCCACCATTAAGTTGTGGGATCTTGTTTTCTGTTTAGTGTCTGGGCCTTTCAGAACTGTGCGTTTTCGTTTTTTGACTTTGTTATTTTGTTTGTCATCAATAAAGTTACGATGTATGCCTACCACGCTGCACCTTGGTCTCCGTTTACCAACGAGAGCCGTTACATGTACATACCCATTAGACATAACATCTAACTTGAATCAAAAACACAAGCAACCATAGGTCATTTTAAAGAGAGAGTACAAAACTAATAAACTCCTATGTTTTATTGGAAAGGAAACATTATAATGTGCAATAAACATAATACAAATCACATTTAAAATCAGGTGCCATTAATGAGCGCTTGTGTTTGAAGGAGCTTCTTCATTAGACCGACTATGATGTGATTTCCCCTTAATGTCACTTCACACAGCAAAACAGGATTGGGAGTGAACGGCTAATGAAGCTCGGAAAACGACCGTTGAGTTCAGTGAATGTCAGCGCTTTCTTTAACATTAAAAGTTAACAAGGAGCCCCTAAGTCCCTTTAATGTGTCTAACGCACCAGAGAGCAAGTTCTTAGCTGAAGCATTTTGATACTTAGTGAAACAAACTCAAGCCGCAGAGTTACAAAATTGTGGTGGAAACGTGACACTCTGTGACGAGAGAACGAGAATAGCGTTCACATTTCTGGTTTTTTGTTCCTCTGAAAATAAAAGGTTCCCTCATGCTCTTCCCACTGTTTGCTTCATAAATTAGTCAGGTATGAAGTCACAGTGGAAATTAACTGTAACTTTACCATAATATTGTCTATTCACTTATGACTGAGAACTCCAAAAAACAAATGTACATCTCTCAATTTTCAAGAATTGTACTTTCTAACAACGATACAAATATCACAATGTATCTTGGACATCCAGTTCTGTCTGCTTCTTCCTGCATTTATTACTTGACTTAAAGGGGGCCCAGATCACAAACTAATAGTTAACAACATGTTCCAAAAGGGACACTCATCAGCAAAGACACGGGTAGCTACCTGCATCTATGTATTGATGGCTCAATGCTAATTAGCATAGCTAGTGAGTGAATGCTGCGATAGAAAGAGAGAACAATTCATTTTCAGATTCTGGCTTTGATGTGTCTAATTGCTCCAAGCTTTCCAATTTAGTCGGTGTTCTTCCTCATTGGATGATGAAGACCGGTCCCCATGGTTGTCGTGCCGGTTGTCGTGCTGAGGAGAAACTTCTATTCTATCGTACTGCTTTTGTATTTTTAAGGGCCGTTATTATGAAACATGCTGCAAGAGCAGTAGAGCTAATGCTTTTCACTAGGCTTTTAAGCCTGATCTAGAGATTCATGTACGTACACACTGTAGGTCCGTGTTGACTATGTTTGAGGAAAACATGAATCCTTCTTTCTGGCAGTCTTGTATGTAAACTCTCTTTAGTTTTGTCCTACGGTGTATTTGATTCATTGGGATGTGTACAGTGCTGAAGAGGTGTATTCAGGAAATTTATGTCCAGTTTTGAGTTATTTATTTTACCTTTATTTAACTAGGCAAGTCAGTTAAGGTCAAATTCTTATTTTCAATGATGGCCTAGGAACAGTGAGCTAGCAAGCTAAATGATTAGCAGGTGACCATTAGATCCACATTTGGTGTGATGTGCGCAAGTCTTTACTCTGCTACTGTTCTCATTGATCTAGAACATTCTGTTGAAATTATATTAAATTGTATCTATACGGATAATTTAAGGAAAGACCTAATGGCAATCCACTAAGACCTCAATCTTAATTTCGAAACAGGTCCACATTTTCTTCAACAATATATGAAAATAAAAACACTTCTTCTTTCATTATATGAAAATGAACATATAGTAGTGACAAAAAAAATCAGCTATGACTGACATCTGTTGATGAACTTGACTACCTTTAGCTCCCAAACTTTACTATCGGTTCCAAACTTTACTCCAACTATTTTGAAAGACAGGAGTGACAGAAAGTACGTAGTAGTAGAAATAAAAAGAGGAGAGATGGGGTAGGAGACATCTGTGGCAGTGATAAGATAGATTAGATATTAATGTAGAGAGCTGGAGCATTTGACATAACCCTCTTTGTGAGGAATGTGTTCATTAAAACTAATGAGTCGATCACCCAGTCCCAGAAATTTGAACCAAATTGACATGTACTAGATGAACATGCCAATGGGCATCTGAGGATATGGTTGTGTGTGTGTGTGTGTCTGTGTATGTGTGTGGGTGTATTCTACCCGCCTCGCTTCAAGTTGGCCTGATCTCTGACACCTTATTATCTGAGATGATTAATATCGATAGGGTAAGAACATTTCGGTAAAGTTTATAGTTTCTTAAAAAAGTTGACAATGAAGATTAACTGCGAAAGCAAGATAAGATGGCGTCGAGAGAGGGCACCAGATTTCTACATGTTGTTTTTTTGTTGTTTTTCTCAAAATGTTTAAATCAGTTTGTTTTTACTACACACACCCGGATATAACTTTTTAATCTGAATTGCAGGGTACTCAACGTCCACCCGACTTACCCACATTTCCTGAGAGAGCAGAACAATGGACTAGCTTCTTTGGCGAGGAGCCAAGCTGCTTGGGAGACCTACTGGAGAGTATGAAGCGAAGACGCTGACTGTAATTTGTTATATAAAAAAAAATGTAGCCATTTTTTCTCCCCAATTTCATGGTATCCAATTGGTAGTTGCAGTCTAGTCTTGTCGCTGCAACTCCCGTACGGACTGGGAAGAGGCGAAGGTAGAGATCCGTGCGTACTCAGATACACAACCTAACCAAGCTGCACTGTTTCTTGACACAATGCCATCTTAACCGCTTGAAACTAGGGGGCACTATTTTCATTTTTGGAAAATGAAAACGTTCCCAAAGTAAACGGGCAATTTTGTCAGGACAAGATGCTAGAATATGCATATAATTGACAGCTTAGGATAGAAAATACTCTAAAGTTTCCAAAACTGTAAAAATATTGTCTGTGAGTATAACAGAACTGATATTGCCGGCGAAAGCCTGAGAAAAATCCAGTCAGGAAGGGACTCTTATTTAGAAAGCTCTGCGTTCCTATGCGTCCCTATTGACCAGTGAATGAGATATCAACCAGATTCCCTTTTCTATGGCTTCCCTAATGTGTCTAGTGTCAAAAATACATCGTTTCAGGCTTTTATTTTGAAAAATGAGCCTGAACGACAACATTGCGTCAGTGGTCAGCTGGAGGCTCTCAGTGTTTTGTGCGTAAAAGACAAATGCGGCCATTGTTTCTCTCTTTCCTACTAAGAAGCCACCTGTCCCGGTTGATATATTATCGAATAGATATTTGAAAAACACCTTGAGGATTGATTATAAAAAACATTTGCCATGTTTCTGTCAATATTATGGAGCTAATTTGGAATATTTTTCGGCGTTGTCGTGACCGCAGTTTCCGGTGGATTTCTCAACCCAACATGAAGTACAAACGGAGGTGTTTCGGCTATAAAAATAATCTTTATGTTCCTCGTTTGGCACTTACACCGTCCTGTAATCTGCTTACCACCTGATCCTCCCGCAGGAGACTGTGCATGTGACCGAAGTGAATAATCATACAATTATTATTACTAAGAAGCCCATGGATGCAGGATTGAAACCCTGGCCACTGACAGCATCCAAGTGTGAGGGTGCACTTGAGGGACTCACATGCTGATATCTGGCAAGAGTATGAACTGTGTCACATTGACAAAGGTGTGAGGAAACAGCTGGTGGCCATCGGGAATCCAGAGGAACTGTCATATATTTTATAGTAAAATCAGAACAATATGATTATGATGACTCAAGTCAGTGACACAGGGGTCTTATTTATTCTGTGTCTTAGGTTCTGCCATGGGTGAGGTTATTAACACACCACTGCTGTTGGGAGTGTCCAGGTGCTAAAAGAAAGTGGATAACTGCAGTTCACCACATCACAAATGAACACCAGTGGGTTACTGGAGACACACTCAACTGCTGTGAGCACAACATATACACACCTGAAGAAGAGGCAACATGACCCTGGATGAACACGTCGTCGCCAGATTTCGAGGCAGTGAGTAAAATAGTTCCAACCCAAGATTGTTGAAGGATCTTGAGATGGTAAAAAAGGATAAACTATTTCTATACATATACTGCAACATTGAGTAAATTAATAATAAAACCTTGTTTTTGTTTCTTTGTGCATTCCTGTGTGAATAACTACAACCAATTGATTTTAAAAAAATCAGTAACAGTATAATTGTTGTAGCCTACAATGTGTTCTTTTGTAGTTGACAAAGTGTGTACAGACAGGTGAAATTGAGAGTGTACATGCCCTGTACACTAAATACATGCTCAAGAGGAACAAGTTCAGCCAGCAGGGGATGGTCGCAAGACTCCAAGTAGCTGCCTTGGACCACAATTATTCCGTGGACAGACAGCAGGCTGCAGCAAAGGAGGGAGAGCTCCGTTTAACTTCTTCAATATAGGGGGCGCTCTTTTAATTTTTGGATGAAAAACGTTTCCGTTTTAAACAAGATATTTTGTCACGAAAAGATGCTCGACTATGCATATAATTGACAGCTTTGGAAAGAAAACACTCTGACGTTTCCAAAACTGCAAAGATATTGTCTGTGAGTGCCACAGAACTGATGTTACAGGCGAAACCCAGATAAAAATCAAATCAGGAAGTGCCGCATTTTTTGAAACCGCCTCATTCCAATGACTTCTTATATGGCTGTGGAGGAGCTAGGAGTCAGTTTACGTTTTCCACGTTTTCCCCAAGGTGTCTGCAGCATTGTGACGTATTTGTAGGCATATCATTGGAAGATTGACCATAAGAGACTACATCTACCAGGTGGTCGCTTGGTGTCCTCCATCACAATTATTGCGTAATCTCCAGCTGTAGTATTTTTCCATTTGCCTTTGATGAGAAACCGACTGCCAGGAATGATTTTTCATCGAATAGAATTGTGAAAAACACCTTGAGGATTGATTCTAAACAACGTTTGCCATGTTTCTGTAGATATTATGGAGCTAATTTGGAAAAAAGTTTGGCGTTGTGTTGACTGCATTTTCGTTTTTTTTTCTTAGCCAAACATGATGAACAAAACGGAACTATTTCTCTTACACAAATAATATTTTTTGAAAAAATTAACATTTGCTATCTAACTGAGAGTCTCATCATTGAAAACATCCGAAGTTCTTCAAAGGTAAATTATTTTATTTGAATGCTTTTCTTGTTTTTGTGAAAATGTTGCCTGCTGAATGCTAGGCTTAATGCTATGCTAGGCTATCAATACTCTTACACAAATGCTTGTGTAGCTTTGGTTAAAGCATATTTTGAAAATCTGAGATGATAGTGTTGTTAACCAGTTAGAGCTCTAGGGGCGCTATTTCATTTTTGGATAAAAAACGTTCCCGTTTTAAGCGCGATATTTTGTCACGAAAAGATCCTTGACTATGCATATTCTTGACAGTTTTGGAAAGAAAACACTCTGAAGTTTCAGAATCTGCAAAGATTTTGTCTGTAAGTGCCCCAGAACTCATTCTACAGGCGAAACCAAGATGATGCATCACCCAGGAATTAGCAGAATTTCTGAAGCTCTGTTTTCCATTCTCTCCTTATATGGCTGTGATTGCGCAACGAATGAGCCTACACTTTCTGTCGTTCGCCCAAGGTCTTAGCAGCATTGTGACGTATTTGTAGGCATATCATTGGAAGATTGACCATAAGAGACTACATTTTCCAAGTGTCCGCCTGGTGTCCTGCGTCGAATTCGGTGCGCAATTGCCAGCTGCTTCTACTTTACCATTTGATTCAGGGGAGAAAGCATGTGTCCAAGAACGATGTATCAATGAAGAGATATGTGAAAAACACCTTGATGATTGATTCTAAACAACATTTGCCATGTTTTCAGTCGATATTATGGAGTTAATTTGGAAAAAAGTTTGCGTTTTGAGGACTGAATTTATGGATTTTTTTTGGTAGCCAAATGTGATGTATAAAACGGAGCTATTTCTAATACACAAGGAATCTTTTTGGAAAAACTGAGCATCTGCTGTCTAACTGAGAGTATCCTCATTGAAAACATCAGAAGTTCTTCAAAGGTAAATGATTTTATTTGAAGGCTTTTATGTTTTTGTTAATGTTGCGTGCTGGATGCTAACGCTAATGCTAACGCTAAATGCTAACGCGAAATGCTAACTCTAGCTAGCTACTTTTACACAAATTATTGTTTTCCTATGGTTGAGAAGCATATTTTGAAAATCTGAGATGACAGTGTTGTTTACAAAAGGCTAAGCTTGAGAGATGGCATATTTATTTCATTTCATTTGCGATTTTCATAAATAGTTAACGTTGTGTTATGCTAATGAGCTTGCTGATAGATTTACACAATCCTGGATACAGGGGTTTTTTCATAGCTAAACGTGACGCAGAAAACGGAGCGATTTGTCCTAAACAAATAATCTTTCAGGAAAAACTGAACATTTGCTATCTGAGAGTCTCCTCATTGAAAACATCTGAAGTTCTTCAAAGGTAAATTATTTTTTTGAATGCTTTTCTGTTTTTTTGTGTAAATGTTGCCAGCTGAATGCTAATGCTAAATGCTACGTTAGCCATCAATACTGTTACACAAATGCTTGTTTTGCAATGGTTGAGAAGCATATTTTGAAAATCTGAGATGACAGTGTTGTTAACAAAAGGCTAAGCTTGAGAGCTAGCATATTTATTTCATTTCATTTGCGATTTTCATGAATAGTTAACGTTGCGTTATGGTAATGAGCTTGAGTCTGTATTCACGAACCCGGATCCGGGATGGGGAGATCAGAAAGGTTAACAAAAGGCTAAGCTTGTGTTTCAATATATTTATTTCATTTCATTTGCGATTTTCATGAATAGGAAACGTTGCGTTATGGTAATGAGCTTGAGGCTATGATTACGCTCCCGGATACGGGATTGCTCGACGCTAGAGGTTAAAGCAAGAGTTCTCCAAGACTGCCAGGGTGTTTGTGGTGAAACCTGTCAAGGAGGAGAAGACATGGTGTTTCCGGTCTGAGCTCCTACACGGCCTTATTGACCGCTGTGCCAATGGTAAGTCTACTAGATAATGTCATGTAGACATAAAGAGAGAGATTACCTACAATGATTTGTGTAACTTCTATCTGTCTCCAGGACCATCCCAGCCGACTCTCCTGAGTGCTCAAAGAGAGAGAGAGTGGCGGTCACTTTGCGGGAGCGGGCTGGTGTTCCGCAAATTCAAAGATACACCCATCCATAAATGGAATCGGTGTGTAATTGTTTTTCCACTGATTTGTTTTACCTGTTTCAACTACCCGTTTCAACGGACATGCTACCTTGTCCCAGACCTGCTGTTTCGACTTTCTCTCTCCCTCTCTCCCGGACCAACTTGTAAAAACACCTTAACCTTTTCACATGTACCAACACACCAGTGTGATCATTCTACAGTGGTCCCTGTAGCGTAAAATCAAACCGGTGTGATTAGGACACTTATTTAGATTGTCCATTTTCGGTATGACACAACAATCAGCATTTGAGCTGGTCACACTATTTTATCAGAAAAACATTTTGCACAAACACAGTACTTACTAAGTTATGTCCAGAATGTGAGCAGTTTATTTTTGCATGCAATGTTCAGACATTCAATGAAGTATCTACAGCATAACACAATCATCCAAACTGGAAAAATGTTGGCTACATTTCGTCCTAGCGCTAACGGAGGAACGATTGACGTAACACAAGCGGTCATATTTGTATAACTCTCGGCTGACATAAACTACAATATGAATTAGCTAATAGCAATTACTATTTACAATTAATCACATCACGGGTGAGCTAAACATTGATCGAAACAATCCCACACAGCTGCATCTCCATGTTACAGTGCTTGTTTACAGAAGACAAAAGGAGCAAATTATCTATCTTAGCATGTTTTAAAATGTTTTTTAAAATCTTTCTAGCGCTAGCGGAACCCCTTGACAACATTCCGCTGAAAAGGCAGTGCGCGAAATTCAAAAATATTTTTTAGAAATATGTAACTTTCACACATTAATAAGGCCAGGTCAGTGTTTGGCACTATTTTCATTTTTGGAAAAATAACGTTCCCAAAGTAAACAGGCTTTTCTCAGGACCAGATGCTAGAATATGCTTTTAATTGACAGCTTAGGATAGAAAACACTCTAAAGTTTCCAAAACTGTGAAAATATTGTCTGTGAGTATAACAGAACTGATATTGCAGGTGAAAGCCTGAGAAAAATCCAATCAGGAAGTGACTCGTATTTTGAAACCCCTGTGTTCCTATGCATCCCTATTTCCCATTGAAAGGGATATCAACCAGATTCCTTTTTCTGTAGTTCCTTGCGGTCGGATGCCGAGCAGTTGCCGTACCAGGCAGTGATGCAACCAGATGTTGCAGATGTAGTCCCTAATGTGTCTATAGCCACTAGACATTTTTTCAGGCTTTTATTTTGAAAAATGAGCGTGAACGACAACATTGCGTCAGTGGTCAGGTGGTGGATCTCAGAGTGATTTGTGCGTAATAGACAAAGGCGGCCATTGTTCCTCTTGCTCCTACTGAAAAGCCAATTGTCCCGGTTGATATATTATCGAATAGATATTTGAAAAACACCTTGAGGATTGATTATAAAAAACGTTTGATAAACTTACACATATGAATATTTTTTGACCGTTACGCTATGCTAATTAGTGCAGTTGATGACAATTCTCCCGGATCCGGGATGGGTAGTTCCAAGAGGTATAATGTTCCAACCGGAGAATTCCTTTGTCTTCAGAAAAGCACTGGAAAGAGAGGTAACTGTCGGGAGCGCGATTCATGAGACCAAGGCTCTCTGCCAGACCACTGACTGACTCAAAGAGGTCTCATGAGCCCCTCCTTTATAGTAGAATCCTCATTCAAGTTTCTAAAGACGGTTGACATCTAGTGGAAGCCCTAGGAAGTGCAACTTTATCCATATATCAATGTGTATTTGGTAGGCCAAGCTTTGAAAAACTACAAACATCAGATGTCCCACTTCCTGGTTGGATTTTTCTCAGGTTTTCGCCTGCCATATGAGTTCTGTTATACTCACAGACATCATTCAAACAGTTTTAGAAACTTCAGAGTGTTTTCTAACCAATTCGAATAATAATATGCATATATTAGCATCTGGGACAGAGTAGGAGGTAGTTCACTCTGGGCACGCTATTAATCTAAAAGTGAAAATGCTGCCCCCTATCTTAACCTTTATTTAACTAGGCAGGTCAGTGTTTGAGAGCTAAGGTCACATTAGCTTTTGAATATCCTGCCTTTTTTTCTTCAGGCAAGAGCTAATATTTCCAATAAAACATATATACACTGCTCAAAAAAATATAGGGAACACTTAAACAACACAATGTAACTCCAAGTCAATCATACTTCTGTGAAATCAAACTGTCCACTTAGGAAGCAACATTGATTGACAATAAATTTCACATGCTGTTGTGCAAATGGAATAGACAACAGGTGGAAATTATAGGCATTTAGCATGACACCCCCAATAAAGGAGTGGTTCTGCAGGTGGGGACCACAGACCACTTCTCAGTTCCTATGCTTCCTATGCTGATGTTTTGGTCACTTTTGAATGCTGGCGGTGCTTTCACTCTATTGGTAGCATGAGACGGAGTCTACAACCCACACAAGTGGCTCAGGTAGTGCAGCTCATCCAGGATGGCACATCAATGCGAGATGTGGCAAGAAGGTTTGCTGTGTCTGTCAGCGTAGTGTCCAGAGCATGGAGGCGCTACCAGGAGACAGGCCAGTACATCAGGAGACGTGGAGGAGGCCGTAGGAGGGCAACAACCCAGCAGCAGGACCGCTACCTCCGCCTTTGTGCAAGGAGGAGCAGGAGGAGCACTGCCAGAGCCCTGCAAAATGACCCCCAGCAGGCCACAAATGTGCATGTGTCTGCTCAAACAGTCAGAAAAAGACTCCATGAGGGTGGTATGAGGGCCCGACGTCCACAGGTGGGGGTTGTGCTTACAGCCCAACACCGTGCAGAACGTTTGGCATTTGCCAGAGAACACCAAGATTGGCAAATTCGCCACTGGCGCCCTGTGCTCTTCACAGATGAAAGCAGGTTCACACTGAGCACATGTGATGAACGTGACAGTCTGGCGACGCCGTGGAGAACGTTCTGCTGCCTGCAACATCCTCCAGCATGACCGGTTTGGCGGTGGGTCAGTCATGGTGTGGGGTGGTATTTCTTTGGGGGGCCGCACAGCCCTCCATGTGCTCGCCAGAGGTAGCCTGACTGCCATTAGGTACCGAGATGAGATCCTCAGACCCCTTGTGAGACCATATGCTGGTGCGGTTGGTCCTGGGTCCCTCCTAATGCAAGACAATGCTAGACCTCATGTGGCTGGAGTGTGTCAGCAGTTCCTGCAAGAGGAAGGCATTGATGCTATGGACAGGCCCGCCCGTTCCCCAGACCCTAATCCAATTGAGCACATCTGGGACATCATGTCTTGCTCCATCCACCAACGCCACATTGCACCACAGACTGTCCAGGAGTTGGCAGATAACTTTAGTCCAGGTCTGGGAGGAGATCCCTCAGGAGACCATCCGCCACCTCATCAGGAGCATGCCCAGGCGTTGTAGGGAGGTCATACAGGCACGTGGAGGCCACACACACTACTGAGCCTCATTTTGACTTGTTTTAAGGACATTACATCAAAGTTGGATCAGCCTGTAGTGTGGTTTTCCACTTTAATTTTGAGTGTGACTCCAAATCCAGACCTCCATAGGTTGATAAATTTGATTTCCATTGATAATTTTTGTGTGATTTTGTTGTCAGCACATTCAACTATGTAAATAAAAAGTATTTAGTAAGAATATTTCATTCATTCAGATCTAGGATGTGTTATTTTAGTGTTCCCTTTATTTTTTTGAGCAGTGTATATATATATTTTTTAAATTGCGAAATGTGGTCAGGGCAATGTCAGTGACAGGAAAATCTAAATAGTTTCAACATATGAACCAAAATACTAATTCAATAATCACCAACTGAATATTCCTGCAAGAGTCAGCAGTACAGATAGCAAACCCAAATTATTAAAACCTTTGTCCTACCATAACCTCCGGGTTGAGTCTTTGATTAGGAGTCCAAGAAAAATATTCCATATGGGGATTTTTTGCTGTTGTAAAGATCAACGATCATCCCAATGCAATCACAGGTATAACTTGATGGTAATTTTACATGAAGTAAAATTCTGGGACATGCTTCAGCGCTTTGAAATTATTTTTGTGGTAGTGGAAGAAGCATTCTGATTTTAGATTGTTGTAGAATAACAGCTCAAATAAGCAAAGAGAAACAACTGTCCATCATTACTTAAAGACATGAATGTCTCTCAATCAGGAAATCATCAAGAACTTTTAAAGTTTCTTCAAGTGCAGTTGCAAAAACCATCAAGCTCTATGATGAAACTTCCTCTCATGAGGACTGCCACGGGAAAGGAAGACCCAGAGTTACCACTGCTGCAGAGGATGAATTCATTAGTTAACTCCACCTCAGATTTCAGCCCAAATAAATGCTAAATGAGTTCAAGTAACAGACACATCTCAACAAAAACAGTTCAGAGGAGACTGCGTGAATCAGGCCTTCATGGTTGATTTGCCGCAAAGAAACCACTACTAAAGGACACCAATAAGAAGAAGAGACTTGCGTGGGCCAAGAAACATGAGCAATGGACAATAGACAGGTGGAAATATGTCCTTTGGTCTGAGAATTTTGTTTCCAACCACTGTGTCTTTTTTAGATGCAGAGTTGGTGAACGGATGAAATCCGCATGTGTGGTTTCCACCATGAAGCATGGAGGAGGAGGCGTGATGGGTGTGGGGGCGCTTTGCTGTTTGTGATTTATCTAGAATTCAAGGCACACTTAACCAGTATGGCCAGCACAGCATTCTGCAGCGATACGCCATCCCATCTTGTTTGCGCTTAGTGGGACTATCATTTGTTTTTCAACAGGACAATGATGCAAAACACACCTCCAGGCTGTGTAAGGGCTATTTGTTCAAGGAGAGTGATGGAGTGCTGTATCAGATGACCTGGCCTCCACAATCACCTGACCTCAACCCAATTTAGATGTTTTTTTGATGAGTTGGACCTCAGAGTGAAGGAAAAGCAGCCAACAAGTGATCAGCATTTGTGGGAACCTCCTCCTTTAAGACTGTTGGAAAAGCATTCATCTGAAGCTGGTCGAGAGAATGCCATCAAGGGAAAGGGTGGCTATACATCAAATATATTTTGATTTGTTAATTTTGTTTTGCTTACAACATGATTCCATATGTCTTATTTCATAGTTTTGATGTCTTCACTATTCTACAATGTAGAAAATAGTAATAATAATGAAAAACCCTTTAATGAGTAGATGTGTCCAAAACTTTTACTGGTACTGTATGTTAGCAAAAACACCCTAAATGTCAAACAGAACTTACCTAGAACGTGGTTGCCATGTTCTCAGAATATCCAATATTAATGTTCTAGACAAGTTTTATGGTAACGTTGCAAGAACATTAATGTGTCCAGCACGAACAGAACATGGTAACCACATTCTGGGAAAGTTATATTTTACATTAAGAGAATAGTCTCTTAGAAACCATCCTTGCACGTCACTGTAACATTCCTATGAAAACATTATGAGACTCTTAAGGTAACATTATCTAATGTTTGGGAACATTTGTTGTTAGCTGGGTTAGCACTCAAATAACAGCCAGCAACATCAATGACAAACATAGCGCACGTCTTCTTGTAACAGCGTAGTATTGACTAAAACATTTTTCATTACACAATCTATTCCAACTGAGGAAGAAATAAAACAAATTGATTTATTAATACATCACATCCAGGATATCACATCAAGAATATAACTCACAGTAACCGTCTACCATTTTGTTTTACACTAAACAAAAATATAAACGGAACATGTAAAATGTTGGTCTAATATTTCATAAGCTGAAATAAAATATCCCTGAAATTTCCCATATGCACAAAAAAACGTATTTCTCTCAAATGTTGTGCACAAATAACAACCCTGAGAATTTCTCCTTTGCCAAGATAATCCATCCGCATGGCATATCAAGAAGATTATTAAACAGCACGATCATTACCTTGTGCTGGGTGACAATAAAAGGCCACTCTGAAATGTGCAACACAATGCCACAGATGACTCAAATTTTGAAGAAGTGTGCAATTGGCATGCTGACTGCAGCAATGTCCACCAGAGCTGTTGCCAGATAATTTTATGTTCATTTCTCTAACATAAGCCGCCTCCAACGTAGATTTAGATACATTGGCAGTATGTCATTGTTGTGCCATTCATCCGCCGCCATCACCTCTTGTTCCAGCTTGAAAATACACGGCCCCATCTCGCAAGGACCTGTACACAATTCCCGGAAGCTGAAAATGTCCCAGTTCTTCCATGGCCTGCATACTTACCAGTCATCAATTGATCAGTTTGGGATGCCCTGAATCGACGTGTACAGAAGCGTTTCCCTTTTTTTCCCCAATATCCAGCAACTTTGTGGAGCCATTGAAGAGAATTTGGACAACGTTCCACAGGCCACAATCAACAGCCAGATCAACTCTATGCGAAGGAGGTGTGTTTTGCTGCATGAGGCAAATGGAGGTCACACCAGATACTGACTGGTTTTCCACGCTCCTACCATTTTTTAAGGTATCTGTGACCCACAGATGCACATCTGTATTTCCAGTCGTGAAATCCATAGATTAGGGCCTAATTAATTAATTTCATTACACTGATTTCCTTATATGAACTGTTACTCAGTAAAATCTTTGAAATTGTTGCATGTTGCATTTATAATTTGTTAGGTATAATAACCTCTCCACGGAGTAAAGGGTCTTGAATTAACTGCAGTGAGCGATCTAGAAGACAAAACTATAGCGCTAATGACAATCCGACTGGCCGACTGACACACACACACACACACACACACACACACACACACAGCTTCTCTTCAACGGTGTTAGTTCCTTGTGATAATTAGCAGACTGGACGCCACTCTATATGAGCACAGAGTTATCTGTGCCCTCTGAATTTGCCGGTCCTTTGGAGTTACAATACGGGGCATTACAAGTGCCTGCAAGTTCGTGCCAATTCGTGGTTAAAAGTTTAACGCTAATAGCTAGTGCCCTGTGTCTTCAATATGTGTGTTTGTTTATTTGTTGTTCCAGGTTGATGTTTTCTTTGTCTGCTTTCTGATTTGTCTTTACCCAGTCCAGTGCTGGGCTGGGGGGGATGTGATGTTTTGAGGTTGGCTATAGCGCAACGGGTCTGGATGTACAGTGGGGCAAAAAAGTATTTAGTCAGCCACCAATTGTGCAAGTTCTCCTACTTAAAAAGATGAGAGAGGCCTGTAATTTTCATCATAGGTACACTTCAACCATGACAGACAAAATTAGAAAAATAAATCCAGAAAATCACATTGTAGGATTTAAGGAATTAATTAATTTATTTGCAAATCATGGTGGAAAATAGGTATTTGGTCAATAACAAAAGTTTATCTCAATACTTTGTTATATACCCTTTGTTGGCAATGACAGAGGTCAAATGTTTTCTGTAAGTCTTCACAAGGTTTTCACACACTGTTGCTGGTATTTTGTCCCATTCCTCCATGCAGATCTCCTCTAGAGCAGTGATGTTTTGGGGCTATTGCTGGGCAACACGGACTTTCAACTCCCTCCAAAGATTTTCTATGGGGTTGAGATCTGGAGACTGGCTAGGCCACTCCAGGACCTTGAAATGACTCCTTCGTTGCCCGGGCGGTGTGTTTGGGATCATTGTCATGCTGAAAGACGCAGCCACGTTTCATCTTCAATGCCCTTCCTGATGGAAGGAGGTTTTCACTCAAAATCTCACGATACATGGCCCCATTCATTCTTTCCTTTACACGGATCAGTCGTCCTGGTCCCTTTGCAGAAAAACAGCCCAAAAGAATGATATTTCCACCCTCATGCTTCACAGTAGGTATGGTGTTCTTTGGATGCAACTCAGCGTTCTTTGTCCTCCAAACACGACGAGTTGAGTTTTTACTAAGAAGTTATATTTTGGTTTCATCTGACCATATGACATTCTCCCAATCTTCTTCTGGATCATCCAAATGCTCTCTAGCAAACTTCCGATGGGCCTGGACATGTACTGGCTTAAGCAGGGGGGCACGTCTGGCACTGTAGGATTTGAGTCCCTGGCGGCGTTGTGTGTTACTGATGGTAGGCTTTGTTACTTTGGTCCCAGCTCTGCAGGTCATTCACTAGGTCCCCCCATGTGGTTCTGGGACTTTTGCTCACTGTTCTTGTGATCATTTTGACCCCACGGGGTGAGATCTTGCATGGAGCCCCAGATCGAGGGAGATTATCAGTGGTCTTGTATGTCTTCCATTTCCTAATAATTGCTCCCACAGTTGATTTTTTCAAACCAAGCTGCTTACCTATTGCAGATTCAGTCTTCCCAGCCTGGTGCAGGTCTACAATTTTGTTTCTGGTGTCCTTTGACAGCTCTTTGGTCTTGGCCATAGTGGAGTTTGGAGTGTGACTGTTTGAGGTTGTGGACAGGTGTCTTTTATACTGAATACAAGTTCAAACAGGTGCCATTAATATAGGTAACGAGTGGAGGACAGAGGAGCCTCTTAAAGAAGTTGTTACAGGTCTGTGAGAGCCAGAAATCTTGCTTGTTTGTAGCTGACCAAATACTTATTAATTCATTAAAAATCTTTCAATATGATTTTCTGGATTTTTTTCTAATTTTGTCTGTCATAGTTGAAGTGTACGATGAAAATTACAGGCCTCTGTCATCTTTTTAAGTGGGAGAACTTGCATAATTGGTGGCTGACTAAATACTTTTTTTGCCCCACTGTATCTACAGTATGTGTGTGCATGTGTACGTGTGCTTGGATGTGCGCGGGCATGTGTGTGTGTATGTCTGCAATGCCTGCTCATGTTCCCTGCGTTCCACTGGAGCAGTTACTGGGACCGAAATGTTGGCTACATCACCTTAATAACTGTAAGATAAAGAGACCACCGAGGCACTGTGTTTAGAAAATATGGAGAGAGAGCATTCAAACACATCTCTTTCAGGTGCTAACTGCTACACAACTTAGTCTGCAACTTTAATCATAGAGTGAGAGACTAGGAAATACACTGCATGAACAGAGACAAAAATATAATAACATAATAAATATGGTTAATTACATATTGTCGAAGTCCTCCTTTTGCCCTGGACAGTCTAGTTTTAACCTAGTGGTTGTTGATCAAACTGCATGTCATTGACTGTATTTCCACTTATTTAGTAGTTTTACACCCTCACTGATCGCGCACGCCAACGAGCATGTGCGTTGCCAAGGGCTAAAATAGAAGTAAGTTCTATTTGTGACCCAGATCGCGCTGCAAGTCCTGCCTCTCCCATCTCCTCATTGGTTTAAAGAAGCAGGTACCCACGTGCCACCTCCTCATTGGTTAAACCCACGTGGGTTACTGAAAGTCGAACGAGGTCAGTAATTTTTATTTTATGAAAGTTGCCAATCGCAACATAAAGTCAAGAGAAGAAAAAGCCTAGAAGGAGGAGAGATTCGGTTGACCGTTTTATGTGTGGATTAATTGTCAGAGTAGAGGACCTTGGGCATTTCCGGTAAAATAACAACTCAATGTTTATATCCCAGGACAAATTAGCTAGCAAGTGCAAGCTATCTAGCTAAATTGCCATAAATGTTTAATGCTTTTCGACCTGTCCCCAAATTAATGTAATTGGTTAAGAGTTTGTTTTGATATTTTAACCTGCGTGTCGTGATCACGTTTGGTGTGGTGGGACAAAATACATTTATGCAAGATGTCGCAAGATTGCGCACGTGCGCAGCCGGTTTGGGTTCCGTGATAGTCACTAAGTGGTTAAAATATTGTCTACACTAGATAGTTTTAATCCAATTGGCGACAGAATTTCATTTGAATATTAAAAAATCTGCATAAAGAAAATACACCGACCAGTGGTGTTTCCACCAAACAGACTTTGGTAAATGAAAATCAGTGCGCAGTGATGTAGTGCACACAAAATATACTTTTTCACAAAGAATCAAAAATTCAATGTGTTTGGATTGCATTTTCAGATCTACCTATAGTTTTGCCACAAAAACTGTTGCGTTAAATAGCAAATGTGCCTACTCTGGTCTTGGCACCTGTGATCTAGCCAACAAGCTCCTGATACAGTGCGGGCAGGCTGTGCGGGTTGGCTATCTACATGATGAGATTATTATGGTTAAGAGCGAGAATATTTGTATTTGTCAAATGGCAGTCAAGCATCAATCATCATGTAACCAGAATAAGACATTTATTGGAAAGCAAAATCAAGCTCTTCACTGTGCACTTTCACCACCCTGTGAAATTAATCATAATTTATTTAATCTGTAGCATAATAGACTGCATGGTTTCCTGAGTCGTGGTGGGAGGACCACAAACCACATCATCGCATGACTCCAAATTGACTTCGATATGATGGTTATAATAATATTTGCTCACAAAGGTGTTTCCACCGCCATTTCTCTCCTAATTCATTTTAGACAAAAAAGATCACACCATGTCGACCGAACAAATGATCTGTCTGCATTTATAAAATTACACCGAAACTTTCCACAACAGCTGTTGTGATTTTTTAAACTTTTTTTTACTTGCATAAAAACGATGGATGGACACTTAATTACTGTCTGTTTCGAGTATTTTGGTTATCAGAAAAATATGCAATTTCCTGTTGCGCTCTTTGGGAAATGAGTGCAGGAAGATAAGGAGTGTGATACCTGATACATATTCTCAGATAACTTGACCAACTCAGTCTAACTGAACGGTACTGTACAGTGAAGACACATCAGATCTAACATGATAAATGGATATCAGACATCACCAGGGACAAACATGTTGTCAGATGTTTCCAACATTTATCAAAAGCCTTTCAAGATAAAGGCATTTCAAGTAGCCTGATTTTTTTCCCTATGATTTATCCTCTATTGTATTACAGAGTTTATCAAATGGAACGATAGAATAATGAACAATTTAACTACTGATCACTTGGGGATTATTAAAGCTCCACTGAAAAACACGGAATGTTTTATGAGATTTGATTCTACTTGCTTTGTGTCAAAGGAGCTTGATGGATCAGATACGGTGCAGGTACAGTGTATGTGTGTGTGTGTGCGCGTGCGTGTATGTGTGATAATGAAAGAGTTAATCACTCAAAGTGCAAGGCGATCTCGAGACCTTTCCACTTCTCTCTCCTCCACCACTTTGTAGTTGAGAGTCTTTGTAGCTTGAACACAAGGTGCTCAAGTGGTCTTAAGGGCCTTAGAAGGTGGGATGAATGCAGAGAGTGTGGGAGGATAGAAGGATGCCTTGAGGTGAGGAGAGAAGGAGGATGGACAGACGGAGCCACAAATACAAGTCAAGGAGAGTGCTTGGAGAGATAGAGAGACAGTGGGTGTAACAGAGTGTCTAAAAGGTGTTCCAGTAGTTTAAACTTGTACCTTCATCTTCTCAAAACCCTCAAATTTGAATTGTACACCTTGCCCGTTTTAACACTCCATCTTCTTTGTTCTTGGTTGAAGAGTATTGCATTTTACTAATAATAGTGATACATAATAATGATACATGGGCGTAATGCTTGACAATCCATCACAAATAAAATACTATTGAAACACTACCCTCCAAGCTCAAATCAAATCAAATGTATTTGTCACATACACATGGTTAGCAGATGTTAATGCGAGTGTAGCGAAATGCTTGTGCTTCTAGTTCCGACAATGCAGTAGTAACCAACGAGAAATCTAACCTAACAATTCCAAAACTACTACCTTATACACACAAGTGTAAAGGGATAAAGAATATGTACATAAAGATATTTTAATGAGTGATGGTACAGAACTGCATAGGCAAGATGCAGTAGATGGTATCGAGTACAGTATATACAGTGGGGAGAACAAGTATTTTATACACTGCCGATTTTGCAGGTTTCCTACTTTCAAAGCATGTAGAGGTCTGCAATTCTTATCAAAGGTGCACTTCAACTGTGAGAGACGGAATCCAGAAAATCACAAAAATCCAGAAAATCACATTGTATAATTTTTAAGTAATTAATTAGCATTTTATTGCATGACATAAGTATTTGATACACAAGAAAAGCAGAACTTAATATTTGGTACAGAAACCTTAGTTTGCAATTACAGAGATCATACGTTTCCTATAGTTCTTGACCAGGTTTGCACACACTGCACCAGGGATTTTGGCCCACTCCTCCATACAGACCTTCTCCTGATCCTTCGGGTTTAGGGGCTGTCGCTGGGCAATACGTACATTCAGCTCCTTCCAAAGATTTTCTATTGGGTTCAGGTCTGGAGACTGGCTATGCCACTCCAAGACCTTGAGATGCTTCTTACGGAACTCCTTAGTTGCCCTGGCTGTGTGTTTCGGGTCGTTGTCATGCTGGAAAACCCAGCCACGACCCATCTTCAATGCTCTTACTGAGGGAAGGAGGTTGTTGGTCAAGATCTCGCGATACATGGCCCTATCCATCCTCCCCTCAATATGGTGCAGTTGTCCTGTCCCCTTTACAGAAAAGCATCCCCAAAGAATGGTGTTTCCACCTCCATGCTTCACGGTTGGGATGGTGTTCTTGAGGTTGTACTCATCCTTCTTCTTCCTCCAAACACGGCGAGTGGAATATAGACCAAAAAGCTCTCTCCCATTCCTCCTCTGGATCATCCAGATGGTCATTGGCAAACTTCAGACGGGCCTGGATATGCGCTGGCTTGAGCAGGGGGACCTTGCGTGCGCTGCAGGATTTTAATCCATGACGGCATAGTGTGTTACTAATGGTTTTCTTTGAGACTGTGGTCCCAGCTCTCTTCAGGTCATTGACCAGGTCCTGCGGTGCAGTTCTGGGCTGATCCCTCACCTTCCTCATGATCATTGATGCCCCACGAGGTGAGATCTTGCATGGAGCCCCAGACCGAGGGTGATTGACCGTCATCTTGAACTTCTTCCATTTTCTAATAATTACGCCAACAGTTGTTGCCTTCTCACCAAGCTGCTTGCCTATTGTCCTGTAGCCCATCCCAGCCTTGTGCAGGTCTACAATTGTATCCCTGATGTCCTTACACAGCTCTCTGGTCTTGGCCATTGTGGAGAGGTTGGCTTCTGTTTGATTGAGTGTGTGGACAGGTTTCTTTTATACAGGTAATGAGTTCAAACAGGTGCAGTTAATACAGGTAATGAGTGGAGAACAGGAGGGCTTCTTAAAGAAAAACGAACAGGTCTGTGAGAGCCGGAATTCTTACTGGTTGGTAGGTGATCAAACACTTATGTCATGCAATAAAATGCAAATAAATTACTTAAAAATCATACGTTGTGATTTTCTGGATTTTTGTTTTAGATTCCGTCTCTCACAGTTGAAGTGTACCTATGATTAAAAAAATTACAGACCTCTACATGCTTTGTAAGTAGGAAAACCTGCAAAATTGGCAGTGAATCAAATACTTGTTCTCCCCACTGTACATATGAGACTAGTAATGTGGGGTATGTAAACAAAGTGGCATATTTTAAAGTGGCTAGTGATACATGTATTACATAAAGATGCAGTAGATGATATAGAGTACAGTATATACATTTCAGATGAGTAATGTAGAGTCTGTGAACATTATATTAAGTACCATTGTTTAAAGTGGATAGTGGTATATTTTACATACATTTCCATCAAATCCCAATATTAAAGTGGCTGGAGTTGAGTCAGTGTGTTAGCAGCAGCCACTCAATGTTAGTGGTGGCTGTTTAACAGTCTGATGGCCTTGAGATAGAAGCTGTTTTTAGTCTCTCTGTCCCTGCTTTGATGCACCTGTACTTAATTCTGTGAATAACACTTGTATCTTTTATCAATGTTTATTATGAGTTTTTCTGCAAAATCACTGGATGTTTTGGAATCAAAACATTACTGCACGTAAGGCGTCAATGTAAACTGAGATTTTTGGATGTAAATATGTACAATATTGAACAAAACATATATGTATTGTGTAACATGATGTCCTATGACTGTCATCTGATGAAAATCATCAAAGGTTAGTGATTCATTTTATCTATATTTCTGCTTTTTGTGACTCCTATCTTTGGCTGGAAAAATGGTTGTGTGTGTTTGTGACTTGACTATGACCTAACATAATCATATGTGGTGCTTTCGCTGTAAAACATTTTTGAAATGGAGACGATGGGTAGATTAACAAGATGTTTATCTTTCTTTTGCTGTATTGGACTTGTTAATGTGTGAAAGTTACATATTTAAAAAAAATATTATTGAATTTTGCGCGCTGCCTTTTCAGCGGAATGGTGTCGAGGGGTTCCGCTAAAGGTTAAAAGTCAAAACAATTATGCAGCAATCCCAGATTGCCCCTTTTAAAAGAATACGCTTGTTAGACTTAGTATACAGATGGGAATCATTATAAATGAATTATTGAACAAAATAATGTATTTAACTAGCTAAATGTAACTGCTAAAATAAAGAAAACACCAACAAAATGTACCTTAATGAGAAGTTGAGCCACAAGAACAGCTTCAATGTACCTTGATGGAGATTCTACAAGTGTCTGGAACTCAAGCGAAGGGATGTGACATCATTCTTCCAAAATACAGTGGGGCAAAAAAGTATTTAGTCAGCCACGAATTGTGCAAGTTCTCCCACTTAAAAATATGAGAGAGGCCTGTAATTTTCATTATAGGTACACTTCAACTATGACAGACAAAAGGAGAAAAAAATCCAGAAGATCACATTGTAGGATTTTTAATTAATATATTTGTAAATTATGGTGGAAAATAAGTATTTGGTCATCTACAAACAAGCAAGATTTCTGGCTCTCGCAGACCTGTAACTTCTTCTTTAACAGGCTCCTCTGTCCTCCACTCATTACCTGTATTAATGGCACCTGTTTGAACTTGTATTCAGTATAAAAGACACCTGTCCACAACCTCAAACAGTCACACTCCAAACTCCACTATGGCTAAGACCAAAGAGACAAAATTGTAGACCTGCACCAGGCTGGAAAGACTGAATCTGCAATAGGTAAGCAGCTTGGTTTGAAGAAATCAACTGTGGGAGCAATTATTAGGAAATCGAAGACATACAAGACCACTGATAACCTCCCTCGATCTGGGGATCGACGCAAGATCTCACCCCGTGGGGCCAAAATGATCACAAGAACGGTGAGCAAAAATCCCAGAACCACACGGGGGGACCTAGTGAATGATCTGCAGAGAGCTGGGACCAAAGTAACAAAGCCTACCATCAGTAACACACTACGCCGCCAGGGACTCAAATCCTGCAGTGCCAGACGTGTCCCCTTGCTTAAGCCAGTACATGTCCAGGCCCATCGGAAGTTTCCTAGAGAGCATTTGGATGATCCAGAAGAAGATTGGGAGAATGTCATATGGTCAGATTAAACCAAAATATAACTTTTGGGTAAAATCTCAATTTGTCGTGTTTGGAGGACAAAGAACGCTGAGTTGCATCCAAAGAACACCATACCTACTGTGAAGCATGGGGGTGGAAACATCATGCTTTGGGGCAGTTTTTCTGCAAAGGGACCAGGACGACTGATCCGTGTAAAGGAAAGAATGAATGGGGCCATGTATCGTGAGATTTTGAGGGAAAACCTCCTTCCATCAGGAAGGGCATTGAAGATGAAACGTGGCTGGGTCTTTCAGCATGACAATGATCCCAAACACACCGCCCGGGCAACGAAGGAGTGGCTTCGTAAGAAGCATTTCAAGGTCCTGGAGTGGCCTAGCCAGTCTCCAGATCTCAACCCCATAGAAAATCTTTGGAGGGAGTTGAAAGTCCGTGTTGCCCAGCAACAGCCCCAAAACATCATTGCTCTAGAGGAGATCTGCATGGAGGAATGGGCCAAAATACCAGCAACAGTGTGTGAAAACCTTGTGAAGACTTACAGAAAATGTTTGACCTCTGTTATTGCCAACAAAGGGTATATAACAAAGTATTGAGATAAACTTTTGTTATTGACCAAATACTTATTTTCCACCATAATTTGCAAATAAATTCATAAAAAATCTTTCAATGTGATTTTCTGGATTTTTTTTCTCATTTTGTCTGTCATAGTTGAAGTGTACCTATGATGAAAATTACAGGCCTCTCTCATCTTTTTAAGTGGGAGAACTTGCTAAATTGGTGCCTGACTAAATACTTTTTTTGACCCACTGTAAATTCCTTAATTTGCCTCCACTGATATTTTAAACCTCTCTTTGACCCAGTCTGTAATACCTACATGTTTCAAGCAGACCCCATAGACCCTGTGGCCAAGAACGCAAAGGTAACCTGTCCAAATGACTATCGCCTCGTAGCTCTATCATCTGTAGTAATGAAATGAAAAACATGGCTGACATCATCCCAGACAACCTGGAACCACTCAAATTCACCCCCAACAGATCCACAGATGAAGCAACCTCTATTGCACTCAACACTGCCCTTTCCCACCTGGACAAAATGAATACCTATGTGACAATGCTGTTCCTTGACTATAGCTCAGTGTTCAACACCATAGAAGATCTAAGATCATCACTAAGCTAAGGACCCTGGGAATGAAAACCTTCCTCTGCACATGGATCCTGGACTTCTTAACGGACCGCCCCCAGGTGGTGAGGGTAGGCAACAACACATCCGCCACTCTGACCCCAACAAAGGGGCCCATCAGGGGTGTGTGCTTAGTCCCCTCCTGTCGTCCCTGTTCACCCACGACTCCAACATCATCATTAAGTTTGCTGACGACTCGACAGTGGTTGGCCTGATTATTGACGACAGCCTATAGTGAAGTGGTCAGAGACCTGGAAGTGTGGTGCCAGGATAACAACCTCTTCCTCAATGTCAGCAAGACAAAGGAGCTGATTGTGGACTACAGCAAATGGAGGGCCGAGCACACCCCCATTCTCATTGACCGAGCTGTAGTGGAGCGCGTTGAGAGCTTCAAGTTCCTCAGTGTCCACATCACTAAGGATCTATCATGGTCCACACACACTAATACAGTCGTGAAGAGGGCACGACAAAGCCTCTTACCCCTCAGGAGTCTGAAAAGATGTCATGGGCCCTCAGATCCTCAGAAAGTTATACAGCTGCACTATTGAGAGCATCTTGACTCTCTGCATTGCCTCTTGGTATGGCAACTGCTTGGCGTCCGGACGCAAAGCGCTACAGAGGGCAGTGCAGCGGTTCCCAAATTAGGGGTTGCGATCCCATGTTGATATTTTTTTATTTTTATAAATTATAATATAATATCATCTTTGTATCTCCAAATCCTTGTAATGTGGTTAACCTTAAAAATCGAAATACATATTTAAAATCTAAAAGATACAATTTAACCAGAGCGCCCTTAGATCATGGGAGAATACAGCACCTGACCTTTGCACTTGAATCATTCCCACAGTGAATGGCTAGGCCCGCTACAGGTATGAAAGCACACACTTTTGCAGAGACTTTGATATTGCCGGGCCGCAATTGACATGGTGAAAACAATATGTTGGGAGGCAGAGGCACAGAAACTCACATCAATACCCTTGTGAAATAACACTTTTAGAAGTGTCACACACGAGTGATGACTGCTCACCTCCAATGCTTGGACGAGCCCTGATCGAGCTGTCGTGACCGAATGCATTCACGGGTCACTACGGATTTTTTGTTCCTGAATCAAAGGGAATACCCGGCCATCTCCCTTTGAGAATTAATGCCACATTCAAAACAACTGGGAACTCATAACTGAGAACTCAAAAAGCTCAGACTTCAGTGTGTTCATCTAACTCAGAATTCCTACTCGTGAACTCGGGCCTTGTTCTAGAGCTCCAACTTTCCAACTTTCCTTCAGATCACTGAAGTCATGATTTGACCTCTTATTTTTCCCAAGTTCTCAGTGGTCTTCAAAGCACCATAAAAGTTCATATCTCTGTAAAGCTGGATTCAGTGCTCTTGTGTGCATTAAAACCAAATATTGATCCAGGTTGGATGTGACAGCAGAGACAGCACTGTTGACCACGCCCCCTGACTTTCAGAAGCACCAAACCCAACATGTATCAAGCACACCCATCTCATTAGTGGTGATGAGATAAGATACATTGTCAGACTAATTTGCAATTGACTGTCATAGCCTCATATTAAAATATATGATGGTGAAGTTGAGATGACAATCAGAAGTACTGTCTGAATCATTTTAAATTGACTGCCATAGCCCAAATAAAAAAGTCAACATTGGCTATTAATTACATACTTTCTTTCAAATGGGATGGTGAGAATATTCAAATATCAAAATGGGATTGTGTGCTAAAGAAGTTTGGGAACCCCTGGATTACAGTGTGAAGAGGCATGCTTTTCATTTGAGTCCTGCCGGGTTGTGTCGAGAAGTTTATGTTTCTTATTTTGACAAGGTGGAGTGTTGTGTAAGTGTGCCTCAAGCATAAATAAAGACACTTGTCGCCATTTCAAAATCTCTCTCTATATATATATATATATATATATATATATATAAGAACAAACTACTTTAGCCTGAAAGTGTCCATTCCGACTTGCTTCTCGGAAAATACTTTGGAACCGGCCTCCATTAATGAACACTCTCTCTTCCCTCTGATGGCATCTCGCTCCTTCAATTTGATTCCCTATTTTCTCTTCACTTTCTAGTGACAAGTGCACCTGGAGAAAACATATATAAAAAAAACAAAATCATGCATTCTAGTAAGACGTTCGCACAATTGGTCAACCGTAGGTAAACTTGCTGCATGCGCACAGAGAATGACGGTGCCCATTAGAGCCGTGAGTTTGGTATATTGTGCTCTAATGATGATCTAAGTGCTTTTTTCTCTCCTACCTGGAAAAAGGCTAGGTCTGTCAGTGGTGGTTGAAAAATAGATCCACTTTACCTCCCCCATCATGTACTGTACAGTTAATGCTCCACTCCCACCACAACTCTATTGTACACTTTGTGTCCCCTCTATTCTATTCCCCATGAACTGGTTGCATGCATATCATAGTTATTTTGCAATTAAACTGTGGGGCTAAATGTTTGTCAAGACGCATTACTTAGAATTTTATTATCCCAAGCCTTCTATCTGCATAGATTCTGAGATTATTGGTTCTAATGTTCCGAACCGTCATTGGATTAAATGGTGTCAGCAATTTTTATTTAGTATTCTTTTGAACTTAACAGCATGCAATTGGCTATTTAGAGTACTATACAGGGGCTTTCGAAAGTATTCACACCACTTGGCATTTTTCCTATTTTGTTGCCTTACAACCTGGAATTAAAATCAATTGTTTGGGGGGGTTGTATCATTTGATTTACACAACATGCCACACACTTTGAAGATCAAATCACATGAAATGTATTTATATAGCCCTTCGTACATCAGCTGATATCTCAAAGTGCTGTACAGAAACCCAGCTTAAAACCCCAAACAGCAAGCAATGCAGGTGTAGAAGCAGGGCAGCTAGGAAAAACTCCCTAGTAAGGCAAAAACCTAGGAAGAAACCTAGAGAGGAACCAGGCTATGTGGGGTGGCCAGTCCTTTTCTGGCTGTGCCGGGTGGAGATTATAACAGAACATGGCCAAGATGTTCAAATGTTCATAAATGACCAGCATGGTCAAATAATAATAATCACATGCAGAACAGTTGAAACTGGAGCAGCAGCACGGCCAGTTGGACTGGGGAAAGCAAGGAGTCATCATGCCCGGTGGTCCTGAGGCATGGTCTTAGGGCTCAGGTCCTCCGAGAGAGAGAGAAAGAAAGAGAGAATTAGTGAGAGCATACTTAAATTCACACAGGACACCGGATAGGACAAACTGACCCTAGCCCCCCGACACATAAACTACTGCAGCATAAATACTGGAGGCTGAGACAGGAGGGGTCAGGAGACACTGTGGCCCCATCCGATGACACCCCCGGACAGGGCCAAACAGGAAGGATATAACCCCACCCACTTTGCCAAAGCACAGCCCCCACACCACTAGAGGGATATCTTCAACCACCAATTTGAATCAAATCAAATTTTATTTGTCACATACACATGGTTAGCAGATGTTAATGCGAGTGTAGCGAAATGCTTGTGCTTCTAGTTCCGACAATGCAGTAATAACCAACGAGTAATCTAACTAACAATTCCAAAACTACTACCTTATACACACAAGTGTAAAGGGATAAAGAATATGTACATAAAGATATGTGAATGAGTGATGGTACAGAACGGCATAGGCAAGATGCAGTAGATGGTATCGAGTACAGTATATACATATGAGATGAGTATGTAAACAAAGTGGCACAGTTTAAAGTGGCTAGTGATACATGTATTACATAAAGATGCAGTAGATGATATAGAGTACAGTATATACGTAGACATATGAGATGAATAATGTAGGGTATGTAAACATTATATTAAGTAGCATTGTTTAAAGTGGCTAGTGATGTATTTTACATCAATTCCCATTATTAAAGTGGCTGGAGTTGAGTCAGTGTGTTGGCAGCAGCCACTCAATGTTAGTGGTGGCAGTTTAACCTGTTAGATCTCTAGGGGCGCTATTTCATTTTTGGATAAAAAACGTTCCCGTTTTAAGCGCGATATTTTGTCACGAAAAGATGCTCGACTATGCATATTCTTGACAGTTTTGGAAAGAAAACACTCTGAAGTTTCAGAATCTGCAAAGATTTTGTCTGTAAGTGCCCCAGAACTCATTCTACAGGCGAAACCAAGATGATGCATCAACCAGGAATTATCAGAATTTCTGAAGCTCTGTTTTCCATTGTCTCCTTATATGGCTGTGATTGTGCAAGGAATGAGCCTACACTTTCTGTCGTTCGCCCAAGGTCTTAGCAGCATTGTGACGTATTTGTAGGCATATCATTGGAAGATTGACCATAAGAGACTACATTTTCCAAGTGTCCGCCTGGTGTCCTGCGTGGAATTCGGTGCGCAATTGCCAGCTGCTCGTACTTTTCCATTTGATATAGGGGAGAAACCATGTGTCCAAGAACGATGTATCAATGAAGAGATATGTGAAAAACACCTTGATGATTGATTCTAAACAACGTTTGCCATGTTTTCAGTCGATATTATGGAGTTAATTTGGAAAAAAGTTCGCGTTTTGAGGACTGAATTTTCGGATTTTTTTTGGTAGCCAAATGTGATGTATAAAACGGAGCTATTTCTAATACACAAAGAATCTTTTTGGAAAAACTGAGCATCTGCTATCTAACTGAGAGTATCCTCATTGAAAACATCAGAAGTTCTTCAAAGGTAAATGATTTTATTTGAAGGCTTTTATGTTTTTGTTGAAATGTTGCGTGCTGGATGCTAACGCTAATGCTAACGCTAAATGCTAACGCTAAATGCTAACGCTAAATGCTAACGCTAGCTAGCTACTTTTACACAAATGATTGTTTTCCTATGGTTGAGAAGCATATTTTGAAAATCTGAGATGACAGTGTTGTTTACAAAAGGCTAAGCTTGAGAGATGGCATATTTATTTCATTTCATTTGCGATTTTCATGAATAGTTAACGTTGTGTTATGCTAATGAGCTTGCTGATAGATTTACACAATCCTGGATACAGGGGTTTTTTCATAGCTAAACGTGACGCAGAAAACGGAGCGATTTGTCCTAAACAAATAATCTTTCAGGAAAAACTGAACATTTGCTATCTGAGAGTCTCCTCATTGAAAACATCTGAAGTTCTTCAAAGGTAAATGATTTTATTTGAATGCTTTTCTGTTTTTTTGTGTAAATGTTGCCAGCTGAATGCTAATGCTAAATGCTACGTTAGCCATCAATACTGTTACACAAATGCTTGTTTTGCAATGGTTGAGAAGCAGATTTTCAAAATCTGAGATGACAGTGTTGTTAACAAAAGGCTAAGCTTGAGAGCTAGCATATTTATTTCATTTCATTTGCGATTTTCATGAATAGTTAACGTTGCGTTATGGTAATGAGCTTGAGTCTGTATTCACGATCCCGGATCCGGGATGGGGAGATCAGAAAGGTTAACAGTCTGATGGCCTTGAGATAGAAGCTGTTTTTCAGTCTCTCGGTCCCAGCTTTGATGCACCTGTACTGACCTCACCTTCTGGATGATAGCGGGGTGAACAGGCAGTGGCTCGGGTGGTTGTTGTCCTTGATGATCTTAATGGCCTTCCTGTGACATCGGGTGGTGTAGGTGTCCTGGAGGGCAGGTAGTTTGCCCCCGGTGATGCGTTGTGCGGACCTCACTACCCTCTGGAGAGCCTTACGGTTGTGGGCGGAGCAGTTTCCGTACCAGGCGGTGATACAGCCCGACAGGATGCTCTCGATTGTGCATCTGTAGAAGTTTGTGTGCTTTTGGTGACAAGCCGAATTTCTTCAGCCTCCTGAGGTTGAAGAGGTGCTGCTGCGCCTTCTTCACGATGCTGTCTGTGTGGGTGGACCAATTCAGTTTGTCTGTGATGTGTACGCCGAGGAACTTAAAACTTACTACCCTCTCCTCTGCTGTTCCATCGATGTGGATAGGGGGCATTCCCTCTGCTGTTTCCTGAAGTCCACAATCATCTCCTTAGTTTTGTTGACGTTGAGTGTGAGGTTATTTTCCTGACACCACACTCCGAGGGCCCTCACCTCCTCCCTGTAGGCCGTCTCGTCGTTGTTGGTAATCAAGCCTACCACTGTTGTGTCGTCCGCAAACTTGATAATTGAGTTGGAGGCATGCATGGCCACGCAGTTGTGGGTGAATGCGTGGCCACGCACGCCTCCAACTCAATCATCAAGTTTACCATCCTGAGACAAGGCTGAGTATAGCCCACAAAGATCTCCGCCACGGCACAACCCAAGGGGGGGCGCCAACCTAGACAGGCAGATCACATCAGTGACTCAACCCACTCAAGTGACGCACCCCTCCTAGGGACGGTATGAAAGAGCCCTAGTAAAGCCAGGGACTCAGCCCCTGTAATAGGGTTAGAGGCAGAGAATCCCAGTGGAAAGAGGGGAACCGGCCAGGCAGAGACAGCAAGGGCGGTTCGTTGCTCCAGAGCCTTTCCGTTCACTTTCACACTCCTGGGCCAGACTACACTCAATCATATGACCCACTGAAGAGATGAGTCTTCAGTATAGACTTAAAGGTTGAGGCCGAGTTTGCGTCTCTCACATGGGTGGGCAGACCATTCCATAAAAATGGAGCTCTATATATAGGAGAAAGCCCTGCCTCCAGCTGTTTGCTTAGAAATTTTAGTGACAATTAGGAGGCCTGCATCTTGTGACCGTAGCGTACGTGTAGGTATATACGGCAGGACTAAATCAGAGAGATAGGTAGGAGCAAGCCCATGTAATGCTTTGTAGGTTAGCAGTAATACCTTGAAATCAGCCCTTGTCTTGACAGGAAGCCAGTGTAGGGAGGCTAGCATTGGAGTAATATGATCAAATTTTGGTTCTAGTCAGGATTCTAGCAGCCGTATTTAGTGCAAACTGAAGTTTATTTAGTGCTTTATCCAGGTAGCCGGAAAGTAGAGCATTGCAGTAGTCTAACCTAGAAGTGACAAAAGCATGGATGAATTTTTCTGCATCATTTTTGGACAGAAAGTTTCTGATTTTTGCAATGTTACATAGATGGAAAAAAGCTGTCCTTGAAACAGTTTTGATATGTTCTTCAAAAGAGAGATCAGGGTCCAGAGTAACGCCAAGGTCCTTCACAGTTTTATTTGAGACGACTCTACAACCATTAAGATTAATTGTCAGATTCAACAGAAGATCTCTTTGTTTCTTGGGACCTAGAACAAGCATCTCTGTTTATTTTGAAGATGCAAAATATGTTTAATTGTGAAACAAACAAGAAATGAGACAAAAAAAACGAGTGTTGCTTTAGGGCCATTGTCCTGCTGGAAGGTGAACTTCCATCCCAGTCTCAAATCTGTGGAAGACTAAAACAGGTTTCTCTCAAGAATTTCCCTGTATTTAGCGTCATCCATCATTCCTTCATTTCTGACCAGTTTCCCAGTCCCTGCCAATGAAAAACATCCCCACAGCATGATGCTGCCACCACCATGGTTCCACTTGGGGATGGTTTCTCAGGGTGATGGGAGGTGTTGGGTTTGTGCTAGACATAGCATTTTCCTTGGTGGCCAAAAAGCTTCATTTTAGTCTCATCTGACCAGAATACCTTCTTCCATATGTTTGGGGAGTCTCCCAAATTCCTTTTTGGTGAACACCAAATGTGTTTGCTTATTTCTTTCTTTTCTGGCCACTCTTCCATAAAGCCCAGCTCTGTGGAATGTACGGCTTAAAGTGGTCCTATGGACAGACACTCTGCTGTGGAGATTTGCAGATCCTTCAGGGTTATCATTCATCTCTTTGTTGCCTCTCTGATTAATGCCCTCCTTGTCTGGTCTGTTAGTTTTGGTGGGTGGTCCTCTCTTGGCAGGTTTGTTTTGGTTCCATATTCTTTCCATTTTTTAATAATGGATTTAATCGTGCTCTGTGGAATGTTCAAAGTTTCTGATATTTTTCTATTACCCAACCCTGATCTGTACTTCTCCACAACTTTGTCACTGACCTGTTTGGAGAGCTCCTTGGTCTTCATGGTGCCGCTTGCTTGGTGGTGTTGCAGACTCTGGGGCCTATCAGAACAGGTGTATATATACTGAGATCATGTGACAGATCATGTGACACTTAGATTGCACACAGGTGGACTTTATTTAACTAACTATGTGACTCCTGAAGGTAATTGGTTGCACCAGCTCTTATTGAAGGCCTTCATAGCAAACGGGTCAATTTTCCGCACCACCACTTTTCCGTTTTTTATGTTTTAGAATTTTTTGATACGTTATAAGTTATTTTTTATCATTTCACTTCACCAATTTGGACTATTTTGTGTTAGTCTGTTACATGAAATACAATAAATATCCATTTAACTTCATGAGTGTAGGGGGCAAGATTTTCGTTATTGGCTAAAAAAAAACATACCCATTTGAAACTGCCTATTTCTCACCCCCAGAAACTATAATATGCATATCATTGTCAGATTAGGATAGAAAGCACTCTAAAGTTTCCAAAACTGTCAAAATATTGTCTGTGAGTATAACAGAACTGATATTGCAGGCGAAAACCTGAGGAAAATCAAACCAGGAAGTGATGTTTTTCCTGCGATGTCGTGACTGCTCGAGCCTGTAGATTTCTGAACATAATGTACCAAACAAATTGAGGTATTTTGGATATAAAAATAATCTTTATGGAACAAAAGGAACATTTATTGTGTACCTGGGAGTCTCATGAGTACAAACATCTGAAGATCATCCAAAGATCATCATCAAAGTTAACCGATTTAATCTATTGCTTTTTGAATTTCGTGACCAATCTACTTGGCTGCTAGGTGTTTGAAATATTTTTTTCTACTGAGAGAGATGTTCTTACATAAATGCTTGTTATGCTTCCGCCGAAAAGCTGTATTGAAATCTGACACGCCAGGTGGATTAACAACATGTTTTGCTTAACAAGCTGTGTTTTGCTATATTGCACTTGTGATTTCATGAAATTAAATATTTTTAGTAATTTAATTTTAATTTGGCGCGCTGCAATTCAGCGGGTGTTGATGAAAATGATCCCGCTAATGGGATGGGTGCATCAAGAAGTTACATTACAGGTTGTAATGCAACAAAATAGGAAAAACGCCAAGGGGGATTAATACTTTGGTAAGCACTGTATATGTAGAGAATATTGAACGGAACATGTCAATAATTCAATATTTACAAAATTGCAGATAGAAACCAAGCGCACAATTTCTTGCAGTAAGTACAGCCCTGCAACGACCTCCTGGGAATGAATGCACCAAATCATGAAAAGAAGAAATGTAGTCTTCACTCTGACACAATTTAAGACCCTAATAAGATGGAACGATTCTAAATGGATTGTCCTAGTACTTTATTTTGAATTTTTACATTTGATGAATGTGTACATTTAATACCCTATTGAGTATCTATTGTCAGATAGACTGTACTGGCCTACTCCCTCAAATACAGGGAATGTCCTTGAAAGGACATCCAATTGTACTTCATATAAACTTCATATGAACAATGGGTGAATTGGGTGTTTGAAAAATAAACCTCGCAACTACATTATTTGCTTGAGCTGCAAATGCCCAATCGGAACTTGTTGGTAAGGTTTTGGGGGGCTATCAGTGTTAGTTATACATGATTCATGATGGCGCATCGGGCGCAGCCTACTGTTGTCTGAAAAATGGCATGAAGCATAATTTACAGTGGCAAGAAAAAGTATGTGAACCCTTTGGAATTACCTGGATTTCTGTATAAATTGGTCTGATCTTCTTCTAAATCACAACAATAGACAAACACAGTGCTTAAACTACTAACACACAAATTATTGTATTTTTCTTGTCTATATTGAATAAATGACTAATGACTTTTCCAAAGCTAATTGGAATCAGGAGTCAGCTAACCTGGAGTTCAATCAATGAGACAATATTGTAGATGTTGGTTAGAGCTGCCCTGTCCTATAAAAAAAACACTCACAAAATGTGAGTTTGCTATTCACAAGAAGCATTGCCTGATGTAAACCATGCCTTGAACAATAGAGATCTCAGAAGACCTACAATGGTTCCTCCTATAAAAATTGCGAGCTTGCACAGCGGGACTTAGAAGTACCCAGCATCACAGCTTCAATTCTCCAGACCACCACAAGGGGGTGTTAGAGCACTCATTATGCATTTGGGTCCCAACATCCGATGAAAATCACAGGCCTCTCTCATCTTTTTAAGTGGGAGAACATGCACAATTCGTGGCTGACTAAATACTTTTTTGCCCCACTGTATTTTGGAAGAATGATGTCACATCCCTTCGCTTGAGTTCCAGACACTTGTAGAATCTCTGTCAAGGTACATTGAAGCTGTTCTTGTGGCTCAACTCCTTATTAAGGTTCATTTTGTTGGTGTTTTCTTTATTTTGGCAATTACATTTAGCTAGTTAAATACATAATTTTGTTCAATAATTG
Source organism: Oncorhynchus mykiss (assembly GCF_057628025.1). Lineage (NCBI taxonomy): Eukaryota > Metazoa > Chordata > Actinopteri > Salmoniformes > Salmonidae > Oncorhynchus > Oncorhynchus mykiss. Next base: position 34,422,641 of record NC_143030.1, on the reverse strand, counting down.
AATTATAATGATTCCCATCTGTATACTAAGTCTGACAAGCCTATTCTTTTAAAAGGGGCAATCTGGGATTGCTGCATAATTGTTTAGACTTTTAACCTTTAGCGGAACCCCTCGACACCATTCCGCTGAAAAGGCAGTGTGCGAAATTCAATAATATTTTTTAGAAATATGTAACTTTTACACATTAACATGTCTAATACAGCAAATGAAAGTAAAACATATTGTTAATCTACCCATCGTGTCCAATTTCAAAAATGCTTTACAGCGAAAGC